>NC_092335.1:86478333-86816666 GCF_046630445.1 Rutidosis leptorrhynchoides | reverse complement strand
CATTTCCGAGGAACCGACAAGTTACAAGGATGCCAAAGATTCTCCGGATTGGAGAATAGCATTGCAAGAAGAGAATGGTGCATTGGAGAAGATTGAAACATGGGAGGTTGATAAGAAGCCGGAAGCAAATAATCCGGTTACTTGTAAGTGGGCTAACCTCTTGAAGAAGAACTCATATGGAACCATTAATAGGTTCAAGGCTCGGTTTAGTGATGATCTTTCAGGTCATTGTAAAATGAAGAATCTGGGGAGATTGGTTGTTTTCTAGGGGTGGAAACCGGTAAGCTAGAAGACGGATTTTTAATCTCTAACAAGGGTTATGCAAGGGGTATCTTGGAGCATTCCAACATGGAGGAGTCAAGACACATGATTACTTCAATGGAACCAAACCTCAAGAAAGAGAAATATTGTGAAAAGGAGCCCAACGAGTTTACTTAGTTAAAGGGGTTGATTGGTGATATACTTCAACAAGTATATGGTGTTGTTAAATTGAATTGTGACAACGGAAGTGCAATCAAGGTAGCTTCGATGCCTATGTTTTGTTCACGTGTTAAGCATATAGAAATGCTTTGTTGGTTTATTCGTGAAAAGGTTCGTAGCGGGGATATAAAGCCCACAAAGGTAAAGACGGATGATGTCTTTACTAAAGCTTTGATGAAGACCAAGTTTCTAGAGTTTCGAGAGGTTGTCGGAATTTTTGATCGGGAGTTTGCACTAAGGGGGAGTGTTAAAATGTTAGTGCACAACTTAAGTGGTGCAAGTTGCTCAACTTGGTTTTGAAATTTATTGCTCAAGTGCTCAACTTGTCCAAATGGGTTTAGGCCATTATTGACAAAATTAATGGTTAAGGTGTTTAGTGGCAAACTTGACATTATCTTTTATGGCATACTTGCATAATCAAGCTTCCTTTTATTTTGTTTTATTAGGCCTAGTTATTGGTGTGTTCACATGTATGCTAGTTGTCATATTGATGTTGTCATATTAGTGTGTTCACATGTATGCTAGTTGTCATCTAGCTTTACAAGTGGGTCTAGTTATTGATATGTTATGATTATGTTTTGCTTTAATCCTCTAAGGATTTGATTGTAACCATTTGAAATCAATCCAACACATTTAGTTTTTCATATTCTTGTTCATATTATTTCCTTAACCTTTTATTCATAGCAAATAACGTGTTGTTTTAATGGATGTCGAATGGGACAAATACGTATCCAGATGAAGTTGGGAGAAACAAACTGGAAGGTTGATCTGGTGGCTTATAATTAGGGTTTGTGAACCAAGGCATGTTTTTAATTATCAAGTACCAATGTTTGGATACAGATTGAAACATAGTCAAAGATCTTACCGGTAATCTTGATATAATTTCAGTCACAAGGCCTTCCATGGAACCTACTTTTTCCGCAGCTGATGTAGGAGTATGAGAAGAATCATCATCGGTAGGCATGATTGACTGATTGTTATTCAATTCAATAACTGTAAAAAAAGGCTGCAAATAGGCCGTGCGGAATGATCAAAGGTTATAATTTGGCGTTCAAATAGCTTTGCGTATATATACTAGTAGGTATAGGTATTATGGCTGTGCATATGTACAGCCCAGCCCATGTTAGTCTGATGTACGTTCAAATATTTTCATTTAACTTCCCGTGTTACTCATAGTACGTCCATTAATCCACTTAACAATAGTACTCCATTTATTTGTCTTTACGCAACAAATCACTATATATATACTAATATACATGTGTTCTTCAACCATTGCCACATATCTCGCACATCTGGCTCTTTAAAAAGAACAACCAAGTTAATCATGATTGAATGTGTAAAGTAACTATCTGGAGATGTGTGAAACTTGAATTCCAAATAGATGACGTTGATCCATATTAGTATGTATTTTAATTGATAGTATAATCTAATTTTCAAAGAAAACAATTTCTAGATGACGGAAGAAAAAATATAATGGAAATGACATTAGATTCATTCAACTCAACATCCTTGCATACTTCAAGCAAAGTATACATTTAGAAGCTATTCTCAGACTTGAAGCAACCATTTTTCCAGTAGCCTTAACAACGAAGATCAATATCAAAGATTCAAGAGCTCCAGCTTCTATACTTTGACATGATTGTAACTATACCTTTAACGCAGTTAATCAATTCAATAACAAATAATATAAAATCCAAACTATCACAAGTGCATCAATGAAAACAATAGCTTCACAGGATGGCATATAGATACCAATTCCATTCTAGATTCGGTTCCTATATCTACTTCAACATAAGAAGAATGAGATTTATTACATCAAATTTTCAATCTAAACATTTTCTTACTTTTATAACCCAAAAAGTCAGGGGAAAAATACCAGTCTCTCAAGACTCAAGACAAATCGAGCCGTATACCAACTGATTTGGCCATGGTATTCTTTATGGTTGAACTCTTTTTAAGGGCCTAACTATCTTTTAAACCCAATCATTAAAGAAAGCATTGAAACACATCACGTCTCTCGAATACGGTAAACCATGTATTCTGTTATGCTTAAGAAAGTTTAGACCTTTGTGGAATATTAATACGTCACCCAACTGAATCGCTCAATTGGATGAGCCGTCTGAACGTGTATGCCTGTAGTCAGACCGCATGGGTGTCGGAGGTAAGGGACGTTGCTGTCTATTCAGAATCTTCAAGCCTATCGCATTACCCAGTGACATGTCTTATGACAGGGGCGTTTAGGACCAGTGTAATGAATACAAGGTCCCTACCTATTCATGAACCAGCATTCCATAATCCCGGCAGAATAACTGGTAAAATCATAGTATGCACTTGTTATAACCTTATCTGAATTACGAATTTTATTGCATTTACTTTATCTGTCTTATAAACTAGAAAAATCCAAAATTAGGTAATCACTACTCCTTCTCTTTATAATTATCTTAAGCTTTAGATATAGGTTCGATTATATTGTTATCTTAAAAATACGACCCTAGGTCATACTTCCCTTACTCATAATAAGGAGTAGTATGATTTAGGCCATGCTAAATATAAATTTAAAACAGTACCCCCTTTTGGTGACTGATTCTGACGTGTTGCGACCTAACAACACCGTACAAATAAAACCGTCCGTTTCGGTCATATCAAGTATCACGGACGCTCAAAATGGATCTGAACTCGTCAAATAAAGCAAATGGAAGACCTTTGTTAAAGATGTCGGTAAACTGATATCTGAATGAAAAATGTAAAACCCGAACCTGTCCCGGAACAACTAAGTCGCGAACAAAGTGAATATCTATCTAAATATGTTTAGTCCGCTGATGTTGAATCGGGTTAGTGGATAGATAGACAGAGCTGACATAATCACAGTAAACCGGAGTAGTTGAAGTGAGGGGGTGATGAAGCTCATGTAGAAGGTTACGAATCCAACAAGTCTCGGCAATAGCATTGCAACCCCACGGTATTCTGCCTCAGCACTGGAACGGGAGGGCATGAGTTGCCGCTTAGACGACCATGAGAGAAGGTTGTTTCCGAGGAAAACATAGTAGCCAGAGGTAAAGCGTCTGGTAGTGGGGCAGCCGGCCCAATCAGCATCTGAGTAAGCAATCAAAGAGATAGGGGAGGATGCATAGAGTTGCAGGTCAAGATCAGTAGTCCCCTGAACATATCGAAGTATCCATTTGAGAGCATGCAGGTGTTGCTATCGAGGATCATGCATGGAGAGAAAAATTTGCTGGACAGGGTATGAGATGTCTGGATGAGTGAATGTAAGATATTGTAATGCTCTAGCAAGACTGCGGTAGAGGGATGGGTCCTTCACTGGAGGGCCATGTGAGGTTAGTTTGGCACCCGGTTCGACTGGGTCTTGCAAGGATGACAAGAGGTCATATCAGCCCACTCAATAATCTCTGTAGCATACTTCTTCTGAGATAAGAAGATCCCAGAGGCGGTACGAGTGGCAGAGATCCCAAGAAAGTAGTTAAGTGGACCTAAATCAGTCATAGCAAATTCCTTTTGTAAGAAAGTAATGATCCGATGAAGTGAACATGTAGAAGATGCGATCAACACAATGTCATCAACATATAATAGCAGGTAGGATGTATCAGATCCTTGGCGATAAATAAAAATAGAAGTGTCGCAACGGCTATGATGAAAACCAATCCACTCAGCATAACCCGCAAACCGCTGAAACCATGCCTGAGGGGCCTGTTTAAGGTCGTATAGAGACATCTGCAATAGGCATACATGATCTGGGTATCGTCGATCCCGAAAGCCTGGGGGCTGGTGCATATATACAGTCTCAGAAAGATGTCTGTAAAGAAAGACGTTCTTTACATCTAGCTGATTAACAGGCCAGTGCCTAGAAACCACCAAACCGAGAACAATGTGTATCGTGGCCGATTTGACAACTGGGCTAAAAGTCTCATCACAATCAATGCCAACCTGCTGGATGCGACCATTAGAAACGAGTCGAGCTTTATACCTGCTCAAATTACCGTCTGCATTAAACTTGTGCTTAAACAGCCACATGGAGCAAACTATACCGTGTCCGACGGGCGAGGCACAAGTTTCCAAGTACTGTTGTTAATTAAAGCATTATATTCTTCGGTCGTAGCTTGTTTCCAGTTAGGGTCGTGAAGTGCCACGGGATAAGAATGGGGAATGGGTGAAATGACAAAGGTGTGGAGATTGAGACGTTGAATGGGTTTTGTGGTACTAAGGCGAGTACGAGTGACCATGGGATGAGTGGATTGGGTAGTAGTATTAGAGGTGGTAGCCTCAGTAGGAGGAGGTTGTGTCTCCATGTTAGGGGTTAGTAATATTCGGATCGATGTGTGGATTTCTGCTTGTTATAAGAGATTCAGAGAACAACAAATGAAGATGATAATAGGTGTCGATCTGATGGGCCTGAAATAGATAATTCGTGTGATTGACAAGGATGTTGGAGTGTGTGAGAATGGGCCTCTTGCTACTGGACCTGATATGAAGAAGTTCTTGGGCCAGCATCTCTATTTAAGTCGGAAGAGAAAGTGGTCCAAATTGTTTTAGAAGGGTCGATTGATGGTAATATTGTGTAACTAGTTCTATTGGCAATTATGTTTATGCTGCTTCTGTTGTGATTTCCATGAAGTGCCCCTGTGTCAATAAAACGTGTGTGGCTTCGTGTAAGGTTGACTGGGATAATATTCAAAAGGCGAAAGAATTCAAGCAAGGTCGGGAAATGTTGTTACTAAGGGTCGGTTGGAGCGGGTAAAGATAAGGAAATCGTTTCGGGTTGGGATAATTCTTTTGTCCTTCGAGGTGAAGAGGATGTTCATGCGTGTGGAAGCTCATCAGGTGCTTATGAAGTTTTCTTTTGCATCGGTGCTTGGTCTCTCTGTGGTTGAGGGTAAACTAGTGGGCTCGCCCGCCATATCCTGGTTTAGATCGCTTAAGTCGTTCTCGCTTGAGAAAATTGATGTGTTTCAATGAGGTTGATGGTGAGATTTCAAAGCCGGGGACGACGGGTAAAAAAACATCTCTTGTCAGAGATGATATTGACTGTCTTTGAGTTGTCCTAATCTGGTTTGTTTTGTGTGGTGTATCGTTCGGTTTTCGTTGTAGGTTAGTTGATCCTTGGTTTTTGGTTCCAATTTTGTAGGCTTTGTTGGTTGGCTTGTTATAGGTGTTTGGTCTTTTGGTTGTTTTGGGATTGTTTGCTCAGTTTATATTCCGCTCGACTCGACTCGGCTCGGCTCGGCTCGATTGTAGATGACTATTTTGGCTAGTTTGGTTTTTTAATTATTGCTTTCTAGTTGTGAGGTGTGTTGGGGATATCTTGTATCATTTTGATATGCTCTTTAATTTCATAGGTTGAAGAAAGTCCATTAATTATAAAAGTTGAAGTTTTTTAGAAAAAAAAAATCAGAGATAGAATGAATTAAATAAAACTAAATTGTAGGGTATAGATATACCAAACTCGTATTATATATATGAACATGAATATTAGGCGCAATCGAGGGAGAAGGGAGAAGCAGAAAAAAAGAGATAAAAGGGGAAGTGGGGGAAGCAACGTGATTCATCATCGGATGAGTGATGAATGTTAGTTAACATTCTTCATGAAATGAAGAATGTTAATTAACCAGATGTGTGATCATTGATATTATGCTAGTGATAATTAAAATTAAGTTGCTTCCCATGTTCCTTTTTTTTACTTCTCCCAGAATCACTCTACATATGCATATATCGTTGTTACACCGTTAAAAAAATAGATTTTTGCTGCCTATGTTTCTGTAATTGTATTCACTATTTTTCTTTTTTATTTCGAGATTTCATTATCAAAGGCAGGAAGCGAATTTCCAACTAACAATATGTCAATATGTAATTTTTTTTTTTTATACTTTACTGAGTTGGTTGTCTATTATTACCCCTATATACTAAATGACATGGCCCTCACAAATTACACATCGCCCCCTCAAATTTACACTTTTTCAGGGATAAAAGGTGTAAATACATAATTTTTTTAAAATAAAAAAAACTTACTCCACCCGAATTTATAACGGGTCCCATCTTCTCGCTCGGTGCGAGTTAAATTTTTCCGAGGCCACCGTTCAACTCGAAAAAATCTCACGAATCCAACGGGACTAACTATATGCGAAACGGACATCGTTAAAAAAACACTAAATAACGGGCCCTATATTCACGCTCGGTGTGAATTAAATTTTTCCGAGACCACCTTTCAACTCGAATTAATTTTACAAACAGGACGCGACTAACTATACGCGAAACGGATATCGTTAAAAAATTAAATATTCCGGGCTAAATTACATACATATACATACACGTACAACAAACAACCCAACCTATTAGATATATTAGGTACCAAACAAGGTATATCCAAATTCGACCGCGCACCGAATACAACCGCAGCAACGCGCGGTCGAATTTTTTCTAGTTTATTCTAATTTAGCTTTGTGTAATAAATGTATGCATATCTATTTTTTAATAACTACGTAATAAAAAGAGTACTTTACCTTACTATTTAAATTTGTCTCGTAGTCCAAAAAATAAAACATTTCACACATTCCTAATTATGTTTTACTCCGTATGACTTTATCCCTACCATGCTGAAAAAATAAATTAAAACAAAATAAAACTTGTTGACCTTAAATAAAATATTTTTACAGATAGTCGATCTTATTATACCTTATTATTTATGTTGATCTCTGCTAAAAAATAATAATATTTCCACGTAGTTTAAATTTCTTTTATTTCTGTCATACTAAAAAATTAAATTAAAATAAACTTGTTGACCTTAAAAATAAAATAAATTTTTTTTTATTTGTAGCCCTACTAACTTTAAGATTTTTTTTTATTACTTTAAGAATTTGATTAAAGTAATAATTGATGATCTACATTAAGTTAGTGGTTATTATGAAAGTACAAATAAACTATGCATGTTCAAATTTGTTAACGATGAACTATTGATGCATTGGTAATATGCACAATATGCACAACTTTTCTGTAACATTCTCAACTCTCAAGGCATTAAAGGTTACGTGTGTTTCGGTGTTTGCGTACGACCTTTTTGTTATCTTGTTGTGGTTGCAGCTATCTCGAATTGCAGACATATGAACTGCAAAAGTGCAATTGCCATTGCGTGATCCCAAGTGTCAATCCATCTGCAGCAGCATTTGTTATTTTAAACAGTTGTCTTCGGTTACACTCTATGTGCATCATTGTGCAAGTCAAACAAGCAACAGGGTTCAATGGCCTAGTTTAGATTATTAGGCTTACACTTCCATACGGCCAACACCTAACACAACCTAGCGAGCCTCACAACTAGAAAATTATGTCAGCCGAAACCAAAATGACTAGCTATCTAAAAGCGAGTCTCACCCTAACTAACACAAGGACAACCTACACCCGAGCAAACTAACAAAAAAACAAGCCCGAGCAAACCGAAAGAGGAACACAGGACAACCTAAGGAACAAATATACACAAGCAAACAATAACAGCAAATCCGAACTACCTAAACCACTCGATCTTTGACGAATCAACTAACCCCGAGTTGTTCCGCGGCGAGCAAGGTTTCTCTACCTCTTGACCTCGGTTTAATCAACTTCTCATCCAGTGATGAATCCGAGATGAAAACTCAATGGGGTCCTAATTTTTTTCTCAAAACTAATTATATTTGGACACTTTATGTACTCCACAATTTGAAGAGTACATTGTATAAATTTTTTTTACACTAGTGAGGTCATATGGCCACACCCATTACACTCTACATTCGCCCGGCGTTCTTATCCACTTGTGCAAAATGCACCGCTTTACCCGATCTAGAAGAATAGGAGTTTGTACACTTATATAGAACCTTAAACGTCCCCGCCTCACTTCCAAGTACACTAAACAGTTCGAAACTTGGACCATCAACTGGAACCCCATTAAAAAGTTGTTGAACCGCTTCCATATAATCAAAATCATTATCTTGATCCCGCAGAGAAAAAGATTCTTCAGCGAGTACTACTTACTTCTTACCTTTCTTCGTTGATTTGATTACACCTCCTCTGCTAAAACATGTAGTAACCCCCGCAACAGTCGCCATCGAAGCCTTAGTTATATGTGATTATTCTTTTATGCATAAAAGAGTTGGTTGTCTAACAACTAGGCTTACACTTTTCTTTTCGAAAAAACTAAAGTTTCAGTGAAGGGGAGGTCTCGGGTTCAATCCTAAGGGGTGCCCGCATTTAATGACCAAACTGGAGAATGCCTTACCTGGTAGCGGTGGAGGGCTGGCTTGCCGTTTACCCGGGGTTTACCTGCGGTGAGGGGGCCAATGTGCTCTGGCCCATAGTGGGGTTCCTCGTAAAAAAAAAAAAAAAAAAAAAAAAAACGCGCTTTTGAAAATAAAGTGTGTGCGAGATTGAGTATTGTTGTTTTTTTGAAAAAAAATATCTATTAATTCAGTGAGGCCTAATGATCTATTAATAAATAAAATTAAATTAAAATTGTGAAATATGAAAGACATGATCGGCCAACAATTCTCCAAAAGTTATACGGAGTATGTAAAAAGTAAAAACAGAACATCTCAACTTCACAAGTCTTCTCCACAAAGCAAAACATATAAATACCGAATGGTATCAATGCGTAGATATACTTTAGTTTCAAGTTAATATATTCCATGCCACAAGACTATTCTTGTGAGCGGATCTTCTACCTGTCAAATCTATATCTATATATTCATATAAAAGAAAGTGTTGAAATCAACACGTGGCAGCAGTTGGTTAACTCAGTCCATATTTTTCAATTTATAAAGCAGTGGGGACACGTGTCATAACCATAGTAACATAATTATTTAATTTAATATCTAATTTAATTAAATAAGGAGTAATATAATTAACAAATACAAGAACCCATTCAATTAAAACACAATGGTGAGTAATGGCATTAAACACAAATTGAATCACAAAATGGTAAACTGTTGATTTTTTCACCAATCGAGATCTTTATACATAATAATGAGTAAACATGATAATTAGTTAATTAGTGCATATATTCGATCAATATCTATAATTTCATCTTTATATGTGGGATTCAAATAAATAAAAGGTAAATAGGCCATGATTGTGGGATAAGATTTTATTTTATTTTATTTTTTTATTTTTTTCTTTTGACAAAAATAACATATAGTCATATAGAACGGGGTCGTTTTTTTAAAGGAAAACGCTCTTAACAGGGAATACAAAAGAACATGAAAAAAGGGGAAAACTCGCACTTAGAAAACAACCATCTAAATAAAAATATCTATAAACGATAAATGTTTCGTAAAAATATCTATAAAAATATCTAAATAAAAATATCTATAAAAATAAATCAAAAGGTGTTTCGTAACGATAGTTGGGCGGCATCAAAGATAGTTAGTGAGATTCAAGTTAAATCGTTCGAATGGATAAAGAATCGTTTGGGTTTGCGATCATTCGAGTGGCTTCAATGGCTCCTTAATCCGGGCTCGTTATGTTTTCCTCACCAAAACAATCGTGATCCGGGTTAATTTCCAATTGTCTCCTGTAGTGTTCCTTTTTGAGTTTGTGAGCTTATATTTGTATTTGTGAGTATATAGGTCTTCTTTATATAGCCATGTATATATGTGGGTTGCAATTGCTATTTGCTCCCACTCATACTCTTTGTATTTATGTTTTTTCTTTTTAATATAACTAGATTCATTCCTACCAAGCTTCAAGTGGCAGACATCTTTACGAAAAGTCTTCCTAAACCACAATTTGAGTTCTTTCGCAATCAGCTTCGTCTAGGTCCGCCACCGTCTCGCTTACGGGGGGATATTAATATAGCACAATTATAATATACTCATTGTATAGTTATTGTTTTAAGTTAGTGTCTACTCATCTTCTGTGTTTACTGTGTGGATTTAATATTGTCCATCCAAGTTCCATGGTCATCTCTATTTATTTGTACTTCATTTGTAATATGATATACAGAGAAACACATTACACTTTCTTTCAATTCTATCAGACAGTCAAACGATTCAAAGGGGTAAACACATCTTCATTGTTCGCCATGTTAACAAAAAAGTTAGATAAACCGTTGCAGAGTTAAATATATAAAAGTTGAGAGAAGTAATGTGATATGAATACTGCCCTAAGTAGGTTATTTATAATTGCTCAAAGGGTGGTTTTTTCACAGGCTTAACTGTAAAATCGTGGAGTTAAATCGGGAATAATTTATAGATATTTTAACGTAACAACAACAAAAATTGTTAAATTTTTATAACCTGTAACCTTACATACAATGTTTTAACTTGATATTTATATGCTTATGCTTATGTTTATGAACAAATAATTTTAAAAAAATGTAATTTAAAATTATAAAAAAATTTAACTTACCTGAACTACTCTATCTACCTGGACATCTGCATCATCTTCAGCAACGATTAATCATTATCTTTGAAGCTAACAAATACCTTATATTTTGTGGAATCTATATCAATTGCAGCTAAAATAGAGGAAATCCAAACTAATTTATACAAGCTTAAATTTTGTATTCAATCGATTGAATTGAAATACATAGAATCTTCTGATGAATACTCCAAAGCATAATGTAATTATATTACACCTTCATAATCGCGTTCGGTTCAATCACTAACAATGGAATTGAGATGGAATCGAGATTTCGAACGGCAGATATTGTTACATTGAGTTGCAGAAGCTTTGTTAAACGTAGAACACCTGTATCCCCATTTTTAGGAACGTAATTGTAATTTTTTTAATTTAATAAGGGTAGCGGTGTAATTAAATTACTTAACTACCGCTTAAAATCTCTAATGACGCTATAAGCATTTTCAATGGCTGTGATTATATGTAATAATGTCATCTAATGGTTGAGATTTGGACATGTGGACTTTTTTAAATTAAGATGACATCATAAAAGTTTTCTTATTATAGTTAAGAGAGATGTTGCTTTTCAAAAAAAAAAAAAAAAAAATCTATAAACGAGTCTCCTTAACATCCATAAATAACATTACAATCAAATTAACTAAAGAAAAACCAAAAATAACACAATAATACAAGGATTTTCATGGTTACTCATTTAATCCTTTTGGTCATGGTGACTCATACATCCCTTTAATTTGTCACCTATGAGTAATTAATGTGTTCTAAATAAACGGATAGAAAATATTCAAATAAAGTTAAACCCTTCATAAAATTAATTAAAACTATTAAGATCCAAGTAAACAAGCACTAGATAATTATTTCATAACAGTTTAGTGGTGGGTGAGATGTTTTTTATCCGAATCATGCACCATCTCAATTACACTTTTAAACCTCATGAGTATCAATACTAAGTAATACGAGTAACATATTGAGAAAAAATTGACGTGCCATTAGTGAAATTCCAGCTCCTTATAAACTATATAATAATTGATATCTATATCTATATCTATATCTATATCTATATATATATTCTATATCTATATATTAAATGATTTGAAACGGTTACTAAACAACCGTGCAACGCACGGGCTCAAACCTAGTTAAGTATAAAAACAAGTTATGATTATCAAACTAAAAGACAGCAGGCGTTAATTAAGTTATAACAATGAAATGCGAACGCCTCAATTGTAATTAGTTGACCAATATTCTTGTTTATTAAACTACACAAGCAATATGCATTGAAGTCCGCAATCACAAAAACTAAAGAAATTGATACCTCATCATATTCCAAGTTGTAGAGAGACGCTGCAAACTGATAAACATTCGGCCATTGATCCAAGCCGGGATAGTGTTCGATGCGGTCATAAGAAGTAATATCACAAAGCTGGTGGTATGTCTTTGATTCCAAATTTAACTTCACGATTTTCCCATCTATTTCCACCACCAAAAAGGACTCAGCGTCATCACTCCCCAACACAATAGATAATAAGTAATTATATCGAAAAGGATCCATGTTCGAGAACAATAATCCACCATATTCTTCAAAATCAACGTGGTATTTAACTAACCAATCTGAATAGTCTCTTTTAAGTTGGTGTATTTTGAACTTGGTAATGAGAGGACGATGTAGTTCAACAAGAAGCAACTGATCCCGAGACTCAAATATATAACATAAATAGTCGTTGTAGTCCACATCAAGATGAGCAAAGGGGACTTTTATTTCGTAAGTCAACTCTCGATCCAAATCAAAATACACAATAAATCCAACCTTGTCAATCCAATGAATAGCGTTGTTCCAATAAACACCCGTTTCAAACATCATTTTAGAGACTCTAGCCATGGTAAGATTATATGAAAGCCTGTAAGTGCAAGTTTCTGTGGAATACATATCTATCTGATACTTATCGTCGTTGATACGTGATCAAAGTCATTAAAAACACATATAACTTTGTAATGAGGTGATTTTAAAGGATCAAAAGCTATGCTTATACCTAATACAGTTTTTCCATTACAAGGGACGGGAAGCCGAATGATTTGATTGATGGTAGGATTAAATACGTAAATCTTGCCAGTGACTAGTTTATCATGATCATCATCAGACCATCGGTTACCACAAAGCATGAGACCATTACAAGAATGTTTAAATTCTACAATCTTTGGAATGTAAATGTGATAAAGGGTTGGGAATCTAACCGGATTATGGACGTCAAATGGGACAAACTAATATCCCAACGATATTGGGACAAACAATCCAGAAGGAGGATCTGGTGGCTTCTTAGGGTCTATGAAAGAAGTATTGTTTGTAATTATGGAGTACAAATGTTTGGATAGAGGCTTACACATAATCAAGGATCTTACCGGTAATCTTAATAGGATTTCAATCACAAGGTCTTCGCTGGAACCTACTTTGTGCGGAGCCAACAACGGAGGAGTAGGAGAAAAATCATCGGCGGGCATGATTGACCGATGGGTATTGAATTACTGTAAAATAGTAAAAGGATTATGATAGGAGTCAAACATATAAATTTGTATGAGGCCAACTTTGCAGCCCATTTTATGAGGTCTGGACAACAACCCAAGTCTATTAAAGAAGCCCAACTTTATATTTCAGTTACATTTTTGCATAATAAGAAATGTGGAACTAGTCTTGCACGTGGATTTGGATATGAGTATATGGCATCCACAATAGTCGCTGGTCATGCAAGCCACTTCAAGATTTATTTATCCATAATTTCATGCATTTATGTAGGAGATCATGTAGGACAGTAGAAGCAACCCACATAATACAACATTAAGAAGCATCCATGTACTAAAAATTATATTAACGACATATAATTTGGCAGCCTTCTTTTTTAGTTGGTATAAATTGTTTTAATTGTGCCAAAATTTTGTCTATAATGGGAAGTAACTATGTGTCTATACACAATTGTTAGCTAACGATTCTTATAGAGATGTTATAAGAGCATGTTATTGATCATACCTCTTCAATAGCATAGTAAGCCTTGGTCGGTATTTCAAATTCCTTCGATTAAACATCTATAATCACCAAAATAGGGCTGTAACATAGTTGCAGTAGCAAATATCATACGTCAATATATATCCACATGTCATATGATAAACGATAAACAAAGAGGCACATACAAACCATCCAAAAAATATAAACAGAGATATACAAAGATAAATGAAGACACAAAGGGGCTGTTTACTAAGGCCTTATTGGGCTTAATGGTCCACAAGTATGTATTTTTGGAAGCAATTTATGTAAGTAATTTGTGGTAAACTACTTGACGTAAAACTTTTCATCATTTTGATGTAAGAACTATATCATATATAGTTCATGTGAAACTTATGTTGGCACTGTAACACTTTTGTTCGAATAGCACTAGGAGATTGTAACACTTTTGTTCGAATAGCACTAGGAGAATTGTGAACTCATGTTTATATTAGTATATGTATGAAAATGTGGTTGATCTATGAATGTTATTTTATTCTCGGTTGAATTTATAACATAAAATGACTCATATTTATATTGGTATATGTCTTAAAGTGGATAAAAGTTAATCAAATGTTGTTCAAATAATTCATTAAAATAAGATATTTAATATTTTTAATGGTTGATGAATTATAGTAACGATTTTGCCATTTAGAAAAACCAATACTCCACTTATTTAGTATAAGGGTATGACAGTCATTTTTATCATTCCGCATATTTATTCAGCACAATAAGTAAACAGGATTATTAATTTCAGGATTACTCCATATGATCATTCTATATCCATTCTACCATCTTTATCCATATCTGACTTAATGAAATAGCAAGTAAACAGCCCCAAAAGTATGTTGTGCAACATTTCTGGCCTCTAAATAAAGAAAAGCATAAGTCGAATGTCGCCATGCTTGCAATAAAGAAATAACTACAATTAATATTTTTCTTCTTCAACTGCTGAATAATTTTCTTTGCTTCAGCTTCTTCCTTCACAGCCTGGTCTGCACAGTCAGCTTGAGTTCCAGCAAACTTATTCCTAAAAAAACTTAGCCTTCATCTTTCTGCACATCCAACAAAAGAAAACACAAAGCGACACAATATTTTAAATAACGGTTTTCATTAGGCCCTGTACAAGAAGTAAAAAAGAAACATAAAAGAATAAAATATAAGATAAAAGTTATCAATTCCTTAAACAATGGTACAGGGGTCCCCATTTTTGTGACCAATATGTATGAACTCCCCAAGGAGTTTTGGCTTTTGCAACATCCCCTTTCTCATCAGAAAGGAATAGTTGAAGAGGCTAATTAAGTTGCTTGAGTACCTGTAACAACATCTTGAAAAGAATATAATATGTTCACAGAAACAATCATGCCTTAATTACAAAGCGTCCAAACGTAAGACGTATTTACTTGCCTCGATTGAAAAGAATAAACGACTCCCACTGAAGTTCTCATGACTATGGAACATGACGGAAGATCTTCCTTGTGCAGCTTCCAAAACTGACCTTCCTGCACAATAAAATTCCTTGTGCCTATTTCGCTGTAGGGGGCTGGTTCACAGGTACAACCTTTGTAACTTCATGGTATACCCATGGATTAGCTAGTTCCTATTTGGAAGGCAACTTATGACACCCGATACTTATTCCAACAAAAGCCAACTTTTATTTATAGTACAACAAACTTTTACGATACATACGGAAGCGTTTACATTATTTGAACTAATCTTATAAGATAACTGAAATAAAAATGACAATTCTCTGGGTGCCATCTGGTCCTATGATACCTCCTCCTTGAGCCAACTAGTGATGTCCTGAGATATACACGTATATGCGTAAGCCTAAAGGCTTAGTGGTTTCGTGTGTTTGTGTACAAAATATCACACACAATATGTACTGATGAATATGCAATATATAAAATATAGCGAGATCTCTGTCGATAGGGTTAGCCAGTTTTCCTGCATCGGTTTCGTACACAAGTGGCCGCTTGTGTACTAGCCGTGCCTTTATTTATATATGTGAGCCAACGATCATTACGTTTCAGCTATTATATCCTTACAAATATTTATAAGCCAACGACCGTTACGTTTCAACTATTGGCTAACCGTCGACTAACACAATATATCCAAAATCAATGTGCATGATATTAAAATGCAATTAAACATTTAAACAAGTAATCACGTACTATATCGCGTATATCCCAATTTTCAAAATAACACGAAACTCACCTTAGTAGTTTAGGTTGTGATTGTTGGTTCAACCTATACACATAAATAAATAACTTAATTATTATAGGTTAAAAATTATAATCTAATTTATTAATCGTTATTATCACTTCAACTGCTAATAGTACATTAATTAAGGAATATAATACATTAGTTATCCCAACTACATATGTGGTACTGTTTTACGAATAATCATAAGTATAAATAGTATACTTCATATTAATGATAAGTCAATAATAACAATAGCTATGACATTATTATTGTATTACAACAATTAACTAATGATTTAATAATAATCATATAGTCGTATATACGTTATTTATTACTTTGTAATTTGAAAATATGATTACTAACATAATCCCAATTATTTCCAACTAATCATTTTTGTCCAAAAAAAAAAGCCTTATCGTTTGTGTCAGTAAACTATAACGTCGAACTTATATCATTATTTAAAATATGATTATTTAACCTAATTAATCATAACAAACAGTTTTTTAGATATGACTTTTAATTTAAAATCGATTTTTCATTTATAGATATTAATTAATATATTATTAGTTGAAATCGATTGTGAATTTGGTTTTCAATCAAAGCGAATTTAAGAGAGTAAATATAAAAACCCAAATTAAATTTGAAAACCAAACCAAAACCGCTTTGAAAACAGGATTCAAATTTGTTTTTTTCATTCATTTTGATTTTCGGGTTAAACGGTGTAAATCTAAATTGTTGAGACACCTCTATCACTAAGTTCTAAACTACTAAACCTACTTGTAGGTATGCATTTCCATAGCCAGAAGTACTCATTGCAACTTTTAATCCTTGCTTCCGCTTGACCTGTACGAAGAAGAACATCAACCAAAAAATTCATATATTTCAATAGATAATCACTCGCCTTCTCCATCGCCTCGACATATTGGTCAACATAGTTACCAAGTTTGTCTCCTAATGCCTTTGTTAAAACATCTTATTCTGCACCAGGAGCAACATATATTATAAATTATGGAACTGCACCCTTGCCAGTTCTCGAGTATGTCCATCGATTACAGTGTCGTTCAGACGCAAACAAAAGAAGAAAATCAGGCTTATGATACAGTGACATGCTATTGTTGTTGGTACCAACCATTAACCTGGATCCTTAACAATAAAGCTGAAGACACAGTAGATGAAATTGCCCAGATTATTTAGCAATTCTATGTTGAGCTTCGATTGTAAATCTGCCCATGTAAATAAATAGATGGATGTTCAATAAATATTGTAAATATTGTTCTTCCACCTGCAATTGCATATCTGTTACTTAATCCTAGCCAATCATCCGTGGACACAAATTTTTCAACTGCCGGTAAATTTTATATACTTATTACAAGTTGTGATATTGTTGTCGCATTCTAATTTGTTGTTTAATGTGTGTATATTGTGTAGATACTGTTAAAACAATGTGAAATGTATTTATTGTGAGTTAAAATTATTGCCCACAGGTTGTACTGGATTTTGTTGAAATTATTGTCCCACAGGTTCAACTGGATTTTGTTCTCCAGATAACTGGTGATCATGGATATTTAAGTTTCTTCATTTTAAACGTAAAAACTACAGATGGTTGTACAAGTTTATATTTCTTATTTTGAACGCTGGCCTTCTTTACTATTATTTAGGCCGATGGAAGAACAGAGGCAGCCTTATGGACTACCGATGTATGCGCTTACTAAAATGGAACTAAATATTCACCTTTTTATATATTTATCTTGGTGGCGCTCTGAAGACATTAAATTGTGAGCATGCCTGTTTCTTTTACTTCATTCTTTCTTCCCTTTTGAAGGGCTAAATTGGTTTTCAAATCTGATTGGCGTTTATGATTTGTGTTGGTTATAGTTTTGGTTAGAAGAAATGGATATGGTTGCTTTGTATTTGTAAATGGATGTTATCCCACATAGGTGGGAGGAAGAAGTGGGAGGGGGTGACTTGGTTATAAAAGGAGTGTTAAGCCTCACTTTCAAATTGCACCAATCAATACACTTTAAGTATTTGATTATTTCTTTCTTTCTTATCCTTGTTTGAGAGTTGTATTAGTTAAATATTTTGGAGAGTGTAGTTGGCTTAAGAGAGTCGTCTATATCATTGTAACAATTTGTGATATAGTGTATTTCTCTCTTTGGGGGCCGGTGGTTTTTCTCCTGTTTTGGAGTTTCCACGTTAAATCTTGTGTTGTGTATTGTTCTTATTTCTTTACTATTATTGTTGGGCTGGGTGGTGGGAATTAGTGAGACCGTAATTTCCCAACAACCGGTATCAGAGCGTCAGGTTTGACGGGGGTCTCGGTTATAGGAGTCGGAGTATGCTCTGTGGTTGCCACGGGAGTGGATCGTCCACATCAGAAACGAGTTCTATTGATCGTATAGGGTATCTGGTTAGACAATATTTTTTCTGATTCGTAGTAATAGTTGGATTTGTTAGTGGCCTAGTTGTGGATTTCCGATTTAAAGGGTCCTGGCTACCTGCTACATCTTTTGGCTATTCGAAACGTGAGCAAAATCAGAGAAAGTGTTGTTTATAGGATACGGATACGATGTCGAAGTTCAGTCCAATGAGGTTTGATGTAGAGAAATTTGATGGGATGATCAATTTTGGCTTATGGCAGGTTCAAGTCAAGGATGTGTTGATTCAGTCCGGTTTACACAAGGCTTTGAAGGGTAAACCCACCCTTGTTCCTGGCAGTGATTCTAGCAGTAAGTTTGATGAAGAAGAATGGGATGATATGGATTTGAGGGCAGCAAGTGCGATTCGTTTGTGTCTTGCAAAGAACGTGCTTGCAAATGTGCACGGGTTATCAACGGCAAAGGAGCTTTGGGTTAAACTAGAGCAGTTGTACCAGGGCAAGGGCATCTCAAATCGGTTGTGTCTTAAAGAACAATTTCATACTCTGCGTATGGATGGGGGTTCAAAGATTTCAGATCATCTAAGTATTCTTAACGGTATTGTTTCAGAACTGGAGGCTATTGGAGTTAAAACGGATGATGAAGATAAAGCTTTGAGGTTGATATTATCTTTATCATCGTCTTATGAACACATGAAACCTATTTTGATGTATGGGAAGAAAACTCTGAAGTTTGAAGACGTTACTAGCAAGCTCCTATCCGAGGAGAAAAGACTGGAAGGTAACGGGGTCTCGTCATCAGGAGATACGATAGTGTTGTGTTCGGATAGGCAGAAGAGAAACTCTAGAAAGAATCTGACATGCTGGAAGTGCGGGAAGACTGGACATATAAGGGTTAATTGTCCCGGTGGAGCTAATCCGGCAAATGGCTCCAAAGACGCTAACATTGTCTCCGTTGTTACGGAGAGTGACGAATTCCTCTGAAGTCACGTCATCCTCATGGTGTGTCCGCGCCACCGTGGAAAGGGATGTTCGTTAGCGGTTCCACAATTACACATGGGCATTGGTTTGGCATTTATGCAGGTTGTGTGGTGAAAACTGATGTTGTAGCTGATGAAACTTCCAGGGAAAGCCAAACAGGAAGTTGCACCATAAAGTTTCAGCTGGTTGTTCAACAACATGTGCCGAGATGAAATGCTTGGAATGTGATATTCTAAGTGCTATACTCTTAATGGTGGAGTATGATAATTCTTGTTAAGAGTTATGATTGTCTGTGATGACAATGATTGTCGGGTCTTGACAATGTTCGATGAAGATGCAAATTTTATTTCTTGGGTTAGAGGTAATGTCAGCGACATGAAGATGAGGATCTTGAAGTTGTCGTCGAGGAAGCATCTACGTCGGTTTCTTTTGCAAAGTGGAAGCATGGTTATCTTCTTCTATCCAAAAGGTGGAGATTTGTTGGTTATAGTTTTGGTTAGAAGAAATGGATATGGTTGCTTTGTATTTGTAAATGGATGTTATCCCACATAGGTGGGAGGAAGAAGT
Organism: Rutidosis leptorrhynchoides; assembly: GCF_046630445.1. Classification (NCBI taxonomy): domain Eukaryota; kingdom Viridiplantae; phylum Streptophyta; class Magnoliopsida; order Asterales; family Asteraceae; genus Rutidosis; species Rutidosis leptorrhynchoides. The sequence goes on along the minus strand of NC_092335.1, from coordinate 86,796,636 downwards.
GGGAGGGGGTGACTTGGTTATAAAAGGAGTGTTAAGCCTCACTTCCAAATTGCACCAATCAATACACTTTAAATATTTGATTATTTCTTTCTTTCTTACCCTTGTTTGAGAGTTGTATTAGTTAAATATTTTGGAGAGTGTAGTTGGCTTAAGAGAGTCGTCTATATCATTGTAACAATTTGTGATATAGTGTATTTCTCTCTTTGAGGGCCGGTGGTTTTTCTCCTGTTTTGGAGTTTCCACGTTAAATCTTGTGTTGTGTATTGTTCTTATTTCTTTACTATTATTGTTGGGCTGGGTGGTGGGAATTAGTGAGACCGTAATTTCCCAACAACTTGTACTAAGCAGACATAAGCTTCAAATATCTATTTTAGAAGAAGCCATTAACATCTACACGTTTGAGTTGGAAAGATTTATAGATTTTACTGGTTATTTAGTATTCTTCTAGCTTCTTTTTTTTCACATTCGTCTATATCGTTGAAGAACGTTTGCATATTGGTACATGATGATAATATGTTTTACATGTTTGATAGAAGAAGCCGGTGCAATAAAAGCAATGTAAGCACATTTATTTCATTGTTGTGTTAAAACAACTTTTAGTCATCAGATGAAAGTAGTGTGAAATGTAAAATGTAAACATCACTTTTAGTTTGTATTACTCTAAATGTAGGTGATGAACCACAGTAATTTCATGCATTCAGTTTGAGGATCTAAAAAAGTTTACCTCATTGTAAAGTAAACAAGGTTGCATGATATGTTTAACAATACCGTAATTGAGAGTCAACAATCTTTTAACTTTATAATAATGAAAGGTACATGCTATTACCCTAAAGTTTTTACCTTTTTGTATTCTTTAGTTGAATAATATTTTGGGAATAAGTGACTTATTTAGATGTGTTAGAAAACAATGGTTATGGCTGATGTATGTTGGAAGGTTGATGTCTAATAAAGTTTATGTAAAATTTGACCTTAGATATCGACATACTGTTAAAATAAAACTGCACAAAGATACCCTTTAAATGAATGTGAATGTTAGAAATAAAAAAAGAATTCTTTTGAAAGCATCTTTTGGATGAAGAAATAACTCTTCATCATATCCATGTGTGGGTTATCACAAGTCACCACAAGAGTCCAAACCAACAAGAATCCAAGTCAATGTCAATAAAGGGTTAAGCATTCGGATACTAAGTCAACACCTGACTTCCAACGTTAAAATGGAGTCACCAAATTAGATAGATTTTTTCTTTGTATTCATTTCATAAAGGCTCCTTTGCCTATTTTAGAATTAGCTGCTGTATATTTGGCTCTATATATAAGTAGAGCTCTTATCATTGTAACAATCAACCAATCTATTCAAAATGTAGTCCTTAAAGCATTTTCCTCTCTTTTATTTTTTTTTTCCTAGTTTATCATCTTAGTTCTCAACTTAGATCAGTAAACACTTAATACATTATCAATAAACAAATTTATATTTCCGCATTATCAATTTTAACATGGTATCAAGAGCTAACGGTATCGATCATTTGATCAAGATACTCGTTTTTTGACTCGATCTTCTACCAAAAGTTGGCTGACATGTCCGTAGACGGTAGCACAAATCAAACCCATTATAAAATTATCATGCTCAATTGAGCAGATTACGTGAAAAAAATGTGATTGATTCTTGAATCAAAAGATCACTTGCAAAGCTCAATCCTTTTACCATTGAACACATGCTGTCACATACAGTGATGGTAAAAGGTTAGCTTGAAATCAAACTACCATGTCAAAAGAGACGGTAGCTCAAATCAAGTCTCAAAATCATTGGCCACCAAGCAACAGATAATAGTTGCGGTTGCCATGGCGATTATAGTGCGGCTTTAGAACAAAGAGAAAAAAAAGATGAGATTTGCAGCCGTGGGTAACCAAGAGGATACCAACAACGATGGCCACCGCCAACCATCAATATTTCACGGCGGCCATAGGTGTGTACCTGGCACCGAAAGGAGAAAAGAAATTAGCGGTCTGAGTCTGACCAGCGGAGAAGGGAGCAGCAGCGGTTGTCGGTGGCAACCGTGAGGCTACCAACAATGACACCACAAAATTCTTCGTCTTCATAGCTTCGACATCCTACCGGTCAGGTAATGGGTTTGGGTTTACACCTAAAACCCTTCTCTCCTCATAACCTTTTCCTTTAATTTCGTGTTTGCTTCATGGGTTTTGTAAGAAACACTATAAGATCTGAAATTGGGTTGAAATTTCACCATTGAATGTATCTAATTGCATGTCTTTATCGGTGCAATTGTATGAATTCGATCTGTAATTTGCCATGGGTATTGTGAATTTGGGTAAATGGGGAGAGAAATTGGGGTTTAAATTAGTTAAATAAAGCTGTACTCAGTATAAGAAACTTTTTCCAAAACGGTACATTAAATAATCCATTGAGTTATGAGTAGTCAAAGGTCAAGCTCGTTTTTTCTAAAAGTGAAGGGATTATTTATTTGGACCTTATTATTTTTTCATAAGACAATGTGCCCGGTAAACAAAGTATAGCTCAAAACACTCCATAACCCATAAAATTACTTCTCTCTCATCTTCCCCATTTTCTTCATACTCTCCTTCTAACTCTTAAAAAACTCCATAACCATCTTAACCACCGTCTCCGACCACCACTTCCGACCACCAGATTCGACCACCACCGCCGCCATGACGTTCCTTTTTTTGCTTATACGACCAATAAGACCGCCTCCTTTTAAGATCTGTCGTCACTCCGGCGACCACGACTGTCGCTACCTTTACTTTTCTTTTTCTTTTGAAACTGAAGGTGACGCGCGGAGGTGGCCGGTGGTTACTTGTTTTTCGGCAAAAATCACCACTAACATACTAACAAATACGAGTGTCATATATGGCCAATGTACAAGCATTTCAGCACAATGTATAACTATTTGGAAGATGGTCAAAATAGAAAAAGCTGTTAAAATTTGTGGGACCCATTTAAAAATGAGATGGAAATTTGATGTGAATGAATTGACGTGTAAAATAGTTAAATCATCAGGGGAACCCATCTCCTGTTGCTAGTTCACACTGATAAGAAAAAAATGGTCTGAATAGTAGGACTCAAAGTGAAATGTTCTTCAAATTTTTTTTTCTCAAATAATATTTTAAGGAATCAAAAAAATTCTTTAAAATAATATAATATAAATATAAATACTGTAACTCTTTTTAAAGCTGCCAACATTGGTCACATGTGACTTAAAAAAAAAAAAAATAATAATAACTTTTGTTTTGGTGAAAGGTCAAATAAAAAATTACTCCACTTGGAGTTGTGAAAGGTGAGACACATTTAACTCTTTGAAAAAAAATCCTTTTGAACGTAAATGGAACTTAAGAGCTGGAACCATCAATTTTTTGTTGACTTAAAATAAACTTTCAAAACCTTTCTATGACAAATAAAACAAATCTGACCAAAATTTTAAAGTATATGTTTTTTTTTATGAAACATTGGTATATATATTTAAATGAGTTAAAAGGGGTGAGGGTAATAAACCTTATAAAGCAAAACACTTTTTTAAGATTATATATCAAATGGCCCGTTTAATAACGGGGAATCAAAAGAATGGCTAAATTGTTTTTTCAACAATGGAATGTTTTTTGAAAATTCCGATTTTACAACCTTTTAATTAAAAGACCGTTCAAATCAAATTGATTACATGTTTCTTTTAAATAATGAAGAATCGAATGACGTTTTTAAGGGAACTTTGGTTTGTAATTGTTGTTTTGTTCTATGTTAAAATCCTTTTTAATAAGTTTCAAATTTTTACCGAATGGTTTTAAAAAGACCAAAAATGCTATTGATCAAAGATAACGAATGACAATAAAGGAGTCCGTTTTTTAAAGGTATTTGAAAAGTAACGAATGAATGGTCAAACTATCTTTAAAGAACTTGGGAGTCAGATTGATCAAAGAGAATTTTTTATTTAGTCGATGTTAAAATATATTCTAAAAGCGGTTTGAAGTTGTTTCCAAAAATTTGAGTCAGAATCCGGATTAATACAACTTATTAATCATTGTAACGATGTCATTAAATATAAGTCTTTACTTGAATTGTAACGTTCTTTGAGATCAAATATTATTTTTAACCCTCTCAACACACATGTGAGGGGGAGTTGATTATAATATCATTGTGAGTTGGTGGAAAAGAAATATGATTATAAGTAGATGTTTATGATTAGGACTCACTAATCCTTTGTTCTTATGATATTTCCGGTATATATCCAACACACGGGTGTGGGGAGATTGATTCTAACAACACCGTGAGTTGATTATCGAGGCATCTAAGGAATAGAGCAAGACACTTCGACGTTTGACGAACCTAAGTTCAAGTCAACATAAATACTCCGGACGAACCAAACAAGGTTCACGTTGAACTGGGTTCATGTCGGTAAACTTAAATACTCTAGGCGAACCAAACAAGGTTCACATTGAACCGGGTTCATGTCAGGAAACAGAATCTGAAACGTCCAAGCGAACCAAACAAGGTTTAAGAATGAACTGGGTTCATGTTTGGAATCTGATATTCATAGGCGAGCCAATAAAGGTCCAAGTTGGACTGGGTTCATGTTTAGAAATTGAATACTGCTTGACGAACCAGTTAAGGTTCAAGATTGAACTGGGTTCATGTCAGGAAGCTGAATACTCTTAGGCGAACCAGCAAAGGTCTAAGATTGGACTTGGTTCATGTCAGGAAGATGAAAATTTCGGGCAAACCAAACAAGGTTCAAGAAATGAACTGGGTTCATGTCCAGAGCTTGATGATCGGTTTGAAGTCGAGAATCAGCTGAGCAAAGATGATGAGTAGCTCGTGATTGACTAGTCAACAAGAGACTCCTCAACGACGTATTGAGCAAGTTGAATTGTGAAAATTCCACTATTCAACTTGAGGGGAGTGTTAGAAATAAAAAAAGAATTCTTTTGAAAGCATCTTTTGGATGAAGAAATAACTCTTCATCATATCCATGTGTGGGTTATCACAAGTCACCACAAGAGTCCAAGACCAACAAGAATCCAAGTCAATGTCACAAGATGGATAAAGGGTTAAGCATTCGGATACTAAGTCAACACCTGACTTCCAACGTTAAAATGGAGTCACCAAATTAGATAGATTCTTTTCTTTGTATTCATTTCATAAAGACTCCTTTGCCTATTTTAGAATTAGATGTTGTATATTTGGCTCTATATATAAGTAGAGCTCTTGTCATTGTAACAATCAACCGATCTATTCAAAATGTAGTCCTTAAATCATTTTCCTCTCTTTTATTTTTTTCCCCTAGTTTATCATCTTAGTTCTCAACTTAGATCAGTAAACACTCAATACATTATCAATAAACAAATTTATATTTCCGCATTATCAATTTTAACGGTGAATGCTTACCTAAAAAGTAGAGGTGACAATTTTAGATCCAAACTGCATTGTCGTAAAGCTTGAATTCATGATTATGCTTCTACCTATTTATCCTCTAAACTGCATTATTCTCTTCTTTTCAAAATTTGAGCATAATTTCATTGTAGAACTTAATACTGCTTCTCAATATTTATTTTCATGATTCTTAACATATAGGTCCTCTTTAACAGATCAATCACATCAAGTACTATTGCATTGTGTTTCGACAGACACAAAAGGAAGACGCATGATGTCTTTGATTACATACCTCAAACCACTTTGATTTATACAAAAGAACCTTATGCCGCCTTGGTAAGTCTGAAACTCCTTTGGTAGTGCTATAAGGTATCTTAGTGTTTTTGACAGTTTTTTTTCACTGTTGTGTCTATGACAACACACTAGGTTCTAACTTTTGCTTTTAAGAATTTCTGTGTGGCACATATGATATTAAAATAATTAAGTAAATTAGACTTCAGGAAAAAAATTTGGTTAAAGAAGCGTTACCCTTATTAGATCTCTTTTGTAGTCTGCATATAGATAATATATCGGTAAATTAACTTCATTAGTTGCAGGAACAACCTAGAATGAGAATGATGAAATCAAAAGACTCCAATGCCATGGCTGAATCTTACTGAAACAACCCTTCGGGCAGTGGTAAAAAGCTGAAAAATAAAGGTATGAATGTTTGAGTAAAGGAAGTTTCTTACCTTATTATGTGATAACCTACTTCTTATAGCATGCTATTTCGGATATTACACTAACGCAAAATTACGTTATGTGTTTTTTTTTTATGGGTATGTATGATGGTCGAGAAGGTAAATATTCTGAAAATGGTAGTGAAGACGATACACATTGCTTTGAAATATAGATCACAAGAATATTTTTTTCTATCGCATTGACATGTAGTTGTTTTAATTTAACTATATTCATTTTTTAGTGTTATGGAGCAAATACATGAATGTGGTAACATTGACTATAAACAATTGATTTTTGAATTGTAATTGTATTCATTCATAGCGTTTACGATAGTGATTTTTCAAAAACATTTACTTTCAATAGATACCATCAATAATGGTTGGTTTCCTCATTGTAATTGTATCATCCACAAGAATATACCGTTAATTGATTTAACACATACGGTTCTAGTTTGTTTTATTAAGAGTCGTCGTGCAACGCACGGGTTCTTAAAGGCTAGTATCAAATAAATAAAATACATAATTTGCACAGGGTTTAGGCAAATCGTGTGTTTTTGTGAGGACTACTTTTTAATTATGTTACGAATATGAATCTGAATCTTAAAGGTGTGTGTGTTAGATTGGAATATAAGTTTAAGTTATTGCCATTAAAAGAATAATATCCACAAATATTTATCATGTTAGTTTGTAGTTTCCAACTAAAGTTGTATGATTTAATAGTTGTATAGCTACTGATAATATTTTACAAGTTAATTGGTTTCAGTTCAATAGTTAAACACTGGCTGGCTAACAAACCATACCTTGACACATGAGAAACAGAGAGTAACTGTTTTCGCTTTCAAAAGCTGCATTTAGATTTTTACAAGTTGAGTCATTAGTACTAATTATTTATTTATAACGAATACTAGAGCACAACCAGAACAGAACAGGAGGACTAAACGGTACCCAAAGAACTGGTAAATTGATAAATTAATAAAAGGAAATGGTGTTAAAATGTGATATATAAAAGCCATGATCGATCAATAATTCCCCAAAACATAAGTCTTAAGTCTTGTCAACAAAACAAAGCATATAAAGAGGTTATTATACTTCACGTCACAATTCTATTTCCCAAAACGGTTCTTCTACCTGTCAAAATTAAAAAGTATATAAACAAGTTTTGATTATTATCAAACTAAAAGACAGCAAATATTAATTATTAATTAAGTTATAAGAACAGTGTAATTGGATAGCCACCATTGTAATTAGTTGTACAATGTTGTTTTTATTGAACTATATATGCAAGCAATATGAATTGATGTCTCGTACAATCACAAAAACTAAAGGGGAAATGGATGTATACCTCGTCAAGTTGTATGTTGTAGAGAGACGCTGCAAATTGATAAACATTCGGCCATCTATCCAAGTAGGGACGATATTTACTGCGGTACTCTTCAGAAGTAATATCATAGAGTTGGTGGTATGTCTTTGATTCCAAATTTAACCTCATGATTTTATCATCTATTTCTGAAATGTCCCGTTCTTATTGATTAAAAACGTTCCATATTAATTGATTTCGTTGCGAGGTTTTGACCTCTATATGAGACGTTTTTCAAAGACTGCATTCATTTTAAAACAAACCATAACCTTTATTTCATCAATAAAGGTTTAAAAAGCTTTACGTAGATTATCAAATAATGATAATCTAAAATATCCTGTTTACACACGACCATTACATAATGGTTTACAATACAAATATGTTACAACAAAATAAGTTTCTTGAATGCAGTTTTTACACTATATCATACAAGCATGGACTCCAAATCTCGTCCTTATTTAAGTATGCGACAGCGGAAGCTCTTGGTATTCACCTGAGAATAAACATGCTTTAAACGTCAACAAAAATGTTGGTGAGTTATAGGTTTAACCTATATATATCAAATTGTAACAATAGACCACAAGATTTCATATTTCAATACACATCCCATACATAGAGATAAAAATTATTCATATGGTGAACACCTGGTAATCGATATTAACAATATGCATATATGAATATCCCCATCATTCCGGGATCCTCCTTCGGACATGATATAAATTTTGAAGTACTAAAGCATCCGGTACTTTGGATGGGGCTTGTTGGGCCCGATAGATCTATCTTTAGGATTCGCGTCAATTAGGGTGTCTGTTCCCTAATTCTTAAATTACCAGACTTAATAAAAAGGGGCATATTCGATTTCGATAATTCAACCATAGAATGTAGTTTCACGTACTTGTGTCTATTTTGTAAATCATTTATAAAACCTGCATGTATTCTCATCCCAAAAATATTAGATTTTGAAAGTGGGACTATAACTCACTTTCACAGATTTTTACTTCGTCGGGAAGTAAGACTTGGCCACTGGTTGATTCACGAACCTATTACAATATATACATATATATCAAAGTATGTTCAAAATATATTTACAATACTTTTAATACATTTTGATGTTTTAAGTTTATTAAGTCAGCTGTCCTCGTTAGTAACCTACAACTAGTTGTCCACAGTTAGATGTACAGAAATAAATCGATAAATATTATCTTGAATCAATCCACGACCCAGTATATACGTATCTCAGTATTGATCACAACTCAAACTATATATATTTTGGAATCAACCTCAACCCTGTAGAGCTAACTCCAACATTCACATATAGAGTGTCTATGGTTGTTCCGAAATATATATAGATGTGTCGACATGATAGGTCGAAACATTGTATACGTGTCTATGGTATCTCAAGATTACATAATATACAATACAAGTTGATTAAGTTATGGTTGGAATAGATTTGTTATCAATTTTCACGTAGCTAAAATGAGAAAAATTATCCAATCTTGTTTTACCCATAACTTCTTCATTTTAAATCCGTTTTGAGTGAATCAAATTGCTATGGTTTCATATTGAACTCTATTTTATGAATCTAAACAGAAAAATTATAGGTTTATAGTCGGAAAAATAAGTTACAAGTCGTTTTTGTAAAGGTAGTCATTTCAGTCGAAAGAACGACGTCTAGATGACCATTTTAGAAAACAAACTTTCACTTTGAGTTTAACCATAATTGTTGGATATAGTTTTAGGTTCATAGTAAAAATCATTTTCTCAGAATAACAACTTTTAAATCAAAGTTTATCATAGTTTTTAATTAACTAACCCAAAACAGCCCGCGGTGTTACTACGACGGCGTAAATCCGGTTTTACGGTGTTTTTCGTGTTTCCAGGTTTTAAATCATTAAGTTAGCATATCATATAGATATAGAACATGTGTTTAGTTGATTTTAAAAGTCAAGTTAAAAGGATTAACTTTTATTTGCGAACAAGTTTAGAATTAACTAAACTATGTTCTAGTGATTACAAGTTTAAACCTTCGGATAAGATAGCTTTATATGTATGAATCAAATGATGTTATGAACATCATTACTACCTCAAGGTCCTTGGATAAACCTACTGGAAATGAGAAAAATGGATCTAGCTTCAAAGGATCCTTGGATGGCTTGAAAGTTCTTGAAGCAGAATCATGACACGAAAACAAGTTCAAGTAAGATCATCACTTGAAATAAGATTGTTATAGTTATAGAAATTGAACCAAAGTTTGAATATGATTATTACCTTGTATTAGAATGATAACCTACTGTAAGAAACAAAGATTTCTTGAGGTTGGATGATCACCTTACAAGATTGGAAGTGAGCTAGCAAACTTGAAAGTATTCTTGATTTTATGTAACTAGAACTTGTAGAATTTATGAAGAATACTTAGAACTTGAAGATAGAACTTGAGAGAGATCAATTAGATGAAGAAAATTGAAGAATGAAAGTGTTTGTAGGTGTTTTTGGTCGTTGGTGTATGGATTAGATATAAAGGATATGTAATTTTATTTTCATGTAAATAAGTCATGAATGATTACTCATATTTTTGTAATTTTATGAGATATTTCATGCTAGTTGCCAAATGATGGTTCCCACATGTGTTAGGTGACTCACATGGGCTGCTAAGAGCTGATCATTGGAGTGTATATACCAATAGTACATACATCTAAAAGCTGTGTATTGTACGAGTACGAATACGGGTGCATACGAGTAGAATTGTTGATGAAACTGAACGAGGATGTAATTGTAAGCATTTTTGTTAACTAGAAGTATTTTGATAAGTGTATTGAAGTCTTTCAAAAGTGTATAAATACATAATAAAACACTACGTGTATATACATTTTAACTGAGTCGTTAAGTCATCGTTAGTCGTTACATGTAAGTGTTGTTTTGAAACCTTTAGGTTAACGATCTTGTTAAATGTTGTTAACCCAATGTTTATAATATCAAATGAGATTTTAAATTATTATATTATCATGATATTATCATGTATGAATATCTCTTAATATGATATATATCCATTAAATGTCTTTACAACGATAATCGTTACATATATGTCTCGTTTAAAAATCATTAAGTTAGTAGTCTTGTTTTTACATATGTAGTTCATTGTTAATATACTTAATGATATGTTTACTTATCATAGTATCATGTTAACTATATATATATATCCATATATATGTCATCATATAGTTTTTACAAGTTTTAACGTTCGTGAATCACCGGTCAACTTGGGTGGTCAATTGTCTATATGAAACATATTTCAATTAATCAAGTCTTAAAAAGTTTGATTGCTTAACATGTTGGAAACATTTAATCATGTAAATATCAATCTCAATTAATATATATAAACATGGAAAAGTTCGAGTCACTACAGTACCTACCCGTTAAATAAATTTCGTCCCGAAATTTTAAGCTGTTGAAGGTGTTGACGAATCTTCTGGAAATAGATGCGGGTATTTCTTCTTCATCTGATCTTCACGCTCCTAGGTGAACTCGGGTCCTCTACAAGCATTCCATCGAACCTTAACAATTGGTATCTTGTTTTGCTTAAGTCTTTTAACCTCACGATCCATTATTTCGACGGGTTCTTCGATGAATTGAAGTTTTTTGTTGATTTGGATTTCATCTAACGGAATAGTGAGATCTTCTTTAGCAAAACATTTCTTCAAATTCGAGACGTGGAAAGTGTTATGTACAGCCGCGAGTTGTTGAGGTAACTCAAGTCGGTAAGCTACTGGTCCGACACGATCAATAATCTTGAATGGTCCAATATACCTTGGATTTAATTTCCCTCGTTTACCAAATCGAACAACGCCTTTCCAAGGTGCAACTTTAAGCATGACCATCTCTCCAATTTCAAATTCTATATCTTTTCTTTTAATGTCAGCGTAGCTCTTTTGTCGACTTTGGGCGGTTTTCAACCGTTGTTGAATTTGGATGATCTTCTCGGTAGTTTCTTGTATAATCTCCGGACCCGTAATCTGTCTATCACCCACTTCACTCCAACAAATCGGAGACCTGCACTTTCTACCATAAAGTGCTTCAAATGGCGCCATCTCAATTCTTGAATGGTAGCTGTTGTTGTAGGAAAATTCTGCTAACGGTAGATGTCGATCCCAACTGTTTCCGAAATCAATAACACATGCTCGTAGCATGTCTTCAAGCGTTTGTATCGTCCTTTCGCTCTGCCCATCAGTTTGTGGATGATAGGCAGTACTCATGTCTAGACGAGTTTCTAATGCTTGCTGTAATGTCTGCCAGAATCTTGAAATAAATCTGCCATCCCTATCAGAGATAATAGAGATTGGTATTCCATGTCTGGAGACGAATTCCTTCAAATACAGTCGTGCTAACTTCTCCATCTTGTCATCTTCTCTTATTGGCAGGAAGTGTGCTGATTTGGTGAGACGATCAACTATTACCCAATTAGTATCAAAACCACTTGCAGTCCTTGGCAATTTAGTGATGAAATCCATGGTAATGTTTTCCCATTTTCATTCCAGGATTTTGGGTTGTTGAAGTAGACCTGATGGTTTTTGATGCTCAGCTTTGACCTTAGAACACGTCAAACATTCTCCTACGTATTTAGCAACATCGGCTTTCATACCCGGGCACCAAAAATGTTTCTTAAGATCCTTGTACATCTTCCCCGTTCCAGGATGTATTGAGTATCTGGTTTTATGAGCTTCTCTAAGTACCATTTCTCTCATATCTCTAAATTTTGGTACCCAAATTCTTTCATCCCTATACCGGGTTCCGTCTTCCCGAATATTAAGATGCTTCTCCGATCCTTTGGGTATTTCATCCTTTAAATGTTCCTCTTTTAAAACTCCTTGTTGCGCCTCCTTTATTTGAGTAGTAAGGTTATTGTGAATCATTATATTCATAGATTTTACTCGAATGGGTTCTCTGTCCTTTCTGCTCAAGGCGTCGGCTACCACATTTGCCTTTCCTGGGTGGTAACGAATCTCAAAGTCGTAATCATTCAACAATTCAATCCACCTACGCTGCCTCATATTCAGTTGTTTCTGATTAAATATGTGCTGAAGACTTTTGTGGTCGGTATATATAATACTTTTGACCCCATATAAGTAGTGCCTCCAAGTCTTTAATGCAAAAACAACCGCGCCTAATTCCAAATCATGCGTCGTATAATTTTGCTCGTGAATCTTCAATTGTCTAGACGCATAAGCAATCACCTTCGTTCGTTGCATTAATACATAACCGAGACCTTGCTTTGATGCATCACAATAAATCACAAAATCATCATTCCCTTCAGGCAATGACAATATAGGTGCCGTAGTTAGCTTTTTCTTCAATAACTGAAACGCTTTCTCTTGTTCATCATTCCATTCAAATTTCTTCCCTTTATGCGTTAATGCAGTCAAGGGTTTTGCTATTCTGGAAAAGTCTTGGATGAACCTTCTGTAGTAACCAGCTAGTCCTAAAAACTGGCGTATGTGTTTCGGAGTTTTCGGGGTTTCCCACTTTTCAACAGTTTCTATCTTTGCCGGATCCACCTTAATACATTCTTTGTTCACTATGTGACCGAGGAATTGAACTTCTTCTAACCAAAATGCACACTTTGAAAACTTAGCGTACAATTCTTCCTTCCTCAATACTTCTAACACCTTTCTCAAATGTTCACCGTGTTCTTGGTCATTCTTTGAGTAAATAAGTATGTCATCAATGAAAACAATGACAAACTTGTCAAGGTATGGTCCACACACTCGGTTCATAAGGTCCATGAACACAGCTGGTGCATTAGTTAAACCAAACGGCATGACCATAAACTCGTAATGACCGTAACGTGTTCTGAAAGCAGTCTTTGGAATATCATCTTCTTTCACCCGCATTTGATGATACCCGGAACGTAAGTCAATCTTTGAATAAACAGACGAGCCTTGTAGTTGATCAAATAAGTCGTCGATTCTAGGTAGTGGGTAGCGGTTCTTGATGGTAAGTTTGTTCAACTCTCGGTAGTCGATACACAACCTGAATGTACCATCTTTCTTCTTGACAAACAAAACAGGAGCTCCCCACGGTGATGTGCTTGGTCGAATGAAACCATGCTCTAAAAGTTCTTGTAATTGGCTTTGCAGTTCTTTCATCTCGCTGGGTGCGAGTCTGTAAGGAGCACGAGCTATTGGTGCAGCTCCTGGTATAAGATCTATTTGAAATTCAACGGATCGATGTGGGGGTAATCCCGGTAATTCTTTCGGAAATACATCGGGAAATTCTTTTGCAATGGGAACATCATTGATGCTCTTTTCTTCAGTTTGTACTTTCTCGACGTGTGCTAGAACAGCATAACAACCTTTTCTTATTAGTTTTTGTGCCTTCAAATTACTAATAAGATGTAGCTTCGTGTTGCCCTTTTCTCCGTACACCATTAAGGGTTTTCCTTTTTCTCGTATAATGCGAATTGCATTTTTGTAACAAACGATCTCTGCTTTCACTTCTTTCAACCAGTCCATACCGATTATCACATCAAAACTCCCTAACTCTACTGGTATCAAATCAATCTTAAATGTTTCGCTAACCAGTTTAATTTCTCGATTCCGACATATATTATCTGCTGAAATTAATTTACCATTTGCTAATTCAAGTAAAAATTTACTATCCAAAGGCGTCAATGGACAACTTAATTTAGCACAAAAATCTCTACTCATATAGCTTCTATCCGCACCCGAATCAAATAAAACGTAAGCAGATTTATTGTCAATAAGAAACATACCCGTAACAAGCTTCGGGTCTTCCTGTGCCTCTGCCGCATTAATATTGAAAACTCTTCCGCGGCCTTGTCCATTCTTGTTCTCCTGGTTCGGGCAATTTCTAATAATGTGGCCCGGTATTCCACATTTATAACAAACTACATTGGCATAACTTGCTCCGACACTACTTGCTCCGCCATTACTCGTTCCGAAACCATTTGTTCCTTTCGTTCTATTAACCCCTGGTCCGTAGACCTCACACTTCGCCGCGCTATGACCATTTCTTTTACACTTGTTGCAAAATTTGGTGCAGAACCCCGAGTGATACTTTTCACACCTTTGGCATAGCTGCTTCTGATTGTTGTTGTTGTTGCGGTTATTATTGTTGTTGGGATGATTGTTGTAGTTGCTGTTGTTGTTGTTGTTGTTGTTGTTGTTGTTGGGCCGTTTGTTGTAGTTGCGATTGATGTTGCGATTGTTGGGATAATTGTTGCGATTATTGTTGTAATTGCTGTTGTTGTTGTATTGGTGATTCTTATCACCGTTTTCCTCCCACTTTCTTTTGACTTACTTCACATTGGCCTCTTCAGCAGTCTGTTCTTTAATTTTTTCTTCAATCTGGTTCACTAGTTTGTGAGCCATTCTACATGCCTGTTGTATGGAGGCGGGCTCGTGTGAACTTATATCTTCTTGGATTCTTTCCGGTAATCCTTTCACAAACGCGTCGATCTTCTCTTCCTCATCTCCGAATGCTCCCGGACACAATAGGCACAATTCTGTGAATCGTCTTTTGTACGTGGTAATATCAAATCCTTGGGTTCGTAACCCTCTAAGTTCTGTCTTGAGCTTATTGACCTCGGTTCTGGGACGGTACTTCTCGTTCATTAAGTGCTTGAATGCTGACCATGGTAGTGCGTACGCATCGTCTTGTCCCACTTGCTCTAGATAGGTATTCCACCATGTTAACGCAGAACCTGTGAAGGTATGCGTAGCGTACTTCACTTTGTCCTCTTCAGTACACTTACTTATGGCAAACACCGATTCGACCTTCTCGGTCCACCGTTTCAATCCTATCGGTCCTTCGGTTCCATTAAATTCCAAAGGTTTGCAGGCAGTGAATTCTTTGTAGGTGCATCCTACACGATTTCCTGTACTGCTAGATCCAAGGTTATTGTTGGTATGTAACGCAGCCTGTACTGCGGCTATGTTTGAAGCTAGAAAAGTACGGAATTCCTCTTCATTCATATTCACGGTGTGTCGAGTAGTCGGTGCCATTTCCTTCAAAATAGTCAAATGGAACAAGTTAATCATACAGAATATTAAGAGTAGTTAATAGTATTTCGTAGCATAATATGAACTCATTTATAAAAGCTTTTTCTTCATATTAGCGTTTTATAAGTTTAAATTCGGGTAGTACCTACCCGTTAAGTTCATACTTAGTAGCTAATATACAATTCAACTACTACAATTCTATATAAAAAACTGATTATAATAATATTTCGCGTTCAAACTTTTACACAATATTTTACAAACTTACAATACCGCTTATTTTACATATAGCATGAAATATAGCACACAATAAATTTGATACAAGATGGTTGCGAAGATAATTCTAGCTAGTACACAAGTCGTTCAGCAAAGGCAATAAAGACACGTAATTCATACGTCCAGAAACAAGTCATGCATTCTGGTTTTACTAGGATTACTTCCCATCCTTGGTCTTGTGGAACATAACCGTTATGGCCGTTAATAAGACAGTGTGTTGTAACGTTGTCAAAGGGACGAGGGTTACGTAATGTCCAACAGTCCCGTAACAATCTAAAAACCTCATTTCTTACCCCAATTACCGACTCCGTCACTTGTGGGAACGTCTTGTTTAATAGTTTTAGCCCGATGTTCTTGTTCTCACTTTGGTGAGAAGCGAACATTACTAATCCGTAAGCATAACATGCTTCTTTATGTTGCATGTTAGCCGCTTTTTCTAAATCACGAAGTCCAATATTCGGATATATTGAGTCAAAATAATTTCTTAACCCATTGCGTAAAATAGCATTTGGGTTCCCCGCAATATATGCGTCAAAGTAAACACATCGTAACTTATGGATTTCCCAATGTGATATCCCCCATCTTTTGAACGAAAGCCTTTTATAAACCAAGGCATTCTTGGAACGTTCTTCGAATGTCTTACAAACTGATCTCGTCTTAAATAGTTGTGACGAAGAATTCTGACCGACTCTAGACAAGATTTCATCAATCATGTCTCCGGATAGGTCTCTTAAAATATTGGGTTGTCTATCCATTTTGTGTTTTTATACTGTAAAATAGACAAGAGTTAGATTCATAAAAAAAAATACTTATTAATACAAGCAATTTTTACATATATCATAAAGCATAAGCACACTATATTACATATATTACACCACACGAATACAACTATCTTATTCCGACTCGCTTGTTTCTTCTTCTTCGGTTTTGGTTCGTTTTGCCAAGTTTCTAGGGATATATGATGTTCCCCTAATACGAGCCGTCGTTTTCCACATTGGTTTAGAAAAACCTGGTGGTTTAGAGGTTCCCGGGTCATTGTTACAACTTAAGGACTTCGGGGGTTGACGATACATATAAAGTTCATCGGGGTTGGAATTATATTTCTCTATTTTTATGCCCTTTTCCTTATTATTTTCTTTTGCCTTTTTAAATTCAGTTGGGGTAATTTCTATAACATCATCGGAATTCTCGTCGGAATCCGATTCATCGGAGAATTGGTAATCCTCCCTATATTTTGCTTCCTTGGCGAAAACACCATTGACCATAATTAACCTTGGTCGGTTGGTTGAGGATTTTCTTTTACTTAACCGTTTTATTATTTCCCCCACCGGTTCTATTTCTTCATCCGGTTCCGATTCTTCTTCCGGTTCCGATTCTTCTTCCGGTTCCGACTCTTCTTCCGGTTCCTCTTCAGGAACTTGTGAATCAGTCCACGAATCATTCCAATTTACATTTGACTCTTCATTATTATTAGGTGAGTCAATGGGACTTGTTCTAGAGGTAGACATCTATCACATAATATCAAACGCATTAAGAGATTAATATATCACATAATATTCACATGTTAAAAATATATAGTTTCCAACAAAATTTGTTTAATCAAACATTTTTCAAGTAAACACGGTCGAAGTCCAGACTCACTAATGCATCCTAACAAACTCGATAAGACACACTAATGCAAAATTCTGGTTCTCTAAGACCAACGCTCTGATACCAACTGAAATGTCCCGTTCTTATTGATTAAAAACGTTCCATATTAATTGATTTCGTTGCGAGGTTTTGACCTTTATATGAGACGTTTTTCAAAGACTGCATTCATTTTAAAACAAACCATAACCTTTATTTCATCAATAAAGGTTTAAAAATCTTTACGTAGATTATCAAATAATGATAATCTAAAATATCCTGTTTACACACGACCATTACATAATGGTTTACAATACAAATATGTTACAACAAAATAAGTTTCTTGAATGCAGTTTTTACACTATATCATACAAGCATGGACTCCAAATCTCGTCCTTATTTAAGTATGCGACAGCGGAAGCTCTTAGTATTCACCTGAGAATAAATATGCTTTAAACGTCAACAAAAATGTTGGTGAGTTATAGGTTTAACCTATATATATCAAATTGTAACAATAGACCACAAGATTTCATATTTCAATACACATCCCATACATAGAGATAAAAATTATTCATATGGTGAACACCTGGTAATCGACATTAACAATATGCATATATGAATATCCCCATCATTCCGGGATCCTCCTTCGGACATGATATAAATTTTGAAGTACTAAAGCATCCGGTACTTTGGATGGGGCTTGTTGGGCCCGATAGATCTATCTTTAGGATTCGCGTCAATTAGGGTGTCTGTTCCCTAATTCTTAAATTATCAGACTTAATAAAAAGGGGCATATTCGATTTCGATAATTCAACCATAGAATGTAGTTTCACGTACTTGTGTCTATTTTGTAAATCATTTATAAAACCTGCATGTATTCTCATCCCAAAAATATTAGATTTTAAAAGTGGGACTATAACTCACTTTCACAGATTTTTACTTCGTCGGGAAGTAAGACTTGGCCACTGGTTGATTCACGAACCTATTACAATATATACATATATATCAAAGTATGTTCAAAATATATTTACAATACTTTTAATACATTTTGATGTTTTAAGTTTATTAAGTCAGCTGTCCTCGTTAGTAACCTACAACTAGTTGTCCACAGTTAGATGTACAGAAATAAATCGATAAATATTATCTTGAATCAATCCACGACCCAGTATATACGTATCTCAGTATTGATCACAACTCAAACTATATATATTTTGGAATCAACCTCAACCCTGTATAGCTAACTCCAACATTCACATATAGAGTGTCTATGGTTATTCCGAAATATATATAGATGTGTCGACATGATAGGTCGAAACATTGTATACGTGTCTATGGTATCTCAAGATTACATAATATACAATACAAGTTGATTAAGTTATGGTTGGAATAGATTTGTTATCAATTTTCACGTAGCTAAAATGAGAAAAATTATCCAATCTTGTTTTACCCATAACTTCTTCATTTTAAATCCGTTTTGAGTGAATCAAATTGCTATGGTTTCATATTGAACTCTATTTTATGAATCTAAACAGAAAAATTATAGGTTTATAGTCAGAAAAATAAGTTACAAGTCGTTTTTGTAAAGGTAGTTATTTCAGTCGAAAGAACGACGTCTAGATGACCATTTTAGAAAACATACTTCCACTTTGAGCTTAACCATAATTTTTGGATATAGTTTCAGGTTCATAGTAAAAATCATTTTCTCAGAATAACAACTTTTAAATCAAAGTTTATCATAGTTTTTAATTAACTAACCCAAAACAGCCCGCGGTGTTACTACGACGGCGCAAATCCTGTTTTACGGTGTTTTTCGTGTTTCCAGGTTTTAAATCATTAAGTTAGCATATCATATAGATATAGAACATGTGTTTAGTTGATTTTAAAAGTCAAGTTAGAAGGATTAACTTTTATTTGCGAACAAGTTTAGAATTAACTAAACTATGTTCTAGTGATTACAAGTTTAAACCTTCGAATAAGATAGCTTTATATGTATGAATCAAATGATGTTATGAACATCATTACTACCTCAAGGTCCTTGGATAAACCTACTGGAAATTAGAAAAATGGATCTAGCTTCAAAGGATCCTTGGATGGCTTGAAAGTTCTTGAAGCAGAATCATGACACGAAAACAAGTTCAAGTAAGATCATCACTTGAAATAAGATTGTTATAGTTATAGAAATTGAACCAAAGTTTGAATATGATTATTACCTTGTATTAGAATGATAACCTACTGTAAGAAACAAAGATTTCTTGAGGTTGGATGATCACCTTACAAGATTGGAAGTGAGCTAGCAAACTTGAAAGTATTCTTGATTTTATGTAACTAGAACTTGTAGAATTTATGAAGAACACTTAGAACTTGAAGATAGAACTTGAGAGAGATCAATTAGATGAAGAAAATTGAAGAATGAAAGTGTTTGTAGGTGTTTTTGGTCGTTGGTGTATGGATTAGATATAAAGGATATGTAATTTTGTTTTCATGTAAATAAGTCATGAATGATTACTCATATTTTTGTAATTTTATGAGATATTTCATGCTAGTTGCCAAATGATGGTTCCCACATGTGTTAGGTGACTCACATGGGCTGCTAAGAGCTGATCATTGGAGTGTATATACCAATAGTACATACATCTAAAAGCTGTGTATTGTACGAGTACGAATACGGGTGCATACGAGTAGAATTGTTGATGAAACTGAACGAGGATGTAATTGTAAGCATTTTTGTTAACTAGAAGTATTTTGATAAGTGTATTGAAGTCTTTCAAAAGTGTATAAATACATAATAAAACACTACATGTATATACATTTTAACTGAGTCGTTAAGTCATCGTTAGTCGTTACATGTAAGTGTTGTTTTGAAACCTTTAGGTTAACGATCTTGTTAAATGTTGTTAACCCAATGTTTATAATATCAAATGAGATTTTAAATTATTATATTATCATGATATTATCATGTATGAATATCTCTTAATATGATATATATCCATTAAATGTCTTTACAACGATAATCGTTACATATATGTCTCGTTTAAAAATCATTAAGTTAGTAGTCTTGTTTTTACATATGTAGTTCATTGTTAATATACTTAATGATATGTTTACTTATCATAGTATCATGTTAACTATATATATATCCATATATATGTCATCATATAGTTTTTACAAGTTTTAACGTTCGTGAATCACCGGTCAACTTGGGTGGTCAATTGTCTATATGAAACATATTTCAATTAATCAAGTCTTAACAAGTTTGATTGCTTAACATGTTAGAAACATTTAATCATGTAAATATCAATCTCAATTAATATATATAAACATGAAAAAGTTCGGGTCACTACAATTTCCACCACCAAAAACGATTCGGTTTCAACATCATCACTCCCCAACACAATGGATAATAAGTAATTATATTGAAAAGGATCCGTGTTGAGGCTTTCAGGGGACAATAAACCATCAAATTCTTCAAAATCAACATGGTATTTAACTAACCAGTCTGAATAGTCTCTTTTAAGTTGGTATATTTTGAACTTGGTAATGAAAGGACGATATAATTCAACAAGAAGCAACTGATCTCGAGAGTCAAATATATAACATAAATAGTTGTTATAGTCCCGATCAAGAAGAGCAAAAGGGACTTTTATTTCATAAGTCGTCTCTCGATCCAAATCAAAATACACAATAAATCCAAACTTGTCAATCCAATGAATGGCGTTGTTCCAATAAACACCCGTTTCAAACATTATTTTGTGGCGTCTAGTCATGGTAAGATTATATGAAAGCTTGTAAGTGCAAGTTTGTGAGGAATACATATCTATTTGATACTTATAGGTTGTCGATACGAAATCAAAGTCATCAAAAACACATATAACTTTGTAATGAGGTGATTTTAATGGATCAAAAGCTAAGCTCATACCTAATACAGTTTTTTCATTACCGGGGACGGGAATCCTAATGGTTTGATTGATGGTAGGATTAAATACATAAATCTTGCCAACAAGTAGTTTAAGAAGATCTTTATTGTAATTACCACAAAGCATGAGACCATTACAAGAATGTTTAAACATTACAGGCCTTGGATTAATCCCAATGTGATAGAGGGTTGGGAATTTAACCGGATTATGGATGTCGAAAGGGACAAACACATATCCCAATGAAGTTGGAACAAACAAACCGGAAGGATGATCTGGTGGCTTATTATTAGGGTTTTTGAAACAAGGGTTGTCTTTAATTAAAGAGTACCAATGTTTGGATACTGACTGAAACAAAATCAAAGATCTTACCGGTAATCTTAATAAGATTTCAGTCACAAGGCCTTCGATGGAACCTACTTTTTCTGCAGCCAACAACTGAGGAACAGGAGCAGAATCATCATCGGTAGGCATGATTGATCGATGGGTATCGAATTATTACTGGGAAAAAAATATACATATATAAACGGCGTACGGAATGATGCATTGTTATTTGCCTAACCTTAACCTTAGGAGATACTCCGCATATATAAATTTAAATTATATACTTTATATTATATTATTATTAATTATTATATGTAATTATTGTTAGAAATATGTTCTCGGGTTGGCTACGGTTCGACCGTGGTTTGACCGTGGTACATATATTCCGAAGATATGCCCATGACATTAAATAATAAAAGTCCATTTATCCTATTCGGTCACACACAAAGGCCAATCGTAAATTGTTTGATATACCTTCTAATCGAAAATTAATTTATTAATCATTAGTTAATGGTTTAATAAATTAAGTAAGTTTTTTTTATGTGTGTACATATACTTACAAATCTAAATATATAAGATTTGATTTGATTTGTAAATATTATTTTATATAAAGATTTGATTTTGCAAATCTTTTAAAATCTTTCCAAATCTTTATATTTGTATTATATGTATCAATTTTATTCTATATAATACCAAGTCTTGGTATTGAAAATATATATGTAACTTGAGATACAAAAACACACATACAAAATGCTATTTCTCTTTCTCATTTTCAAGTAACCAAAATACTTTATAATTGGGTTCGGGTTTTGGTGGAAATAAAGAAAAGAAAAGATCCGTTAAGTAGAAGGTATAGATCGAAGCAAGGTTGGAACTTTGGGTGTCTACCGTTTAGAGGAACTCTTTTTTGGGTTTTCAAATTCGATCTTCAAAAGGGCTACAAAAGTTGTATTCTAATCTTCTCTTGTTCAGTTTCGTTAATTTGTTTTGTTTACTAAAGTTTTGTACAATGATCCGTGGAAAAGTATGATTTTGTAAAGTTTTAAAAATGCTTCCGCTCGCTTTGAATTTGTATCATGTAGTGACCCGAACTTTTCCATGTTTATATATATTAATTGAGATTGATATTTACATGATTAAATGTTTCCAACATGTTAAGCAATCAAACTTGTTAAGACTTGATTAATTGAAATATGTTTCATATAGACAATTGACCACCCAAGTTGACCGGTGATTCACGAACGTTAAAACTTGTAAAAACTATACGATGACATATATATGGTTATATATATAGTTAACATGTTTTTATTATAAGTATGTATCTCATTAGGTATTTTAACAATGAGTTATATACATAAAAATGAGACTATTAATTTAAGAAACTCGAAAACGATATATATATAACGATTATCGTTATAACAACGTCTTACTAGGTACATATGAATCATATTAAGATATTGATACACTTGGTTAATTATGTTAAATGATAAGTAAATATATTATTAAGTGTATTAACAATGAAATACATATGTAAAAATAAGACTACTAACTTAATGATTTCGAAACGAGACATATATGTAACGATTATCGTTGTAACGACATTTAACTGTATATACATCATACTGAGATATATTATATATCATAATATCATGATAATATAACAATTTAATATCTCATTTGTTATAATAAACAATGGGTTAACAACATTCAACAAGATCGTTAACCTAAAGGTTTCAAAACAATATTTACATGTAACGACTAACGATGACTTAACGACTCAGTTAAAATGTATATACATGTAGTGTTTTAATATGTATTCATACACTTTTGAAAGACTTCAAGACACTTATCAAAATACTTCTACTTAACAAAAATGCTTACAATTACATCCTCGTTCAGTTTCATCAACAATTCTACTCGTATGCACCCGTATTCGTACTCGTACAATACACAGCTTTTAGATGTATGTACTATTGGTATATACACTCCAATGATCAGCTCTTAGCAGCCCTTGTGAGTCACCTAATACATGTGGGAACCATCATTTGGCAACTAGCATGAAATATCTCATAAAATTACAAAAATATGAGTAATCATTCATGACTTATTTACATGAAAACAAAATTACATATCCTTTATATCTAATCCATACACCAACGACCAAAAACACCTACAAACACTTTCATTCTTCAATTTTATTCATCTAATTGATCTCTCTCAAGTTCTATCTTCAAGTTCTAAGTGTTCTTCATAAATTCCAAAAGTTCTAGTTTCATAAAATCAAGAATACTTTCAAGTTTGCTAGCTCACTTCCAATCTTGTAAGGTGATCATCCAACCTCAAGAAATCTTTGTTTCTTACAGTAGGTTATCATTCTAATACAAGGTAATAATCATATTCAAACTTTGGTTCAATTTCTATAACTATAACAATCTTATTTCAAGTGATGATCTTACTTGAACTTGTTTTCGTGTCATGATTCTGCTTCAAGAACTTCGAGCCATCCAAGGATCCATTGAAGCTAGATCCATTTTTCTCTTTTCCAGTAGGTTTATCCAAGGAACTTAAGGTAGTAATGATGTTCATAACATCATTCGATTCATACATATAAAGCTATCTTATTCGAAGGTTTAAACTTGTAATCACTAGAACATAGTTTAGTTAATTCTAAACTTGTTCGCAAACAAAAGTTAATCCTTCTAACTTGACTTTTAAAATCAACTAAACACATGTTCTATATCTATATGATATGCTAACTTAATGATTTAAAACCTGGAAACACGAAAAACACCGTAAAACCGGATTTACGCCGTCGTAGTAACACCGCGGGCTGTTTTGGGTTAGTTAATTAAAAACTATGATAAACTTTGATTTAAAAGTTGTTATTCTGGGAAAATGATTTTTATTATGAACATGAAACTATATCCAAAAATTATGGTTAAACTCAAAGTGGAAGTATGTTTTCTAAAATGGTCATCTAGACGTCGTTCTTTCAACTGAAATGACTAACTTTACAAAAACGACTTGTAACTTATTTTTCCGACTATAAACCTATACTTTTCTGTTTAGATTCATAAAATAGAGTTCAATATGAAACCATAGCAATTTGATTCACTCAAAACGGATTTAAAATGAAGAAGTTATGGGTAAAACAAGATTGGATAATTTTTCTCATTTTAGCTACGTGAAAATTGGTAACAAATCTATTCCAACCATAACTTAATCAACTTGTATTGTATATTATGTAATCTTGAGATACCATAGACACGTATACAATGTTTCGACCTATCATGTCGACACATCTATATATATTTCGGAACAACCATAGACACTCTATATGTGAATGTTGGAGTTAGCTATACAGGGTTGAGGTTGATTCCAAAATATATATAGTTTGAGTTGTGATCAATACTGAGATACGTATACACTGGGTCGTGGATTGATTCAAGATAATATTTATCGATTTATTTCTGTACATCTAACTGTGTACAACTAGTTGTAGGTTACTAACGAGGACAGCTGACTTAATAAACTTAAAACATCAAAATATATTAAAAGTGTTGTAAATATATTTTGAACATACTTTGATATATATGTATATATTGTTATAGGTTCGTGAATCAACCAGTGGCCAAGTCTTACTTCCCGACGAAGTAAAAATCTGTGAAAGTGAGTTATAGTCCCACTTTTAAAATCTAATATTTTGGGATGAGAATACATGCAGGTTTTATAAATGATTTACAAAATAGACACAAGTACGTGAAACTACATTCTATGGTTGAATTATCGAAATCGAATATGCCCCTTTTTATTAAGTCTGGTAATCTAAGAATTAGGGAACAGACACCCTAATTGACGCGAATCCTAAAGATAGATCTATCGGGCCTAACAAACCCCATCCAAAGTACCGGATGCTTTAGTACTTCGAAATTTATATCATATCCGAAGGGTGTCCCGGAATGATGGGGATATTCTTATATATGCATCTTGTCATTGTCGGTTACCAGGTGTTCACCATATGAATGATTTTTATCTCTATGTATGGGATGTGTATTGAAATATGAAATCTTGTGGTCTATTATTATGATTTGATATATATAGGTTAAACCTATAACTCACCAACATTTTTGTTGACGTTTTAAGCATGTTTATTCTCAGGTGATTATTAAGAGCTTCCGCTGTCGCATACTTAAATAAGGACGAGAATTGGAGTCCATGCTTGTATGATATTGTGTAAAAACTGCATTCAAGAAACTTATTTTGTTGTAACATATTTGTATTGTAAACCATTATGTAATGGTCGTGTGTAAACAGGATATTTTAGATTATCATTATTTGATAATCTACGTAAAGCTTTTTAAACCTTTATTGATGAAATAAAGGTTATGGTTTGTTTTAAAATGAATGCAGTCTTTGAAAAACGTCTCATATAGAGGTCAAAACCTCGCAACGAAATCAATTAATATGGAACGTTTTTAATCAATAAGAACGGGACATTTCATATCATACTCCAACAGTGGTATCCGAGCCATCTTGTACAAGTTTTAGCAAACTTTTCTTATGATATTTAGTTTTGATGGATGCGTTGTGCATGATTCTTGGAGATGATCATGCATAACAAACATGCAAAACAAGTATCATGATTTATGTTTTATGTTTCCTAAATACTAATTTGAATCTTGAATTTTAGCAAAATGTAAAATGGATTAAATTCATTTTTTTTTCATTTAAGAATTTTTTTTCAGCCTGGACAGTCCGTATTTGATGGACTGTTTTGGGGCTTTAAACTCAATATTATTGTATGAGACCAATTGCATTTGAAAGCTAACTGAAAGAACTTAAATTTGAAAAAAAAAATCATCGAAAACGGATTAGAAATGAGTAAGATATGACCATTTAAAGTTACATGTATGAATCTGCCAAAATCCGAAAATTTTAATGGTAACTTGCATGTTGACTATTAAAGATTCAATGTTTAGGAAAATAAAGTACATGAATTCTTTTCATGTTTTACATGAAATGAGAACATTAAAATTATTAATTTTAGACTTTATGCTTTGGTAAAGTGAATAAATCTCCAACATGTTTTGATTCACTTAATATGTTTATTTGGATGGTTTTGGCATGAAAACCATACTTACAAAATATGAAGTGGGTTTACATACATATGTTATGTAAACAAGAATTGAATATTATAAGTGCCATTAAGTGTTGTTTAAATCAATCCTTATCGAAACATGTTATATGAAAATGGACGGTTGGCACTCCATTTGTTATGTATGCGATTGTTGTATGAAATCGGTAGTATTTGCCTCAATAAGACCCTTGTGTGGATGTTTGGTTGTATGATTTAATTTATTATTTATTCGGGATGAATGTAATAATTTATTAAACGACTTGCATGTCGTCTTTCTATTTATATTGTATTTGTAATAGTATAGAAAATAGAATAGTTATTTTGTAAGATAATGCAACCAAGATTGAAATCAAGAAATCGATGTTCACAAGGCGGCCCATCTGAGCATATAATGGAGATGGCGGTTTTAGTGGGAGCCAATTCTCACACAAGGTTATGTCCCTAGTTGACCATGTTTTTCCGTGTGTTGGCTCACCGAAAAAACGCATAGGACTCGAGGCATACTACCGATAATTGCGTGTCATGATTATTATTGTTTTATTATTTGTCTATGCCATACTAGCTAGAAAATGTTTTTAAAAAAAGCAAAAGGGACAATAATCATATAAAACGGTTTGGTTAAAATTAGTTTAACAAACGCAACACGCAATACATAATTAGCAAATGTTTTAAAATGGTGTAAACTACTTTTGCTAAAAGAAAACAAAAACCCGTTTTAAATGTAAACTTTACGCTATCCATGAGTAGTACACACATCCGAACCTTCTACCTGTTAGAGTTCGCGATACCCGAGAGTCTTGGGCCGGACTTTAATTGGGTGTTGGGAAGGGTGAGGTGAATTTCGCGATACCCGAGAGTCTTGGGCCGGATTTCACGTTTATCTATCACGGACGGTTTACAATCTGAAATCGTGGTTAACGGCAAACCCGCCACGAGGAAGGATTAGCGTAGAAGGGATTAAACATGCCAAGTGAAATAATTGATTATCACTAAATCCCGCAGAACCTAAGAATTTCATAATGGATGAAATTGGTAATATAGTTACCTACCTAAATAGCTTATGGTTGGCGATCCGCGGCGAACCCGTCGTTAACATAAGTGAAATATGGATCTTAGCCTTGTTAATTATAATTGTTTGAATATTAAACACACTTGGGTAATTATCTTAACAAGGTTTAAACATATCAAACTAACTAATACAACTTACTTTAAAAATAAAATATGACAGATGTCTGCAACAAACACAAATCCTACTCCGTCATCAATCACTAATTTCTGCCTTAAAGGGCTCCTCGAAAAGGACAAGCTTATGGGGCTTGAACTACATGGACTGGCTT
The DNA here is from genome assembly GCF_046630445.1 of Rutidosis leptorrhynchoides. NCBI lineage: Eukaryota > Viridiplantae > Streptophyta > Magnoliopsida > Asterales > Asteraceae > Rutidosis > Rutidosis leptorrhynchoides. The sequence goes on along the minus strand of NC_092335.1, from coordinate 86,768,542 downwards.
CGCAACCTAAGAATTGCTCTTAGGATGGAAGGAAAGATCAGGGCAATTGAGGAACCCTTACCGGCAGAACCCGGATCGAGAGCTACTCAAGCGGCTAGGGACGAGTTTGAAAAACGGCGTTCCGAGTCTAATGAGGTAGCATGCTTGATGTTGGCAACCATGTCTCCAGAGCTCCAAAAGGGCATGGAGAGCTTAGGGTCGTATGACATGCTTAACCAACTCAAGGACATGTTCCAACAACAAGCAAAGCAAGAAAGGTTTGACACCGTGAAAGCTCTCGTATCTTGCAAAATGGCAATGGAAAGTAGCGTTAGTGTCCATGTACTACAAATGAAAGGGTACATAGACCGGTTGGAGCGCCTTGGTTTTTCCATAAGTCAGGAGCTTGCAACGGATTTTATCCTGAACTCGCTGACTAGTGCATATGAAGGATTCATTATGAACTATAATATGAACAATATGGAGAAAACAATCATGGAGCTCCATGGCATGTTGAAAACCGCTGAGGCTAACATGGCCAAAGCTAAACCCGCAACTACCGTTCTAGCCATTCGTGAAGGTGGGATTAAGAAGAAGAAAAACAAAGCAAAGGGCAAGAACAAGGGCAAGGGTAAGGTTGGCACGTCCAACTTCAAACCTAAACCTAAGGGCATTGCTAACTCTTCTACTTCAAAGATCCCGCAAACCAAGTCTCCTGAAGAAGCAATATGCTTTCATTGTGGGGATAAAGGACATTGGAGGCGCAATTGTACTAAGTACTTGAAGGAACTTAATGAACTACGGGCTAAAGGAGTCGCCGTACCTTCAGGTTTGTTCATGATTGAACTAAACAATACTACTATTTCTAATTCCTGGGTATTGGACACGGGATGTGGTACTCACATTTGTACAAATGTGCAGGGACTCACAAGAAGTAGGAAGCTGAAGACCGGGGAGCTTAATCTAATCATGGGGAATAAGAATGTTGCCTCTGTTGACATGATTGGAGAATACAAGCTTTCTTTTGATTCTGGTTTATGTATTGTTTTATCTAATGTTTGCTACAGTGCCGAAATGGCAAGAAACATTATATCTTTTGATGCTTTATTTAATGATGGTTTTAATTTTAGTTTTGATAATGGATCAATACTTGTTCACAAAAATGGGATGTTTTATTTCAAGGCTAGTCCTTGTAAAGGCATCTTAGAAACCACAGCAAAGCTAAATGATAGTTCAATCTACAATGTTGATTCATCCAAAGATGTTTTGGATAAAACGTATCTATGGCATTGTCGTTTAGGCCACATAAACAAGAAACGCATAGCCAAACTCCAGTCAGATGGAATTCTAGAATCATTTGATATAATATCGTATGATGAATGCGAATCTTGCTTATCAGGAAAAATGACAAAGGCACCTTTCACAGGAAACTGTGAACGGGCAAAGGATCTGTTGGGGTTGGTACACACTGATGTGTGCGGTCCGTTTAGATTGCCTACTAGACACCAGGAACGATACTTCGTTACATTTACTGATGACTTCAGTAGATATGGCTATGTTTATTTAATTAAACAAAAGTCTGAAACTTTTGGAGTGTTCAAGGCATACCAAAACGAAGTAGAAAATCAACTGAACAAAAGAATTAAGATTCTCCAATCTGATAGAGGTGGTGAATATCTTAATGATGAATTTCGTGATCATCTACGGGGTTGTGGGATAATCTCACAATTAGCTCCTCCTAGAACACCACAACATAATGGTGTGGCTGAAAGGAGGAATCGAACATTACTTGATATGGTTCGATCCATGACGAGCCGCACAATACTTCCAATCAGTTTTTAGGGTTACGTCCTACAAACTGCCGCAAAGATCCTTAACCTCATCCCAACCAAGAAAGTTTCCAAAACACCTTATGAGATATGGCATGGTAAAACTGTGTCTCTCTCATATCTAAGAATCTGGGGTTGTGAGGCTTACGTTCATCGTGAAGCTCAAGATAAACTTGAACCCAGATCTGAAAAGTGTTTATTTGTTGGTTACCCGACTGATTCTTTTGGATATTTGTTTTACAACCCTACTGAGAACAAAGTCTTTGTGTCTCGAAAGGGAGTCTTCCTTGAAAAGGATTTCATATCAAAAGAAACTAGTGGGAGCAAAATAGACCTTGAAGAAATTCAAGAATCAACCGACATGGAAACCGATTCTCCTCAAGAGGTCGACGAACCTGCTGTTGAGAGAGAAACTGACCTACAGCCACCACCCATACATAGATCTGATAGAGTTCGTCAAACACCAAAGAAATATAGTTTACACATATTTAAGGGTGATGATGAAAATATAGATTCTGATGAACCTATTACCTATCAGGAAGCGATAACAGGCCCTGAGTCTGCCAAATGGAAGGAGGCTATGGACAACGAGATCCAATCCATGCATGATAATCAAGTCTGGACCTTGATTGATCATATACCAGGTATTAAAACCATTGGGTGTAAGTGGGTCTTCAAGAAGAAGACCGATATAGATGGAAATGTACACACATTCAAAGCCAGACTGGTGGCTAAGGGTTACACGCAACAATATGGTGTAGACTATGATGAAACTTTTTCGCCAGTAGCTATGTTGAAATCTATTAGAATACTTCTTGCCATAGCTGCATTTTATGACTATGAGATATGGCAAATGGATGTAAAAACAGCTTTCCTTAATGGTAAACTAACAGAGGATGTGTTTATGACACAACCTGAGGGTTATGTACATCCTAAGTATCCTAATAGTGTGTGCAAGCTTCAAAGGTCCATTTATGGACTTAAACAAGCTTCTCGTACCTGGAATCTTTGCTTTAATGAGAAGATCAAAGAATTTGGTTTTATTAGAGGCGAAGATGAGCCATGTGTCTATGTTAGGTCTAGTGGGAGTGTTGTAGTCTTCCTTGTACTATATGTCGATGACATATTACTCATGGGAAACGATATCCCGACATTGAAAGATGTCAAAGCTTGGCTAGGGAAATGTTTCTCCATGAAAGACATAGGAGATGCATCATATATTTTGGGTATAAAGATCTATCGAGATAGGTCAAGGAGATTAATTGGGCTAAACCAAAGTGCATATATAGATAAGATACTGAAGAAATTCGGTATGCATAACTCCAAGAAAGGGTGAGTTCCTATGAACCCTGGAATGATATTGAGCAAGTCTCAATGTCCTAATTCTTACTTGGAATCGGCTACCATGAGTCGGACTCCATATGCTTCAGCTATAGGATCGATCATGTATGCGATGATATGCACTAGGCCTGACGTGTCGTATGCACTAAGCATGACTAGTCGTTATCAGGCAAATCCTGGTGAAGCTCATTGGATAGCAGTCAAGAACATTCTAAAGTATCTTAGGAGGACTAAAGAGATGTTCTTGGTCTATGGTGGGAATGACGAGCTGAGCATCAAAGGATACCCAGACGCTAGTTTCCAATGAGATAGAGATGACTGCTCTTCACAATCAGGATTTGTATTTATGTTGAACGGTGGAGCCGTCACATGGAGAAGTGGCAAGCAAAGTACTATTGCTGATTCTACGACAGAAGCCGAGTATATAGCGGTAAATGAAGCTGCTAAAGAGGCCATGCGGATAAAGAAATTCATCGGGGATCTAGGAGTGGTTCCTACAATCCATGATCCTGTTGAGATTTTCTGCGACAATGTGAGTGCGGTTGTCTTGGCTCAAGAACCGAGGTCACAAAAGCGCACACGGCACATGCTCAGAAAGTAGCATTACATCCGTCAACTTGTAGCAGAAAATGACATATTATTAAGTAGAGTAGACACGACTAAGAACTTGGCTGATCCTTTCACCAAGCCTTTGCCACAGACTAAGCATGATGCTCATAGCATGTCTATTGGCATTCGTGTCATCGATGATTGATAATGCTAAAAACGAACATATATTTCATAGCATTATTCCTCAAGAAAGACAAGCTTTTAGTTGCAATTGTCCTATTTACAAGTGATATTCGTTTAAATAATAAAAGGTGAAGACAAAAGACAGATTCGACGAATTGAAGACGCAAACGACCAAAAAGCTCAAAAGTACAAAATACAATCAATGAGGTTCCAATTATTGATAAGAAACGTCTCAAAATTACAAGAGTACAAGATTCAAAACGCAAAGTACAAGATATTAAATTGTACGCAAGGACGTTCGAAAATCCGGAACCGGGACCAGAGTCAACTCTCAACGCTCGACGCAACGGACTAAAAATTACAAGTCAACTATGCACATAAATATAATATAATATATAATTAATTCTTAAAATTAATATATATATTATATTATATTATAAAACCGTCGGCAGAAGAAAACAACCAAATGTGAGCCTCCCCAGCTGGCCATGCGATCGCATGGCCTGGAAGGCATAAATCCATGCGATCGCATGAGCCCCAGTTCCAGCCCACATGTCTATAAAAATCAAGCTTTGGTGCACCACAAAAACACATCTTTTTCTTCTTCACTCAACGTAGTATATGTATATATAATTTATATTTTAATTTTAATTTTAATTTTAAATCCTAATAATAAGGGTGTGTTAGCGAATGTTGTAAGGGTGTAAGTCGAAATTCTGTCCGTGTAACGCTACGCTATTTTTAATCATTGTAAGTTATGTTCAACCTTTTTAATTTAATGTCTCGTAGCTAAGTTATTATTATGCTTATTTAAAATGAAGTAATCATGATGTTGGGCTAAAAATATTAAAATTGGGTAATTGGGCTTTGTACCATAATTGGGGTTTGAACAAAAGAACGACACTTGTGAAAATTAGACTATGGGCTATTAATGGGCTTTATATTTATTTAACTAAATGATAGTTTGTTAATGTTAATATAAAGATTTACAATTGGACGTCCCTATAAATAACCATATATACTCAATCGGACACGATGGGCGGGGTATTTATATGTACGAATAATCGTTCATTTAACCGGTCACGGGAATGAATTAATAGCCACTAGAATTATTAAAACAGGGGTGAAATTATGTACAAGGACACTTGGCATAATTGTTAACAAAGTATTAAAACCTTGGGTTACACTCAGTCGACATCCTGGTGTAATTATTAAACAAAGTAATAAAACCTTGTTACAGTTTATGTCCCCAATTAGTTGGAATATTTGACTTCGGGTATAAGGATAATTTGACGAGGACACTCGCACTTTATATTTATGACTGATGGACTGTTATGGACAAAAACCAGACGGACATATTAAATAATCCAGGACAAAGGACAATTAACCCATGGGCATAAAACTAAAATCAACACGTCAAACATCATGATTATGGAAGTTTAAATAAGCATAATTCTTTTATTTCATATTTAATTTCCTTTATTTCATATTTAATTGCACTTCTAATTATCGCATTTTTATTTATTGTTATTGTATTTAATTGCACTTTTAATTATCGTACTTTTTAATTATCGCAAGTTTATTTTATCGCACTTTTATTATTCGCAATTTCATTATCGTTATTTACTTTACGCTTTAAATTAAGTCTTTTATTTATTTAATATTTTACATTTTGTTTTAACTGCAACTAAAGTTTTTAAAATCGACAAACCGGTCATTAAATGGTAAAAACCCCCCTTTATAATAATAATATTACTTATATATATATTTGTATTTTTATAAATTTAAACTAATATAGCGTTAAGCTTTGTGAAAAAGATTCCCTGTGGAACGAACCGGACTTACTAAAAACTACACTACTGTACGATTAGGTACACTGCCTATAAGTGTTGTAGCAAGGTTTAAGTATATCCATTCAATAAATAAATAAATATCTTGTGTAAAATTGTATCGTATTTAATAGTATTTCCTGCTAAAATTTAATAGTATTTTATACCCCTTAGCTTTAACATCAAGTATTTTTGGCGCCGCTGCAGGGGAACTTAAAAATTTAGCTTAAAAGCCGGAAGCGCAACGCTATATAAAAAAAAAGATTTTTATTTTTAGTTTACTTTTATAAAAATACGTTTTTGTAAAAATACGTTTTAAAAATTCAAAAATATAAAAAGAAAAACAAAAATTTATATATTTTTAAGAGTTTGTTAAATATATAAGTTTTATAAAGTTTCTTTATTTTTATTTTTAGTATTTAAAAATATAAATTTTATTTAAATATTGTTTTTTTTTATAAAACATCAAAACAGCAAAACAGAAAAAAAAATATATAAAAGTTTACGGGATACACTGTAGCAGCCCAACCCATCTGGCCCGATTTTCTACGTCATGCGATCGTATGAATATATAGCATACACTCCATGCGATCGCATGGAGTGATTTGACTCGTCTGAAACATAAGTTGTACGAAATTAGGGTTTATAATAATAATTATTATTAATTAATAACCCTAATTAGGTTATAATTATTTTATTATTTAGTTTAGTTTATTTATAATTTATATTTTAAGTCTAAATTAGTTTTAATAATTTATAAAATTAATAGTTTTATAAAATAAATAATATAAAAATAATATTTTTATAAAAATTGTAATTTTTACAACTTTTTATATATTTTTATATTTTGTCCCTTTTTAATAGTTTTAGCGTAACTTTTGTATTTTTCACTCGTATTTATTTTTAATTCATAGTTTTTGCCATAGTTATTTTTACTTCTAGATTTTTAGGCCTTGCCGTAAAATCCCTTAAGTACTTTTTCTTTAGACTAAGATTTAGGTGCTTTAGAATTTGCGACGCCTTTTTAAGTTTTAGTTTCTTTTTAAGTTATTGCCATTTGGGATATAGTTTTACTTGTAAGCTTTAATATTTTTAGAAGCAACTTTTAATTTTTAGTGCCTTTTTAAGTTTCAACGCGCTACTTTCTTATTTTTATTTTTCGACGCCTTTTACCTATGTATCAATTATCATTCCAATTAGTAATCTCAATTTGAGATTATAATTTTAAGTTAGTGATAGTAATAAGGTTGGGTTAGTCGAGTGTTTTTAAGTTCTATAAGTCAATCTTTTTCTTTCTTATTTTTATTTTTCGACCTTTTTCCGACGCGCTCTTTTTCTTTCTTATTTCTCGTCATTCTAGTTTTAGGACATAGATTTTTATTCTACTTCTTATCTAAATTTCTTAAAATTACGAAAATTTATTTTAAGTGGTTAAATTGATAGACATCAAAATTTTCTGGTTCGTAGTAATAGTTGGATTTGTACGTGGACCGGGTTATTGGAGCCAAACAGTCCTCAATTATATTGAGACCAAACGAATCCTGCCCCTCTGCTGCATCTTTTGGCTATTCGAAACGTGGGCAAAATCAGAAAAGTCTATTAATTGGATAACTTATATAATTTTTCTTTCCTTTTTAAAAAACTAATAGGATATTCAGTGAATGCACCGAGCAAGACGTTCACCACCTTTTGTACGTTCACCACCTGTAACTAGATCAAGACATTTAGCAAATATTACCGCCGTTGATTTTTCTTTAGAATCGTCATCCAGTCGACCAAGTACTCCAGTTCAAATTTCCGATAATCCATTTTTTGAACCCGACCTCACAATTGAGAATCCGGAGAATATTCAGGGACGATTCATAGATCCTGAACCACTAAACTTTCCTCCGGAACCACCAATCATTCAAACAGAGATTGTTGAGGAACGAACCATTAAATCAGAATCCTCTAGTGATTTCGATTCAACAAATTCAATTATGGAGAATCTGGAACCTTTAAGTATGGAAGACCGAATGAGAGCTAAACGCACTGGCCAAGGTCACGCAATTACTCATCCAGACATTAATGCGCCAGATTATGAAATCAAAGGACAAATTCTACACATGGTGACTAATCAATGCCAATTTAGTGGTGCGCCGAAGGAAGATCCAAATGAACATCTTCGTACCTTTAATAGGATCTGCACTCTATTTAAAATCCGAGAAGTGGAGGATGAACAGATATATCTCATGTTATTTCCCTGGACTTTAAAGGGAGAAGCCAAAGATTGGTTGGAATCGTTACCTGAAGGGGCGATTGATACATGGGATGTTTTAGTTGAAAAATTTCTTAAACAATTCTTTCCTGCATCTAAAGCCGTAAGACTTCAAGGAGAAATTGTTACATTCACACAGAAACCAAATGAAACTCTATATGAGGCGTGGACAAGATTTGGAAAGTTATTTAGAGGATGTCCGCAACATGGTTTAGACACCTGTCAAATAGTACAAATATTCTACCAAGGATGCGACATCACTACAAGAAAAGACATCGATATAGCAGCTGGTGGTTCCATTATGAAGAAAACCGAAACTGATGCTTATAAAATTATTGATAACACTGCTTCCCACTCACATGAGTGGCACCAAGAAAAAGATATCGTTAGATCATCTAAAGCAGCTAGAGCCGATTCTAGCCATGACTTAGATTCCATTTCCGCAAAGATAGATGCTGTCGAGAGACGAATGGAAAAGATGACTAAAGATATACACTCAATACGAATTAGTTGTGAGTAGTGTGGAGGACCACATTTGACAAAATATTGTCTCAGTATTGAATTAACAATGGAACAAAGAGAGAATATTTCATACATAAACCAAAGACCTGGAAATAATTATCAGAATAATTATCAACCGCCAAGACCGATCTACAATCAAAATCAGAACTATAACCGAAATATTCCATACAACAACCAACAAGGTCCTAGCAATCAACAAGTATCCAACAATACTTACAATCAGCAAAGACCTAATTTTCAAAACAAACCACCATAACCCGATGATAAAAAACCGAATTTAGAAGATATGATGACGAAGCTAGTTGAAACTCAAACGCAGTTTTTCACATCTCAAAAACAAACTAATGAACAAAATGCTCAAGCTTTTAGAAATCAACAAGCCTCTATTCAAAATCTGGAACAAGAAGTAAGTAACCTAGCAAGGTTAATAGGTGAAAGAAAACTGGGAAGTTTACCTAGTGATACAAATGCTAACCCCCGGAATGAAACAGCTAAAGCCATTACTACAAGAAGTGGTACAACACTTAAACCACCTGAAATACCTGTAACTTCTGATGACGCTATTCCTACTCCACAAGAACCACAACCTGAACAAGATAAGGAAAAAGAACCGGTAGTTGAAAAGGTTAATGAAGATAACACAGTTAAGGCTAAACCTTATGTTAAACCATACCAACCACCACTTCCTTACCCGAGTAAAATGAAGAAAGAGAAACTTGAAGCCGAGCAATCCAAATTCTTGGATATGTTTAAACAGATAAATGTAAATCTTCCTTTCATTGATGTGATTTCAGGAATGCCTAGATATGCTAAATTCTTGAAAGATCTGATCACGAATAGAAAGAAAATGGAAGAACTCTCGGCTGTTACCATGAACGCTAATTGTTCAGCAGTGCTGTTGAATAAGATACCAGAAAAATTATCTGATCCCGGAAGTTTCACAATTTCATGTTTTCTGGGTAGTCTTAGTTCAATAGAAGCATTGGCAGACTTAGGTGCTAGTATAAATTTAATGCCGTTTTCACTATACACTAATCTAGACCTTGGAGAATTGAAACCAACAAGAATAAGCATACAACTAGCCGATAGATCAATAAAATATCCTAGAGGGATAATGGAGAACATGCTAGTTAAAGTTGGTACTTTAGTATTTTCAGTAGATTTTGTTGTTCTGGACATGGAAGAAGATTCTCAAGTTCCTCTCATATTAGGAAGACCATTCTTAAACACGGTTAAAGCAATGATAGACGTGTTCGGTAAGAAACTGACCCTAAGTATAGAGGACGAGAGTGTTACCTTTTCAGTTGATAGAGCAATGCAACAACTGCAATCTGCAGATGATACATGTTATTATATTCAAACTATAGATTCACATGCAGAATTATTAGAAGAATTTCCAGAATTACAAGGAACAGGAGAATGTTCTTTAGGAGAAGGAACTGAACCAATTGATGAAGTTGAAATGTTAGCTACACTTATAGCTAATGGATATGAACCAACAACAGAAGAAATTCAAATGCTAAAAGAAGAAGACAGATATCGATACAAATCATCGATAGAAGAACCTCCTAAATTAGAGTTAAAGTCACTTCCAAACCATTTGGAATACGCTTATTTACATGGTGAATCTGAATTACCTGTAATAATATCGTCTTCTCTTACTAAAAATGAGAAATCACAACTCATTTCTGTGTTGAAAGCTCATAAACCAGCCATTGCATGGAAGATTCATGATATTAAAGGAATAAGTCCTTCGTATTGCACACATAAAATCCTTATGGAAGAAGGTCATAAAACGTATGTGCAACGCCAACGAAGACTAAATCCTAATATGCAAGATGTAGTTAAGAAAGAAATTATTAAACTGCTAGATGCAGGTTTAATATATCCAATTTCTGATAGTCCATGGGTAAGCCCAGTTCAATGCGTGCCTAAGAAGGGTGGCATGACTATCATTACAAATGAGAAAAATGAGCTTATTCCTACTAGGACTGTAACAGAATGGCGTGTATGTATTGATTATAGAAAATTAAATGACGCCACCAGAAAATATCACTTTCCCTTACCTTTCATTGATCAAATGTTGGAAAGATTAGCCAGAAATAGTTACTATTGTTTTCTAGATGGATTTTTCGGATATTTTCAAATTCCAATAGCACCCGAAGATCAAGAGAAAACCACATTCACATGCCCTTATGGTACTTTTGCTTACAAACGCATGCCATTTGGAATTTGTAACGCCCCTGCAACCTTTCAAAGGTGTATGATGGCAATTTTTCACGACATGATAGAAGAATGCATGGAAGTTTTCATGGATGACTTTTCAGTCTTCGGTGATACATTTGAATCATGTCTAGTTAATCTGGAACGAATGCTTAATAAATGCGAACAATCAAATCTAGTACTTAATTGGGAGAAATGCCATTTCATGGTTAAAGAAGGCATCGTTCTTGGACATAAAATCTCAAAGGAAGGAATTGAAGTGGATAGAGCTAAAGTAGATGTAATTGCTAAACTTCCACATCCAACCAATGTTAGAGGAGTTAGGAGTTTTCTAGGGCATGCCGGTTTTTACCGACGTTTCATAAAAGATTTTTCTAAAATTGCCACTCCTATGAATAAACTCCTAGAAAAGGATGCTCCATTCATCTTTTCAGATGAATGTATCAAATATTTTAATATTCTTAAAGAGAAACTTACTAATGCACCGATCATGATAACACCAAATTGGAATCTACCGTTTGAATTAATGTGCGATGCAAGTGATTTTGCAATGGGAGCCGTTTTAGGACAAAGGATTGAAAAATGATTTCAACCTATATATTATGCTAGTAAGACGTTACAAGGAGCACAAACAAATTATACAACTACTGAAAAAGAACTCCTTGCTATTGTCTTTGCTTTTGACAAATTTCGTTCATATCTCGTTCTAGTAAAAACGGTGGTCTATACCGACCATTCTGCTCTTAGATACCTATTTTCGAAACAAGATGCTAAACCAAGATTAATCCGCTGGATCTTACTCTTACAAGAATTCGATATTGAAATCCGAGATAAAAGAGGAGCAGAAAATCTCGCCGCTGATCATCTTTCTCGTCTTGAAAATCCTGAGTTAGAAGTTCTAAATGAATCGGCCATACAAGACAACTTTCCTGATGAATATCTATTGAAGATAGATTATAATGAAATACCATGGTTTGCAGACTATGCAAACTACTTAGTATGTGGATTCCTTGAAAAAGGATTATCGTACCAAAAACGAAAGAAATTCTTCAGTGATATAAAACACTATTTTTGGGAAGATCCACATCTGTTTAAAAGTTGTCCCGATGGAATAATACGCCGATGTTTATTTGGAGATGAAGCTAGTAAAATTTTAAACCATTGTCACACAGGACCAACAGGAGGGCATTATGGGCCTCAACTAACAGCAAGAAAAGTTTACGATGCTGGATTCTATTGGCCTACAATTTACAAAGACGCACACCTTCTTTGCAAATCCTGTGATGCATGTCAAAGGGCCAGAAAAATAAGTCAACGTGATGAAATGCCACAAAATGTCATACAAGTATGTGAAGTATTTGACATTTGGGGTATTGACTTTATGGGACCATTTCCAAAATCTCATAATAATCTCTACATTCTCGTTGCCATTGATTATGTATCTAAATGGGCGGAAGTACAAGCTCTCCCAACTAATGATGCACGAGTTGTAGTCAACTTTTTAAAACGTCTTTTTGCAAGGTTTGGAACACCGAAAGCTTTAATAAGTGATCGGGGTACTCATTTCTGTAATAATCAACTTGAGAAAGTTCTTAAAAGATATGGAGTAACTCATAAAATCTTCACCGCATATCATCCACAAATAAGTGGACAAGTTGAAAATACCAACCGAGCTTTAAAATGTATTCTAGAGAAAACCGTAGGATCAAATCCGAAGGAATGGTCCATTAAATTGGAGGATGCACTCTGAGCTTTTAGAACAGCCTACAAAACTCCAATTGAAACCACACCTTTTAGACTTGTTTATGGAAAAGCATGTCATCTTCCAGTAGAAATTAAACACAAAGTATTTTGGGCTTTGAAGACATGTAATCTTGATTTACATAAAGCTGGACGTCTACGATTAAGTCAACTAAATGAATTAGAAGAATTAAGACATGAAGCATACAAAAATTCGTTAATCTATAAGGAAAGAACGAAGAAATGGCATGATAAAAGAATCAGAAGTTTAAAAGAATTCAAAGAAGGAGACAGAGTTCTTCTTTTTAATTCACGATTCAAGCTATTTTCTGGAAAATTGAAATCAAGATGGTCTGGACCATTCATAGTCAAAAGAGTTTTCCCATACGGAACAGTAGAATTAATAAATTCAAATGGAATTGAATTTAAAGTTAATGGTCACAGAGTTAAACACTACATAGATAGTCCGATGGAATTCGACAATGAAGTTAATCACAATTTCGATACCACAGCTAACTAAGTGTGGGGAGAATCAAGTCTTTAAAGGATAATATGTATTTCTGTTAGAGTTAGATTTTCTGTTTTCGTGTAGTTCTCGAAAATGGAACCCGAATGGTCTTTCCCTAGCAGACCCTAAAGAACTAGTCTTCTCCCCCCATTCTGAATTTTTATTTTTTTAGGAAATGAAGACTGCCTGTGAACTAAACCATGGTCTAATGCTACACGCTTTGATCACTAAACGTAATAATGACACACTTTCGAGTGAAATAGTATCAGTAATCAGAGAAAGATTGGACGGAGCAAGAAAAGAATCCAGATGCGAAGATAATAAGTTACAATTTGGTAAAGGAAAATCAAAATCTACAGCGAAGAGAAGAGCACGACACCTAGAAAGATGTCACAAATGCGGAAAATGGTCACATGGAGGTAAATGTTCAAATAATCAAACCTATTCAAATACCGAATTTGTTACTTTATGCAGAGACGAACCGTTCATATGTTTAGAAGAAAAAACACTGAATGCTCGAGGTTACGCCTATGTAGCCATGGAAAACCAATTAAATCGACTATCTTATGAATGGGATAGATCATATAACTAAAGAATACTATCTCACAGGTAAGTCTGTACAGTTTTTATTTTTATTTTTAACCTTTTGATAATAAACGCTAATTTGTTCGCTATAAAGTATTAAATTGGTATTGAATAAAATTAGGTTTAGCGACCGAAATTATTGATATCATTCAAAAATTTATTACATCACGGCGAAATTTAATGTTTATTCTTAAGGTATAAATATCTTTAATCAATCAACCCAAAATATTTCAAAAATTCGTCATGAGTTAAATTAGGTCATGGAACCGAAATTACTTTACCGAAAAGAGGGGCGCATATTTTTGATAATATTTGATTGATTAAAGTGGGATAAAAAGCCAAAAAGATTTTTAATTTTATTTTTACCATGTTTTTAAAATTAATATATAAATCTTAAATTAATATTGTAAACTTTGTAAAAACAATATATTTAAAATTGTAAATATTTGAAAAATATAATATAAGTTTGGTGTGATTTTATAATATGAATTTTTAAATTAAGTTTGGTGTGAATTTTTAATTTTTAAATAAGAATTTTTAATTTTATGCATTTCAAATTTTAAGTTTGGTGTGAATTTTTAATATTAATTTTGAATTTTATGTATTTTTATTTTAAGTTTGGTGTGAATTTAAAAACAAAAATTTACTTTATCTCATTAAGTTAAAAATATGATTTTTAAAATTCGTCGTAAGTTGAAGACTAGGTCATTGAACCGAAATTGCTTTACCCGAGGGAGGGACGAGAACTTTTATTATCATTATTTTTAATCTTATTGAATTAAAGTATGCTAAAAACATTAAAAAAACCTAAAAATCTTATCTTTTAAAACAATCGCTACAAAAAGACAAATTTTAAAATTTTGTCAAAGGACGGACTAGGACATCGATCCGAAACGACCTCGTCCTAAATAACAAGGGAAACAAAATTTTAAAATTAATTACTTAATTGTTTTAATTAGTATAAGATAAAATAAAAAAAAAGCTGAAAGTACTGTAGCCGGCACCCCATGCGATCGCATGGGGACCAAATGCAGGCCAGAAACAAATAGCTCAGAGAGCTGAGTTCTTCACACCACAACACACAAACATACGAAAATACTCCCAAATCACCTCTAAAATTCGCCATTTTTCACCGTAATTCGTCATTTTTCTTGCTCTAATCATGCCTAGATTCTCATTCTTCAGCAAAATGGTAAAAATTACACCCTAAACTCTATAAATTCCTAGTTTTTGTGATAATTACTAATTTTTTACCTAATGCAATTTTGTTAATTTCTAGTGTAATTAGTGTTAAATTGTTAGTATTTTATGCATGTATAACCTAGATTGATTCTATTTAACATGATTTGAAGCCAAAAACTTCAAAATTTTTAGAAATATAGGGTTTGTGTTCTTGAGCAATTTGGGGCTTTTTGATATAAACAGGTTATGGCCGATTTTTGTCATGAATTATTGCTAAATTGAGTAGTGTAACATGTTTAGATAGTTAAATGATCCAAACATTGATCCTAAACATGATTTTTGGAGATTAAAGTGGACTTTTTAAGTCCAAAATTCATGAACTTGATTAATTTGATGTAATTGCCATTTGAGACTTGTTTAATTATTAGTAATGACTATTTTGACATGTTATTTGAGTTAAATGCTTATAAACTTTGTATACATTTTCATATGTGCTTATTTGAAAAGTGTAGAATTGTGAAAAATTGTTAAAATGTGTATAAGTTTAATTTTGATTTAACATGTTATAGTGATTGTTTTAAGTTGTTATTTTGCTAACACTAATGCATATTTGGATGCACAAATTTTGTGTTTAATGTGTTTTGCAGAAAGCCGATACTGGAGGTTCAGGAGCATCATCATCTAGACGACCAGCACCAGAACCAGAATCAGAACCAGAAATGCAACACGAACAAGAACCACAACAGGAACAACAACAACAGCCTGATTAGCACATACCTTATTATGATCCGGTATAGTTTGTTGATGAATTCATAGTATTCCCAATGAGGCCGCCAGTAGAATTCCCAACGATTCCTGAGCACACTCTGCATCCTAATCTGAGATTTGATAGGAGATGGAGAGATTACAAGACATATCAAAGGAACAAATTCAAATTGGTAACAAAAAATGTAGAGGTGCCAAGGGTAATCGATTGGGCCCCTTTGGAAACGGTCCATCTAGCTGACCGTGTTAGACAGCTTTTAGTTCAATGGTATGGTAGTTCTTCTTTTACAGATTGGGAACGTCTTTTCACCATTCGTAGACCTGTATATAAGGAATGGTGTGTTGAGTTGATGAGTACTGTATCACTTGATACAAATATAGTTAGAATAGATGATAGAAGATTTCTTAGGTTTATCCTTGGCGGTAGGATGTACAGAATGTCCATGCTGGACATGGCCAGGGCCTTACAGATATATACTCCTGGTGAGTTGCTATTACCCGATTGTACAAATTTGATTCATTATGGTGAAAGGGTAGATAGTAACTTTGACGCTGACGCCATTTGGAGGCGTAAGTCACATTTTAATGTTTTTACACGAGTAGGAGGACACTCCTATACACATATTGACAGAGCCGAGCTTCGTATTATTCATAGATTTTTGGCTAACTCGATTACACAGAGAGGTCATAATAAAGAAAAAATTACCTTACATGATTTATTCTACCTAAAGTGTATTCGGGATCCTAGAAGCTTTGTCAATATCCCTTACTGTGTTGCTTTTTATTTATCTAAAATGGTAGAGGGAATGCAGGACGGGAGTATAATAGGAGGAGGTATTTTTATTACTCTCATTGGAGAGTATTTAGGTGTTGATAGGAACCAAGGGGGTCCATTACAGCTTTGTAGAGAACAGGTTGAGCCCTTAGGATTGAAAGTTTATGTGGGTACTAAGGTATTGAAAAGTAGACGTAACCAGGCAGTACCCTATGAGGGATCTCATCCTCAGGTAGAGAGAGGCTCAGACGAGGAAATGGAGGAGGCGGAAGACATTAGGGATGTCTTTCGAGATGCTATTCTTGACGTCCACGTTCGTATAGATGAGGAAGCAATGACGAACGCGGCCAGACATAGTATGTATGAGCAGTGGAACCCCGAGCGAGTATACGAGGATTATAGGCGACGCCAACACGATAGCTGGTTAGTTCATCAGCACCAAATCATGAGCCAGCTATCATATCAGGTACCAAATAACTATGTACCTACTCGACCTGCTCATTTTCCGCCACACAGCCCCGATATCCGACCACCCTTTAACCGGTATGACTATAACCAAGCCTATCAAAACACCTATAACCAACAATGGAACCCACCTGACGAGATGAACTGGAACCCATATCCAGACTGATTTAGTTCCATTTGGTTATTTATATGATTTTTATGTTTTTATCTTTTTACTTATTCATGTTTAAACTTATGTTACTTGAATATACTTATGTAATCTTTATCATTTTTATTATTATTGTGTACGAATATTTCACATTTAGGATTTGAAAGTGGGATATTAAGTCCCATTTCAAATTGCCATGCATGTTTATATTTGTATGTATGTATATGGTAAATTGTACAAAACAGGATAAAACAGCGATTTTCAAAGACTGGCATTAAGTTCAGCAAAAGCTACTAATTTTGACGACAAGATAAATGTGATGTAACAACAGACGGAATGGACAAATGATATGTACCATTTATCATTCAGCAAACAAACGCCAATATGTTTGGAAACTTTGGTAAAATTTAATCATTTCTACGCTAATCACCCTCAATAATTTAAATTGTTACTGATTTCTTGCAAATGAGGGCATTGCAAGATCTTAAGTGTGGGAAGGGGTTAAATTCTTTCGGATTTTAAAATTTTTACTTTATACACTTGGTTACCATTAGAAATACTAGTAAAGTAGTAGTTGTATTAGAATCTAGTGCTCTCTGATAATAAAGAACAGCCCTAGTCTTATATACTGACTACCCAATTATAGTAAAATTTTTCAAAATTTTCAATTAAATGAACTCAAAATCATGTTTATACATATTTATGAACGATAAAACTAGGTGTTAACACCGAAATTATTGTTACCTCGGAAAGGACATAAATTGAGAAACAAACCAAAATGTTAAAATTCATTTAAAATGGAATAGAGGATAATAAAAAGGAAAATAAAAGCCAAGTGTGGGAAAAATCACCAAGTTATCTTAAACATATGTCACATATTTCTGTAACAAATAACTAAAAATACTTTTGCTTTGGACTAAACTAAACTATTTTACCCGATGAAAGAAAAGAAGAGATGGATCTACACGATGAATCAATTCCATCATTAAAAGGAAGTAAAGTCTTCCGAAAAAGAAACACGCTTCTTGATTTAGGTCATGAAGTTGTCGTCCAGACCAGCTGTAAGTTGATGAAAAATCTAGAAAAGTCATCTCTAAAATCAGCAAGGAAATCCACGGACCTCAGCATAAAACAGGGTCGCCAAGTGGTCAGATTTATCCTAACCGTGTCGTATGCACTAAGCATGACTAGTCGTTATCAGGCCAATCCTGGTGAAGCTCATTGGATAGCAGTCAAGAACATTCTAAAGTATCTTAGGAGGACTAAAGAGATGTTCTTGGTCTATGGTGGGAATGACGAGCTGAGCATCAAAGGATACTCAGACGCTAGTTTCCAATGAGATAGAGATGACTGCTCTTCACAATCAGGATTTGTATTTATGTTGAACGGTGGAGCCGTCACATGAAGAAGTGGCAAGCAAAGTACTATTGCTGATTCTACGACAGAAGCCGAGTATATAGCGGTAAATGAAGCTGCTAAAGAGGCCATGTGGATAAAGAAATTCATCGGGGATCTAGGAGTGGTTCCTATAATCCATGATCCTGTTGAGATTTTCTGCGACAATGTGAGTGCGGTTGTCTTGGCTCAAGAACCGAGGTCACAAAAGCGCAAACGGCACATACTCAGAAAGTACCATTACATCCGTCAACTTGTAGCAGAAAATGACATATTATTAAGTAGAGTAGACACGACTAAGAACTTGGCTGATCCTTTCACCAAGCCTTTGCCACAGACTAAGCATGATGCTCATAGCATGTCTATTGGCATTCGTGTCATCGATGATTGATAATGCTAAAAACGAACATATATTTCATAGCATTATTCCTCAAGAAAGACAAGCTTTTAGTTGCAATTGTCCTATTTACAAGTGATATTCGTTTAAATAATAAAAGGTGAAGACAAAAGACAGATTCGACGAATTGAAGACGCAAACGACCAAAAAGCTAAAAAGTACAAAATACAATCAATGAGGTTCCAATTATTGATAAGAAACGTCTCAAAATTACAAGAGTACAAGATTCAAAACGCAAAGTACAAGATATTAAATTGTACGCAAGGACGTTCGAAAATCAGGAACCGGGACCAGAGTCAACTCTCAACGCTCGACGCAACGGACTAAAAATTACAAGTCAACTATGCACATAAATATAATATAATATATAATTAATTCTTAAAATTAATATATATATATATTATATTATATTATAAAACCGTCGGCAGAAGAAAACAACCAAATGTGAGCCTCCCCAGCTGGCCATGCGATCTCATGGCCTGGAAGGCATAAATCCATGCGATCGCATGAGCCCCAGTTCCAGCCCACATGTCTATAAAAATCAAGCTTTGGTGCACCACAAAAACACATCTTTTTCTTCTTCACTCAACGTAGTATATGTATATATAAATTATATTTTAATTTTAATTTTAATTTTAAATCCTAATAATAAGGGTGTGTTAGCGAATGTTGTAAGGGTGTAAGTCGAAATTCTGTCCGTGTAACGCTACGCTATTTTTAATCATTGTAAGTTATGTTCAACCTTTTTAATTTAATGTCTCGTAGCTAAGTTATTATTATGCTTATTTAAAATGAAGTAATCATGATGTTGGGCTAAAAATATTAAAATTGGGTAATTGGGCTTTGTACCATAATTGGGGTTTGAACAAAAGAACGACACTTGTGGAAATTAGACTATGGGCTATTAATGGGCTTTATATTTGTTTAACTAAATGATAGTTTGTTAATGTTAATATAAAGATTTACAATTGGACGTCCCTATAAATAACCATATACACTCAATCGGACACGATGGGCGGGGTATTTATATGTACGAATAATCGTTCATTTAACCGGACACGGGAATGAATTAATAGCCACTAGAATTATTAAAACAGGGGTGAAATTATGTACAAGGACACTTGGCATAATTGTTAACAAAGTATTAAAACCTTGGGTTACACTCAGTCGACATCCTGGTGTAATTATTAAACAAAGTAATAAAACCTTGTTACAGTTTAAGTCCCCAATTAGTTGGAATATTTGACTTCGAGTATAAGGATAATTTGACGAGGACACTCGCACTTTATATTTATGACTGATGGACTGTTATGGACAAAAACCAGACGGACATATTAAATAATCCAGGACAAAGGACAATTAACCCATGGGCATAAAACTAAAATCAACACGTCAAACATCATGATTACGGAAGTTTAAATAAGCATAATTCTTTTATTTCATATTTAATTTCCTTTATTTTATATTTAATTGCACTTCTAATTATCGCATTTTTATTTATTGTTATTGTATTTAATTGCACTTTTAATTATCATACTTTTTAATTATCGCAAGTTTATTTTATCGCACTTTTATTATTCGCAATTTCATTATCGTTATTTACTTTACGCTTTAAATTAAGTCTTTTATTTATTTAATATTTTACATTTTGTTTTAACTGCAACTAAAGTTTTTAAAATCGACAAACCGGTCATTAAACGGTAAAAACCCCCCTTTATAATAATAATATTATTTATATATATATATATATTTTTATTTTTATAAATTTAAACTAATATAGCGTTAAGCTTTGTGAAAAAGATTCCCTGTGGAACGAACCGGACTTACTAAAAACTACACTACTGTACGATTAGGTACACTGCCTATAAGTGTTGTAGCAAGGTTTAAGTATATCCATTCAATAAATAAATAAATATCTTGTGTAAAATTGTATCGTATTTAATAGTATTTCCTGCTAAAATTTAATAGTATTTTATACCCCTTAGCTTTAACATCAATGATAAAGTTTGATTGTATTTATTATGTTAAGTTTGAAACTTTAAACATTGGGCAATAATATATGTTGCAATTGATCTGATGATTAATATATTGAGATTATATTATACGCACGATGCGATCATTTCATTGTATATTGCCATGTTTCATTTTGCATGTTTTAACTTCCAATGAATATTATTTCATAGACTTCCACAGTCGATCATTCTCTAAGGAAGAGAGAATTGAATTAAGGCTGCTATGAAGTGTAGTAATATAGGCTTATATGAAACTACATTCATGAGGAACTTGATAGTTGATTCAAGGTTCTGAAATGACCACACTTAGACATTACTTCATGGTTTTAAGTCACAAGTAAGCTCTAAGATGGCAATATCATTTATCCTAGAGTGGATATGTATGAGGAATCCTGACACAAACTATATTCTACTTTGACCTGTATTTAACGCTGTGCGTAAATGCCAGTCATAAGGGTGCAGATCAGGTACAATATGGGATGTGGTGGATGTCTATACAGTTGAAGCAATTTGTTCCTTCTTCTCATAGCAAGTTGAAGCGATATCTCTGGGCCCCTCGTTGATTTGTGTTGCATTAAATGCATGGCCATGCTACGACTGAATTGATGCAATAGCAGTCTATTTGATCACCACAAATCTCTATCGAAAAACATAATCTTGAATGATGATGATTGACACTTAACCATGTCACACGTTCATATAGATATCTTGAACAAAAGGATGACTGATATAAATCAAAATATAGGAGTGTAACGTAGCAGACTAGTTGTTACACACGGTGTGTCTTTTAAGACAGGCCAATATTATTAATGTCAGTGCAAGTGGGAGTCTGTTAGAAATATGTTCTCGGGTTGGCTACGGTTCGATCGTGGTTTGACCGTGGTACATATATTCCGAAGATATGCCCAAGACATTAAATAATAAAAGTCCATTTATCCTATTCGGTCACACACAAAGGCCAATCGTAAATTGTTTGATATACCTTCTAATCGGAAATTAATTTATTAATCATTAGTTAATGGTTTAATAAATTAAGTAAGTTTTTTTTATGTGTGTACATATACTTACAAATCTAAATATATAAGATTTGATTTGATATAAATAAGATTTGATTTGATTTGTAAATCTTATTTTATATAAAGATTTGATTTTGCAAATCTTTTAAAATCTTTCCAAATCTTTATATTTGTATTATATGTATCAATTTTATTCTATATAATACCAAGTCTTGGTATTGAAAATATATATATAACTTGAGATACAAAAACACACATACAAAATGCTATTTCTCTTTCTCATTTTCAAGTAACCAAAATACTTTATAATTGGGTTCGGGTTTTGGTGGAAATAAGGAAAAGAAAAGATCCGTTAAGTAGAAGGTATAGATCGAAGCAAGGTTGGAACTTTGGGTGTCTACCGTTTAGAGGAACTCTTTTTTGAGTTTTCAAATTCGATCTTCAAAAGGGCTACAAAAGGTTGTATTCTAATCTTCTCTTGTTCAGTTTCGTTAATTTGTTTTGTTTACTAAAGTTTTGTACAATGATCCGTGGAAGAGTATGATTTTGTAAAGTTTTAAAAATGCTTCCGCTCGCTTTGAATTTGTATCATACTCCAACAATTATTATACTACGTATCATAACAAAGAAATAGAAAGAATAGTATTTGCATATCAAGTTAATATGGGTCAAAATATTAGCTTATATTCTGAAGAAAAAAAGAAAACTAAATTATACTCGTGGGAGGAGATAGATATATCAAAACGACTCGTGATTACGAGTTTGTTGAATAGAAATATGTACAAAGACTTCGTATTAAAAAATGATGATATCATATGAAAAATTACATTATCATTAAATATTTAAAATTAACATATAACATAATACACACCGAGTTTGCTACAAATTGTTAATAAAGGATAGATCGGTGTTATTTTGTATGTCTCACACTAATAAGATACCCATCCATAAATAGGTATAATGATTATAAAAGTCACGACACCTTCTGGTGTGGAGTATATTCAATATATATAACGGTTTACATGAATACCTAACTAGCTAACAATAAGGGATAAACCCAAGCTATAGAATAACAACAGATATATAGAAAATATTGCTAGACTAAGGTCTTTATCTCATTACCCCCCTTAAGCGAGTAGGAGTGGGTCGAACACGATGCTTGTAACAGAATTCTTCAAAGAGCGGTCGTGGAAGATTCTTCGTGAAAATGTCAGCTAGTTGGAGGTGAGTCGAAACGTATTTAGTGACCAACTTACCGGAGAGTATCAATTCACGAACAAAGTGATAATCTATATCAATATGTTAGCCCGCTTATGAGAGAAGGGATTCTGACTTAAGAAAAGAGCCCTACAATTATCACATAATAGTGTGGGACGACCGGCTGGCAAGACGTGAAGTTCTCGAAGCAAGTGAGTAAGCCACATTATTTCGGAGGTAGTGTTGGCCATGGCTCGATATTCGGACTCACAACTCGAGCGAGAAACAGTAGGTTGTTTCTTGGCACTCCAGGAGACTAGATTTCACCTAGAAAAACTGAATAACCATAAGTAGACCTTCGATTTTCAATACATTGAGCCCAGTAGGCGTCAGAATAACTAAGAATAATATTAGGAGCGGTCGCATGAGAAAAGGAAAGACCGTAAGATAAAGTTCCTTGAATGTAAAGAATTATGCGTTCGACTCCGTGATAATGATCATGAGTGGGAGCCTGAAGGAACTGACTGACTTGGTTAACTGCATAAGATATATCGGGCCGAGTGATGGTAAGATATTGTAGAGCACCAACCAAGGATCGATAGTGAGTTGGATCATGATATGGCTTGCCTTGTTGTGTGAAGTAGGTAGCCATGGAAAGTGGTGTTGAGGCAGGTTTGTAGGTAATAAGCCAGCTCGAGCTAGTATATCATGTGCATATTTCGACTGACATAAGAATAGGCCAGAATCATTATAAGTGATCTCAAGGCCGAGGAAATAATTCAACTTACCAAGGTCGATAATGTGGAACTCTTTATGCAACCGGGAAGTAAAGTAGCAAAGAAGTGATGGATTGTTGTCGGTGAGAATAATATCATCGACATAAACTAATAGGTAGATAACAAAGGATTCCTTTTTGTAAACAAACAAAGAAGTGTTGGCATGACTACAAGAAAAATTGAGGCTCACTATAAAGGAGCTCAATCGCTGAAACTAAGCACGAGGTGCTTGTTTAAGACCATGTAAGGCCTTTTTTAACCGACAAACATGATTAGGAAATCGAGAATCCACAAAACTCGGGGGTTGTTCCATGTAAACAACGTCCGTAAGGTTGCCATTTAAGAAGGCGTTTTTGACATCGAGTTGATGTAGAGACCATTTTTGGAAAACATCAAGTGAAAGAATAACACGCACTATGGAGGTTTTAACCACATGACTAAAAGTAGCAGAGAAATCAATGCCCGGTACTTGAGTAAATCCCTGAGCAACGAGTCGAGCTTTGAGTCGATCAATGGAGCCATCAGCTAGATATTTAGTACGAAATATCCATTTTGAGCCAACCACATTGGTGTGAAGCGGTCTAGGTACTAACTCCCAGGTGGAATTGGATTTAAGTGCTGTCATTTCATCACACATAGCGGCAAACCAATGCGGGTCTTTAGCCGCTGTTTTGAAGCGTTTAGGTTCTTTGGCAGTGAACAAGGCATGATGAAGTGGTGAAGCAGATACATGAGTAAGATGTGCAACATGACGAGGTTTAAAAGTGCCCACTTTGGAACGAGTCACCATGGGGTGTGTTGATGTAGATGTAGAATTTGTTGCACTTGGTGGTGGAGGATAAAAAGATGACGATTGATTATCTGATGAAGGAGGTGGTGACTGATTTAAGTGGGGCGATGGTGAATCATCACATAAGTCACACGGAGTAGAAGTAAAAGTTGTGTGAGGCATAGATGAGGGTGAGTCTGATGGCAGTGGAGTGGTATCCAATATTTAGGAGTCATCACAGTAGGTTGATAAAAGAGGCATGCTGGTTGAGGACATGTTGTGTGAGTCTTTACATGGAAAGACGGTCTTGTCAAATTGAGCATGGAGGGTGATGTAAATGTGTTATGTAGCTAAGTCAAGGCATTTATATCCTTTATATTGAGAGTTATATCCAATGAAAACACATGGCGTACTTCGTGGAGAGAGCTTGTGACTAGAATAGTTACGAAGATACGGATAAACCTAACAACCAAATACCTGAAAGTTCCCATATGATGGTTGGCAAGAAAAGACCAGCTCATATGGAGATTTATTGTTCAGTAGCTTAGTGGGTAACCGATTATTGATATGAGCAGCAGTACTGAATGCGTGTGTCCAATACACAGCTGGAACATTCGAATTAAATAAAAGAGCTAAACCCGTTTCAGTGAGATGACTGTGTTTCCTCTCAGCACGTCCGTTTTGTTGTGGCGTATATATACAAGATAGCTAATGATGTGTGCCATTTTGAGATAGTAACATGCTGAAAAGATGGTTTATAAATTCATTGCTGCCATCATATTGAAATGTCTTAATTTTACCTGAAAATTGTGTTTGAACAAGAGCAATGAAGGCCGTAAAGATGGCATAGAAATCAGATTTGGCCCTCATGGGATAAAACCAAGTAAATCTAGAGTGGTTATCAATATATATGGCTTAATAATGGTAACCATCAACAGATATAATAGGGGAAGGACTCGACAAATCACAGTGAATTAAGTCCAAAATATGCAAAGAACGTTTTAAATTCAAATCAAATGACAAGCGTTTACTTTTAGCTAACTGACAAGGTGAACATAAACGTAGAGTTGGTAATACAAAAGTAACATTTACACAACCCATCTTATTTAAAAAGAAATAAGTCATTTGAAACATGACCCAATCTACTATGCCATACTTCAAAGGATGCTTTAAGGCGTGTGGAGGAGAGCTTGGCCAAAAAAGCATGTTGACCTTTATCAAGTATGTAGAGACCATTTCTACATCTTCCTTGTGCTAGTGTTTCCCTGGTTTTGCGAATCTGCCTAAAGAACAATGGGTAAGAAAATAAAACATCAACATGATTATCCATTGTAAGTTTACTAACAGATAGTAAATTTTTCTTGATGTCAGGTACAACAAGAACATCTAGAAGGGAAACATTTGGAACTAAATTAGATGTACCAATATGAGAAATAGATGAATGGGCACCGTTAGCAAAAGTAATGCATTCATTACCAGAATAAGATGTAGAGGTATCAAGAGTGGCAGTAGATGGTGTCATGTGCACAGAAGCACCAGTGTCGACATACCAATCCGAGGTATTATATTGAGCTTGAAGATTTGCATCAATTGAAGGTGATCCTCGAGCAAAGGTGGGCAAGTCTGGGCATTGTGACGCATAGTGACCTTCTTTGCGGCATAATTGACAGTGAGGAGGCGACGGTGGCCACGTCCCCTACCACGTTGAGATGAATCACGATAATTGTTCCCATCATGACCACGATAATTTGAGGAAGCAGAAGCAGTCGTGGTGGTTGTATTAAAAGCAACCGCGGAAGCGGTGGAGTTAGTAACAGACTGAAGAAACATCTCATGGCTCTCCGCCTGAGATAAAAGATCACGGAACTGCAGTTTAGGAGTCATAAGACGTTATGTGGTTGAGAAGGTTTCAAAAGTGAAACCCAGTCCACACAAAATCCAATGAAATTTATCATCTTCAGAGATTGGTTGACCTGTGGCTTGTGGTTGATCACAGGTACCTTTAAACTTCTTTGAGAATTCAACAACAGATGATGAGCCCTTTTTAAGATTTTGAACAGAATCTCGAAGAGTATGAACGCGTTCAACCGAAGCATGACGATAGGCTCGTTCAAGCGTTGTCCAGACTGCGTCAGAAGTGTTTTGTCCTAGGGTTTCTGCCATGGCTTCTTTTAATAATGAAGATTGAATGAGGATTAGAGCTCGTTGATCAGTAGCCACCCAGGACAAATAAGCCGGATTTGAGGTAACGGTGTCACCGGAGGTGATAGTTGGCGACAGCCAGGGAATAGTCCCATTAACATAGCCGGTCAGATTTTGATATTCCATAAGGGGAAGCATTTGCTTATCTCATAATAGGTAACTTGTGGAAGAAAGTTTGATATTGAGCATGTGAAGAATGGTGTTTAGAGGAAGAGGTGAATCGATATCAGATTGAAGAGTGTCGCGAGCCATGATGGCAGAAAAAAGATGAACGAAACCTGAAGTCTAATACCATATAATGATTATAAAAGTCAAGACACCTTCTGGTGTAGAGTATATTCAGTATAACAGTTTACATGAATACCTAACTAGCTAACAATAAGGGATAAACCAAGCTATAGAATAACAACAGATATACATAAAATATTGCTAGACTAAGTCTTTATCTCATTAATAGGGCTAAACCCTACGAATGCAAGATGGGCTAAGCCCAAACAATCTAAAACATGGGCTAAACTACTACACTAACATCCCCCCACAGTTTGAGCAGGAGTACCGTGGATGTTCAAACTGGATCTGAACTCGTCAAATAAAGCAAATGGAAGACCTTTGGTGAAGATGTCGGAATACTTGATTTCTGGATGGAACATGTAAAACCCGAACCTGTCCCTGAGCAACTAAGTCGCGAACAAAGTGAGTATCTATCTTAATATGTTTAGTCTGCAGATGTTGAACCGGGTTAGTGTATAGATAGACCGAGCTGACATTATCACAGTAATCCAGAGTAGTTGAAGTGAGGGGTAATTAAGCTCACGTAGAAGGTTATGAATCCAACAAGTCTCGGCAACAGCATTGACAACCCCATAGTATACTGCCTCAGCACTGGAACGGGAGGGCGTGAGTTGCCGCTTAGATGACCATTAGAGAAGGTTGTTTCCGAGGAAAACACAGTAGCCAGAGGAAGAGCGTCTGGTGGTGGGGCAGCCGGCCCAATCAGCATCAGAGTAAGCAACCAAAGAGGTAGGGGAGGATACATAAAGTTGCAGGCCAAGATCAGTAGTCCCCTGGACATATCGAATTATCCATTTGAGAGCACGTGGGTATTACTCTAGAGGATCATGCATAAAGAGACAAATCTGCTGGACATCGTATGAGATGTACGGAAGGGTTAATGTAAGGTATTGTAATGCTCCAGCTATACTGTGGTAGAGGGATGGGTCCTTCACTGGAGGGCCATGTGAGGATAGTTTGGCACCTGGTCCGACCGGGGTCCTGCAAGGATGACAAGAGGTCATATCAGCCCGCTTAATAATCTCTGTAGCGTACTATTTCTGAGATAAGAACATCTCAGAGGCAGTACGAGTGGATGCGATCCCAAGAAAGTAGTTCGGTGGACCTAGATCACTCATAGCAAATTCCTTATGTAAGGAAGTAATGATCTGATGAAGTAGACAGGTAGAAGATGCAGTCAGCACGATGTCATCAATATATAATTGCAGGTATGCTGTATCGGATACCTGATGATAAATAAAAACAGAAGTGTCGCAACGACTATGATGAAAACCAATCCGCTGAGCATAACCTGGAAACCACTGAAACCGTGCCCGAGGGGCCTGTTTGACGACATATAGAGATTTCTGTAATCGGCATACATGATATGGGTATCGTGGATCCCAAAAGCCCGGGGGATGGTGCGTATATACAGTCTCAGAAATATTTCCATGATGAAAGGCGTTCTTGACATCTAGCTGATAAACGGGCCATTGCCTAAAACCGTCAAACTGAGAACATTGCGTATCATGGCCGATTTGACAATCGGGCTAACAGTCTCATCTCAATCAATGCTATCCTGCTGGCTGTGACCATTAGCAACGAGTTGAGCCTTATACCTTCTCAAATTACCGTCTGCATTAATTGTGCTTAAACAGCCACATAAAGCGAACTGTGTTCGTGTCTGATGGGCGAGGCACAAGTTTACAAGCACTGCTATTAATTAAAGCATTATATTCTTCGATCATAGCTTGTATCCAGTTAGGTTCGCGAAGTGCCTCAGGATAAGAACGGGCAATGGGTGAAATGACAAAGGTGTGTAGATTGAGACGTTAAACGGTTTTTGTGGTACCAAGGCGAGTACGAGTGACCATGGGATGAGTGGATTGGGTAGTAGTAGTAGTAGTAGTAGTAGTAGTAGTAGTAGTAGTAGTAGTAGTAGTAGTAGTAGTAGTAGAGGTGGTAGCATCAGTAGGAGGAGGTTGTGTCTCCATGTTAGGGGTTAGTAATAGTTGGATCGAGGTGTGGATTTCTGCTTGTTATCAGAGATTCAGAGGACAATAGATGAAAATGATAATAGGTGTCGATCTGGTGGGCATGAAATAGATAATTCATGTGATTGACAAGGATGTTAGAGCTTGTGAGAATGGGCCTCCTGCTACTGGACCTGATATGAAGAAGTTCTTGGGCCAGCATCTCTATTTGAGTCGGAAGAGGTTGTGGTCCAAATTGTTTTAGAAGGGCCGATTGATGGTAATTTTGTGTAAATAGTTCGATTGGCAATTTTGTTTAAGCTGCTTCTGCTGTGATTTCCATGAAGTGCCCATGTGTCAATAAAATGTGTGTGGCTTCGTGTAAGGTTGACTGTGATAATGATGTTTGCAGCGGGGTATACGAAATACTATTAAATGTTACAAGAAAATACTATTAAATACGATACAATTTTACACAAGATATTTATTTATTTATTGAATGGATATACTTAAACCTTGCTACAACACTTATAGGCAGTGTACCTAATCGTACAGTAGTGTAGTTTTTAGTAAGTCCGGTTCGTTCCACAGGGAATCTTTTTAAACAAAGCTTAACGCTATATTAGTTTACTTTTATAAAAATACAAATATATATATAAGTAATATTATTATTATAAAGGGGGGTTTTTACCGTTTAATGACCGGTTTGTCGATTTTAAAACTTTAGTCGCAGTTAAAACCAAATGTAAAATAATAAATAAATACAAGACTTAATTTAAAGCGTAAAGTAAATAACGATAATGAAATTGCGAAGAATAAAAGTGCGATAAAATAAACTTGCGATAATTAAAAAGTACGATAATTAAAAGTGCAATTAAATACAATAACAATAAAAATGCGATAATTAGAAGTGAAATTAAATATAAAATAAAGGAAATCAAATATGAAATAAAAGAATTATGCTTATTTAAACTTCCGTAATCATGATGTTTGACGTGTTGATTTTTAGTTTATTCCCATGGGTTAATTGTCCTTTGTCCTGGATTATTGAATATGCCCGTCTGGTTTTTGTCCATAACAGTCCATCAGTCATAAATATAAAGTGCGAGTGTCCTCGTCAAATTATCCTTATACCCGAAGTTAAATATTCCAACTAATTGGGGATTTAAACTGTAACAAGATTTTAATACTTTGTTTAATAATTACACCAGGATGTCGACTGAGTGTAACCCAAGGTTTTAATATTTTGTTATCAATTATACCAAGTGTCCTTGTACATAATTTCACCCCTGTTTTAATTATTCTAGTGGCTATTAATCCATTCCCGTGTCCGGTTAAATGAACGATTATTCGTACATATAAATACCCCGCCCATCGTGTCCGATCGAGTGTATATGGTAATTTATAGGGACGCCCAATTGTAAATCTTTATATTAACATTAACAAACTATCATTTAGTTAAACAAATATAAAGCCCATTAATAGCCCATAGTCTAATTTCCACAAGTGTCGTTCTTTTGTCCAAACCCCAATTATGGTACAAAGCTCAATTACCCAATTTTAGTAATTAGCCCAACATCATGATTACTTCGGATTAAATAAGCATAATAATAACTTAGCTACGAGACATTAAATTAAAAAGGTTGAACATAACTTACAATGATTAAAAATAGCGTAGCGTTACACGGACAGAATTTCGACTTACACCCTTACAATATTCGCTAACATACCCTTATTATTAGGATTAAAATTAAAATTAAAATTAAATTTAAAATATAAATATAAATATATACGATATAGATAGAGAGATGGATATATATGTTATGAAAAATGATCAGAATTCGGTTGGCTTTATAGGGAGTTTCAGAATTTGGGGCTCCGCGACTCGCGGCCCTTTTTGCCTTCAAACTCCGCGAGTCGCGGAGTTTGTAAATACAACTCACACAAGTTTGGAGCCTTTCTTGCCGACGGTTTATAATATATTATATAATATATAAATAATTATAAGAATTATTTAAATATTATATTATATTTATGTGCATAGTTGACTTGTAATTTTTAGTCCGTTGCGTCGAGCGTTGAGAGTTGACTCTGGTCCCGGTTCCGGATTTTCGAACGTCCTTGCGTACAATTTAATATCTTGTACTTTGCGTTTTGAATCTTGTACTCTTGTAATTTCGAGACGTTTCTTATCAATAATTGGAACCTCTTTGATTGTCTTTTGTACTTTTGAGCTTTTTGGTCGTTTGTGTCTTCAATTCGTCGAATCTGTCTTTTGTCTTCACCTTTTATTATTTAAACGAATATCACTTGTAAATAGAACAATTGCAACTAAAAGCTTGTCTTTCTTGAGGAATAATGCTATGAAATATATGTTCGTTTTTAGCATTATCAAATATTCCCACACTTAAGCGTTGCTTGTCCTCAAGCAATATCGTCTTGAAATACTAGAATCACTTCTTTATTCTTCACACTTTATACATCAGTGATTTCTATACGACGGTATAAACAATGGTAGTAACGATATGATTTACAGTCCCACATGACTATAAAAATTTAGATCCATTAAGGAAATTGGATCTTTATGAAAACATTTGATCTTTTGAAAATTAAATCTAGTTTTTACCCTAGATAAGTTTTCCGGAATAACCCTTTACCGGTGTTTGCAAAATATTTTTGTGGGTTTGGTGCTTTTCAGATTTGAAAATTTTAGCTCAAAACTTGCGGTTTTGTGTCACTCACTTGCTAACCTTGTATTTGGAAAGCAACACGTCCAGTTTACTTGTCCCGTATATTACCTTTCGGTAAACTACCGTCCGGTTGTAAAGGAAAGCGTTGAACAAGCAACTGTTAAGGCAATGTCCCCTGACATGCTTTTAATTATGGTCTATAACTTGTCGGACGCAATTACTATCCTTGCTAGGAGCAATAGTAAAGCTCACCCTTATAATTTTTCGGTCTGGCACAAGGTCCTGTCTTTGACCACTATGCAACCACCATTCTTACGGTTGACACCCGATTTAGTTTAGGTGACCTAATGAATTCCAGGTGAATTCCTAGGATTTTACGTTCAAAGGTAATGAACGCATTGAAAATGGGTTTTCAGAAAACAAATCGGTTTTATTTTTGATCAAAATATTTTCTCGTTCAAGCTCGAGTTTAGATATCATTGAATTCCATGAGTTTGTAATCCTCAATCTTTAAGGTCAATCTCAAGGATTGAGTAATATCAGGCTTAAAAGCTGATTTTTGATCTTTTAAGTAGATTATCCTTTCTGGGGATCTGATTCATTAGTCTTATCCAGCTAATTTGCATGGCGCCCCCCCATTGTACGAGATAAATCCTTCTCATGGTTAGGATAAATCTGACCACTTGGCGACCCTGTTTAATGCTGAGGTCCGTGGATTTCCTGCTGATTTTAGTGATGACTTTTCTAGATTTTTCGTCAACCTACAGCTGGTTTGGACGACAACTTCATGACCTAAATCAAGAAGCGCGTGTCTTTTTCGGAAGACTTTACTTCCTTTTAATGATGGAATTGATTCATCGTATAGATCCATCTCTTCTTTTCTTTCATTGGGTAAAACAGTTTAGTTTAGTCCAAAGCAAAAGTATTTTCAGTTATTTGTACAAAAATATGTGATACATGTTTTGAATAACTTGGAGAATTTTCCCACACTTGGCTTTTATTTTCCTTTTTATTGTCCTCTATTCCATTTTAAATGAATTTTAACATTTTGGTTTGTTTCTCAATTTATGTCCTTTCCGAGGTTACAATAATTTCGGTGTTAAAACCTAGTTTTATCGTTCATAAATATGTATAAACATGATTTTGAGTTCATTTAATAGAAAATTTTGAAAATTTTTACTAGAATTGGGTAGTCAGTATATAAGACTAGGGCTGTTCTTTATTATCAGAGAGCACTAGATTCTAATACAACTACTACTTTACTAGTATTTCTAATGGTAACCAAATGTATAAAGTAAAAATTTTAAAATCCGAAAGAATTTAACCCCTTCCCACACTTAAGATCTTGTAATGCCCTCATTTGCAAGAAATCAGTAACAATTTAAATTATTGAGGGTGATGTGTGTGAAAATGATTAAATTTTACCAAAGTTTCCAAATATATTGGCGTTTGTTTGCTGAATGATAAATGGTGCACATCATTTGTTCATTCCGTCTTGTTGTTATTTCACATATATTTTGCATCTTGTCGTCAAAATTAGTTGCTTTTGCTGAACTTAATGCCAGTCTTTGAAAATGCGTTGTTTTACCCTGTTGTGTACATAAGATAAACTGCAAACATATATACATATTTTTGAAGTTTGGTATATTACCCCACATTCAAAAATTATTAAAATCTAAGAATAAAAGTTAGAAAATTATAAAAACTATTACAATATTAACATAAGTATTAAACGTATCAACATTACAAATTACAAAATAAATAAAACTAAGTAGACTAGGGATGATACTGATACCAATAGGGGTTCCATGCATAACCATAGGTGCTATAAAATGCTTCGGCAGGGTTATACGTAGGATACGGTGGTTGCATCTCTATAGACCAGGGAGGGAATATGGGTTTTGGTGTAGGAATATAGTTTCTACCTATATGTTGGCAATGAGCTATGATTTGGTTTTGATGAACTTGCCAATCTTCAAATGCTCTCTGTCTAGCATTTTCGTACTCCTGTGAAGCTATAAACCTTTGCATTTCTTGCATTTCATTTCCCCCTCCTACATTACCTTGCTGTTGGTTTCTCTCAACCTGTGGATGTCTACCATGGTATTGTACTGCGGCGTTATTTCGCCTCTTCAAAACTTTCGCACCATGGTATACATTTAAACCTATTGTATCGCGGAGTTCTGGTTCTTCTACTAATAATCCCCCCCAACTTATATCCACACCGAGATATTCAGCAATCAAAGTAATAAAAATACCACCTCCTATTATGCTATGCGGTCTCATCCCCCTAACCATAGCTGATAAATAATAACCCACACAATAAGGTATACTTACAGCGCTTTGTGGGTCTCGAATACAAATATGGTAAAACAAATCCTGTTCATTTACCTTTTCCTTGTTCTTACCTCTTTGTGTAATCGAATTAGCTAAAAACCTATGAATCACTCTTAATTCAGCTCTATCTATATCCAAATAAGAGTAATTTCCCCCTTTGAATCGGTGATGGCTTGTCATTTGACTCCATACACCATGTGTATCAAAATTTTCATCTATCTTTCTACCATTTAGTATCAACCCTCTACAATCGACAAATGCTAACTCCTCAGGCGTATATATACGTAAAGCCTGAGCCATGTCTAATAAAGACATGTGGCGCATCGAACCTCCTAACAAAAATCTAATAAAAGATCGATCGGTTAAACTAGCTACCCGATCATTTAATTCTATACTACACAACAATTCTTCACACCATACTTTATATACAGGTCTACGCATGGTGAATAAACGTACACAGTCATTAAAAGTAGAATTACCATACCTCTGTACAAGTAATTCCCTAATTGGCCCGGCCAATTCTACAGCTTCTAATGGTCCCCATTCTATGACCCTAGGTACCTCAACAACTTTAGAATGAAGAGTATGCAAACCCCTTTGGTATTTTGGATAATCTATCCAAAGTCTGTCAAATCTCAGGTTCGGGTGCAAATCTTCCAAGTGCATATCAGAAAATGTCATGACTAGATGTGGTATATATTGTTTGTAGTAGTTATCCACCTCCTGTTGTTCCGTATTCTCAGCAGGAGCATTGCGAGCTTGGGATGAAGATTCACCCCTTTCAGTCTGCAAAACACATCAAACACAATTTTTGTGCATTCAAATATGCATTAGTGTCAGCAAAATCATCAATCAAAATAATTACAATGACATGATCAGTTATATCAAATTTAAGCTCATTTTCATATTTTTATCAAATCTACACTTTTTCAAATAAGCATATACGAAAATGTTCGCCAAATTCATAAGCATTCAACTCAAATAACATGTCAAAATAATCATTACTAGCAATTAAACAAGTTTCAAATGACATTATCTCTCAAAAATCAAGTTCATGAATTTTAGACTTGAAAAAGTCCACTTTAATTCTCAAAATCATGTTTAGGCTCAAAGTTTGGATCATTTAACTACCTAAACATGTTACACTACTTAATTTAGCAACAATTCATGACAAAAATCGGCCATAACCTGTTTATATCAAAAAGCCCCAAATTTGCTCAAGAACACAAACCCTAGATTACTCAAAATTTGAAGTTTAAGGCTTCTAATCATGTTAAATAGCATCAATCTAGGTTATACAAGCATAATACATAAACAATTTAAGCATAATTACACTAAAAAGCATCAAAATCAAATTGGGGAAAAAATTGCTCAAGAACACTAATTTTCGGATTAAATGGTGTTTAGGTGCAGAAATTTACAGTTTTTCTTGAGTAATTCCTTGATAGCATCCTTCTCAACATGATTTTAGTAAAAGATTTGATGATTAACGGTTAAAAATTGTGATTTTGGGGGGTATTTTTGCGTGTTTTTTCGGAGTATTTTCGCGGTGTTCTCTGTTTTTGTGGTGTGGACTGATCAGTTCTGCGTTTATATTTTTTTTTCTGTATTTTGGTCCTCCCGCGAGTCGCGGTGTTTGGACCCTTAAAATTCCGCGAGTCGCGGAGTTTTTTTTTTTTTATATCTTAAACTAATTAAAACAATTAAGTAATTAATTTTAAAATTTTGTTTCCCTTGTTATTTAGGACGAGGTCGTTTCGGATCGATGTCCTAGTCCGTCCTTCGACAAAATTTTAAAATTTGTCTTTTTGTAGCTATTGTTTTAAAAGCTAAGATTTTTGGTTTTTTTAATGTTTTTGGCATACTTTAATTCAATAAGTTTAAAAAAATAATGATAATAAAAGTTCTCGTCCCTCCCTCGGGTAAAGCAATTTCGGTTCAACGACCTAGTCTTCAACTTACGACGAATTTTAAAAATCATATTTTTAACTTAATGAGATAAAGTAAATTTTTGTTTTTAAATTCACACAATTTAAATATAAAATT
Source organism: Rutidosis leptorrhynchoides (assembly GCF_046630445.1). NCBI lineage: Eukaryota > Viridiplantae > Streptophyta > Magnoliopsida > Asterales > Asteraceae > Rutidosis > Rutidosis leptorrhynchoides. The sequence continues at coordinate 86,732,582 of NC_092335.1, read as the reverse complement.
CAAAATTAATATTAAAAATTCACACCAAACTTTAAAATTTGAAATGCTTAAAATTAAAAATTCATATTTTAAAAATTAAAAATTCACACCAAACTTAATTTAAAAATTCATATTATAAATTCACACCAAACTTATATTAATTTTTCAAATATTTACAATTTTAAATATATTGTTTTTACAAAGTTTACAATATTAATTTAAGATTTAAATATTAATTTTAAAAACATGGTAAAAATAAAATAAAAAATCTTTTTGGCTTTTTATCCCACTTTAATTAATCAAATATTATCAAAAATATGCGCCCCTCTTTTCGGTAAAGTAATTTCGATTCCAAGACCTAATTTAACTCATGACGAATTTTTGAAATATTTTGGGTTGATTGATTAAAGATATTTATACCTTAAGAATAAACGTTAAATTTCACAGTGATGTAATAAATTTTTTTGAATGATATCAATAATTTCGGTCGCCAAACCTAATTTTATTCAATACCAATTTAATACTTTATAGCGAACAAATTAGCGTTTATTATCAAAAGGTTAAAAATAAAAAATAAAAACTGTACAAACATACCTGTGAAATAGATTTCTTAGTTATATGATCTATCCCATTCATAAGATAGTCGGTTTAATTAGTTTTCCATGGCTACATAGGCGTAACCTCGAGCATTCAGTGTCTTTTCTTCTAAACATATGAATGGTCCGTCTCTGCATAAAGTAACAAATTCGGTATTTGAATAGGTTTGATTATTTGAACATTTACCTCCATGTGACCATTTTCCGCATTTGTGACATCGTTCTAGGTGTCGTGCTCTTCTTTTTGCTGCGGATTTTGATTTTCCTTTACCAAATTGTAACTTATTATCTTCGCATCTGGATTCTTTTCTAACTCCGTCCATTCTTTCTCTGATTACTGATACTATTTCACTCGGTAGTGTGTCATTATTACGTTTAGTGATCAAAGCGTTTAGCATTAGACCATGGTTTAGTTCACAGGAAGTCTTCATTTCCTAAAAAAAATAAAAATTCAGAATGGGGGGAGAAGACTAGTTCTTTAGGGTCTGCTAGGGAAAGACCATTCGGGTTCCATTTTCGAGAACTACACGAAAACAGATAATCTAACTCTAACAGAAATACATATTATCCTTTAAAGACTTGATTCTCCCCACACTTAGTTAGCTGTGGTGTCAAAATTGTGATTAACTTCGTTGTCGACTTCCATCGGACTATCTATGTAGTGTTTAACTCTGAGACCATTAACTTTAAATTCAATCCCATTTGAATTTATCAATTCTACTGTTCCGTATGGGAAAACTCTTTTGACTATGAATGGTCCAGACCGTCTTGATTTCAATTTTCCAGGAAATAGCTTGAATTGTGAATTGAAAAGAAGAACTCTGTCTCCTTCTTTAAATTCTTTTGAACTTCTGATTCTTTTATCATGCCATTTCTTCATTCTCTCTTTATAGATTAACGAATTTTCGTATGCTTCATGTCTTAATTCTTCTAATTCGTTTAGTTGACTTAATCGTAGACGTCTGGCTTCATGTAAATCAAGATTACATGTCTTCAAAGCCCAAAATGCTTTGTGTTCAATTTCTACTGGAAGATGACATGCTTTTCCATAAACAAGTCTAAAAGGTGTGGTTCCAATTGGAGTTTTGTAGGCTGTTCTAAAAGCCCAGAGTGCATCCTCCAATTTAATGGACCATTCCTTCGGATTTGATCCTACGGTTTTCTCTAGAATACGTTTTAAAGCTCGGTTGGTATTTTCAACTTGTCCACTTGTTTGTGGATGATATGCGGTGGAGATTTTATGAGTTACTCCATATCTTTTAAGAACTTTCTCAAGTTGATTATTACAGAAATGAGTACCCCGATCACTGATAATGCTAAAAACGAACATATATTTCATAGCATTATTCCTCAAGAAAGACAAGCTTTTAGTTGCAATTGTTCTATTTACAAGTGATATTCGTTTAAATAATAAAAGGTGAAGAAAAAAGACAGATTCGACGAATTGAAGACGCAAATGACCAAAAAGCTCAAAAGTACAAAATACAATCAAAGAGGTTCCAATTATTGATAAGAAACGTCTCGAAATTACAAGAGTACAAGATTCAAAACGCAAAGTACAAGATATTAAATTGTACGCAAGGACGTTCGAAAATTCGGAACCGGAACCAGAGTCAACTCTTAACGCTCGACGCAACGGACTAAAAATTACAAGTTAACTATGTATATAAATATAATATAATATATAATTAATTATATTAATTATATATATATTATATTTATAAATAAAAACCGTCGGCAGAGAAAGACTCCAAAGTTGTGAGCTGTAATTTCATTCTCCGCGACTCGCGGAGTTTGAAGGCAAAAATGCCGCGAGTCGCGGAGCCCCAATTTCAGAAACTCCCTATAAAGCTCGCGCATTCTGATCGTAATCATCATCTTTTTCTTCTTCTCCTCATACGTAAAATATATATATATATATTTATAATTTATATTTTAATTTTAATTATAATTCTAATAATAAGGGTATGTTAGCGAATGTTGTAAGGGTGTAAGTCGAAATTCTGTCCATGTAACGCTACGCTATTTTTAATCATTGTAAGTTATGTTCAATCTTTTTACATTAATGTCTCGTAGCTAAGTTATTATTATGCTTATTTAAAACGAAGTAATCATGATGTTGGGCTAATTACTAAAATTGGGTAATTGGGCTTTGTACCATAATTGGGGTTTGGACAAAAGAACGACACTTGTGGAAATTAGACTATGAGCTATTAATGGGCTTTATATTTGTTTAACTAAATGATAGTTTGTTAATGTTAATATAAAGATTTACAATTGGGCGTCCCTATAAATTACCATATACACTCAATCGGACACGATGGGCGGGGTATTTATATGTACGAATAATCGTTCATTTAACCGGACACGGGAATGGATTAATTGCCACTAGAATAATTAAAACAGGGGTGAAATTATGTACAAGGACACTTGGTATAATTGATAACAAAATATTAAAACCTTGGGTTACACTCAGTCGACATCCTGGTGTAATTATTAAACAAAGTATTAAAATCTTGTTACAGTTTAAGTCCCCAATTAGTTGGAATATTTAACTTCGGGTATAAGAATAATTTGACGAGGACACTCACACTTTATATTTATGACTGATGGACTGTTATGGACAAAAACCAGACGGACATATTAAATAATCCAGGACAAAGGACAATTAACCCATGGGCATAAAACTAAAATCAACACGTCAAACATCATGATTACGGAAGTTTAAATAAGCATAATTCTTTTATTTCATATTTAATTTCCTTTATTTTATATTTAATTGCACTTCTAATTATCGCACTTTTATTTATTGTTATTTAATTGCACTTTTAATTATCGTCCTTTTTAATTATCGCAAGTTTATTTTATCGCACTTTTATTATTCGCAATTTCATTATCGTTATTTACTTTACGCTTAAAATTAAGTCTTGTATTTATTTATTATTTTACATTTGGTTTTAACTGCGACTAAAGTTTTAAAATCGACAAACCGGTCATTAAACGGTAAAAACCCCCCTTTATAATAATAATATTACTTATATATATGTTTGAATTTTTATAAAAGTAAACTAATATAGCGTTGAGCTTTGTTTAAAAAAGATTCCCTGTGGAACGAACCAGACTTACTAAAAACTACACTACTGTACGATTAGGTACACTGCCTATAAGTGTTGTAGCAAGGTTTAAGTATATCCATTCTATAAATAAATAAATATCTTGTGTAAAATTGTATCATATTTAATAGTATTTCCTGCAAAAAAATTTAATAGTATTTTATATACACCTCGCGAAACATCAATTATTTTTGGCGCCGCTGCCGGGGAACTTTCTAAACGCCGGAAGTGCAACGCTAATATATAAAAAAAAAAAAGATTTTTAGTTTACTTTTATTAAAATTCGTTTTTGTAAAAAAACGTTTTAAATATTCGAAAATATAAAAAGAAAAACAAAAATATAAATATTTTTAGGAGTTTGATAAATATTTAAGTTTTATAAAGTTTCTTTGTTTTTATTTTATAAAAACATAAGTTTTATTTAAGTATTTTGTTTTTATTTAAAAACATAAAAAATATATATATATATAATTCTAGTTTTAAGATTTTTATTTATAAAATTATAAAATATTTCTATTTAGATATAAGTTTTTATTATATAAATACTTTTATTAAAACAGAAAATTAAAAACAGAAATTAAAAAAAAAAATATAAATAAAGAAAAACGCGTCGAATTTAAAGTAAGCTGTCATCTGAAATTCAGAACCCCGCGACTCGCGGGGTTTGATGTTTGAAATACTGCGACTCGCGGAGCTTTTTCTGACACGCCTGCCAGAAACCCTAACTGCATTTATTACGGAGTAATAATTATTATTATTAATTAATTAAGATTTAGGTTTTAATTAAATTAATGTTTAATTTTAATTATTTAGTTATATTAAGTTTTAATTAGTTTTATTTATATATTTAAATTAATACTTTTATAAAATAATATAAAAATAATATTTTTATAAAAATTGTACTTTTTACAACTTTTTGTATATTTTTATATTTTGTCCCTTTTTAATTGTTTTAGCATAATATTTGTATTTTTAGCTCATATTTAGTTTTAAACTTAGATTTTGCCATAGTTATTTTTACTTCTAGATTTTTAGGCTTTGCCGTAGAATTCCTTAAGTGCTTTTTCTTTAGACTAAGATTTAGGTGCTTTAGAATTTTGCGACGCCTTTTTAAGTTTTAGTTTCTTTTTAAGTTAATTCCATTTGGGATTTAGTTTTTCTTGTAAGCTTTAATATTTTTAGACGACTTTTACCTATGTATCAATTATCATTCCAATTAGTAATCTCAATTTGCGATTATAATTTTAAGTTAGTTGTAGTAATAAGGTTAGGTTAGTCAAGTATTTTTAAGTTTTTATAAGTTTCTTTTATTTTTCCGTCACCTTTTATTTTTCAACCATTTTTCTTTTTCAACCTTTTTCCGACGAACTCTTTTTCTTTCTTATTTCTCGCTATTCTAGTTTTAGGACATAGATTTTTATTCTACTTCTTATCTAAATTTCTTAAAATTACGAAAAATTTATTTTAAGTGGTTAAATTAATAGACATCAAAATTTTCTGGTTCGTAGTAATAGTTGGATTTGTACGTGGACCGGGTTATTGGAGCCAAACAGTCCTCAATTATATTGAGACCAAACGAATCCTGCCCCTCTGCTGCATCTTTTGGCTATTCAAAACGTGGGCAAAATCAGAAAAGTCTATTGATTGGATAACTTATTATAATTTTTCTTTCCTTTTAAAAACTAATAGGATATTCAGTGAATGCACCGAGCAAGACGATCACCACCTTTTGTACGTTCACCACCTGTAACTAGATCAAGACATTTAGCAAATATAACCGCCGTTGATTTTTCTTTAGAATCGTCATCCAGTCGACCAAGTACTTCAGTTCAAATTTCCGATAATCCATTTTTTGAACCCGACCTCACAATTGAGAATCCGGAGAATATTCAGGAACGGTTCGTAGATCCTGAACCATTAAACTTTCCTCCGGAACCACCAATCATTCAAACAGAGATTGTTGAGGAACGAACCATTAAATCAGAATCTTCTAGTGATTCCGATTCAACAAATTCAATTATGGAGAATCTGGAACCTTTAAGTATGGAAGACCGAATGAGAGCTAAACGCACTGGCCAAGGACACGCAATTACTCATCCAGACATTAATGCGCCAGATTATGAAATCAAAGGACAAATTCTACACATGGTGACTAATCAATGCCAATTTAGTGGTGCGCCGAAGGAAGATCCAAATGAACATCTACGTACCTTTAATAGGATCTGCACACTATTTAAAATCCGAGAAGTGGAGGATGAACAGATATATCTCATGTTATTTCCCTGGACTTTAAAGGGAGAAGCCAAAGATTGGTTGGAATCGTTACCTGAAGGGGCGATCGATACATGGGATGTTTTAGTTGACAAATTTCTTAAACAATTCTTTCCTGCATCTAAAGCCGTAAGACTTCAAGCAGAAATTGTTACGTTTACACAGAAACCAAATGAAACTCTATATGACGCGTGGACTAGATATGGAAAGTTGTTAAGAGGATGTCCGCAACATGGTTTAGACACCTGTCAAATAGTACAAATATTCTACCAAGGATGCGACATCACTACAAGGAAAGACATAGATATAGCAGCTGGTGGTTCTATTATGAAGAAAACCGAAACTGATGCTTACAAAATTATTGATAACACTGCTTCCCACTCACATGAGTGGCACCAAGAAAAAGACATCGTTAGATCATCTAAAGCAGCTAGAGCCGATTCTAGCCATGACGTAGATTCCATTTCCGCAAAGATAGATGCTGTGGAGAGACGAATGGAAAAGATGACTAAGGATATTCACTCAATACGAATTAGTTGTGAGCAGTGTGGAGGACCACATTTGACAAAAGATTGTCTCAGTATTGAATTAACAATGGAACAAAGAGAGAATATTTCATACATAAACCAAAGGCCTGGAAATAATTATCAGAATAATTATCAACCGCCAAGACCGATTTACAATCAAAACCAGAATTATAACAGAAATATTCCATACAACAACCAACAAGGTCCTAGCAATCAACAAGTATCCAATAATAATTACAATCAGCAAAGACCGAAATTTCAAAACAAACCACCACAACAAACCGATGATAAAAAGCCGAATTTAGAAGATATGATGACAAAGCTAGTTGAAACTCAAACGCAGTTTTTCACATCTCAGAAACAAACCAATGAACAAAATGCTCAAGCATTTAGAAATCAACAAGCTTCTATTCAAAATCTGGAACAAGAAGTGAGTAACCTAGCAAGATTAATAGGTGAAAGAAAACCAGGAAGTTTACCTACTGATACAAATGCTAACCCCCGGAATGAAATAGCTAAAGCTATTACCACAAGAAGTGGTACAACACTTAAACCACCTGAAATACCTGTAACTTCTGATGAAGCTATTCCTACTCCACAAGAACCACAACCTGATCAAGATAAGGAAAAAGAACCGGTAGTTGAAAAGGTTAATGAAGATAACACAGTTAAGGCTAAACCTTATGTTAAACCATACCAACCACCACTTCCTTACCCGAGTAAAATGAAGAAAGAAAAACTTGAAGCCGAGCAATCCAAATTCTTGGATATGTTTAAACAGATAAATGTAAATCTTCCTTTCATTGATGTGATTTCAGGAATGCCTAGATATGCTAAATTCTTGAAAGATCTAATCTCAAATAGAAAGAAAATGAAAGAACTCTCGGCTGTTACTATGAATGCTAATTGTTCAGCAGTGCTGTTGAATAAGATACCAGAAAAACTATCTGATCCAGGAAGTTTCACAATTCCATGTTTTCTGGGTAGTCTTAGTTCAATAGAAGCATTGGCAGACTTAGGTGCTAGTATAAATCTAATGCCGTATTCACTATACGCTAAACTAGACCTTGGAGAATTAAAACCAACCAGAATAAGCATACAACTAGCCGATAGATCAATAAAATATCCTAGAGGGATAATGGAGAACATGCTAGTTAAAGTTGGTACTTTAGTATTTCCAGTAGATTTTGTTGTTCTGGACATGGAAGAAGATTCTCAAGTTCCTCTCATATTAGGAAGACCATTCTTAAACACGGCTAAAGCAATGATAGACGTGTTCGGTAAGAAACTGACCCTAAGTATAGAGGATGAGAGTGTTACCTTTTCAGTTGATAGAGCAATGCAACAACCACAATCTGCAGATGATACATGTTATTATATTCAAACTATAGATGCACATGCAGAATTATTAGAAGAATTTCCAGAATTACAAGGAACAGGAGAATGTTCTTTAGGAGAAGGTAATGAACCAATTGATGAAGCTGAAATGTTAGCTACACTTATAGCTAATGGATATGAACCAACAACAGAAGAAATTCAAATGCTAAAAGAAGAAGACAGATATCGATACAAATCATCGATAGAAGAACCTCCAAAATTAGAGTTAAAGCCACTTCCAAACCATTTGGAATACGCTTATTTACATGGTGAATCTGAATTACCTGTAATAATATCGTCTTCTCTTACTGAAAATGAGAAATCACAACTCATTTCTATGTTGAAAGCTCATAAACCAGCCATTGCATGGAAGATTCATGATATTAAAGGAATAAGTCCTTCGTATTGCACACATAAAATCCTTATGGAAGAAGGTCATAAAACGTATGTGCAACGCCAACGAAGACTAAATCCTAATATGCAAGATGTAGTTAAGAAAGAGATTATTAAACTGCTAGATGCAGGTCTAATTTATCCAATCTCTGATAGTCCATGGGTAAGCCCAGTTCAATGCGTGCCTAAGAAGGGTGGCATGACTGTCATTACAAATGAGAAAAATGAGCTTATTCCTACTAGAACTGTAACAGGATGGCGTGTGTGTATTGATTATAGAAAATTAAATGACGCCACCAGAAAAGATCACTTTCCCTTACCTTTCATAGATCAAATGTTGGAAAGATTAGCCGGAAATAGTTACTATTGTTTTCTAGATGGATTTTCCGGATATTTTCAAATTCCAATAGCACCCGAGGACCAAGAGAAAACCACATTCACGTGCCCTTATGGTACTTTTGCTTACAAACGCATGCCATTTGGACTTTGTAACGCCCCTGCAACCTTTCAAAGGTGTATGATGGCGATTTTTCATGACATGATAGAAGAATGCATGGAAGTTTTCATGGATGACTTTTCAGTCTTCGGTGATACATTTGAATCATGTCTAGTTAATCTGGAACGAATGCTTCTTAGATGCGAACAATCAAATCTAGTACTTAATTGGGAGAAATGCCATTTCATGGTTAAAGAAGGCATCGTTCTTGGACATAAAATTTTAAAAGAAGGAATTGAAGTGGATAAAGCTAAAGTAGATGTAATTGCTAAACTTCCACATCCCATCAATGTTAGAGGAGTTAGGAGTTTTCTAGGGCATGCCGGTTTTTACCGACGTTTCATAAAAGATTTTTCTAAAATTGCCACTCCTATGAATAAACTCCTAGAAAAGGATGCTCCATTCATCTTTTCAGATGAGTGTATCAAATCTTTTAATATTCTTAAAGAGAAACTCACTAATGCACCGATCATGATAACACCAAATTGGAATCTACCATTTGAACTAATGTGCGATGCAAGTGATTTTGCAATGGGAGCCGTTTTAGGACAAAGGATTGAAAAACGATTTCAACCTATATATTATGCTAGTAAGACGTTACAAGGAGCACAAACGAACTATACAACTACTGAAAAAGAACTCCTTGCTATTGTCTTTGCTTTTGACAAATTTCGATCATATCTCGTTCTAGCAAAAACGGTGGTCTATACCGACCATTCTGCTCTTAGATACCTATTTTCAAAACAAGATGCTAAACCAAGATTAATCCGTTGGATCTTACTCTTACAAGAGTTAGATATTGAAATCCGAGATAAAAGAGGAGCAGAAAATCTCGCCGCTGATCATCTTTCTCGTCTTGAAAATCCTGAGTTAGAAGTTCTAAATGAATCGGCTATACAAGACAACTTTCCTGATGAATATCTATTGAAGATAGATTATAAAGAAATTCCATGGTTTGCAGACTATGCAAACTACTTAGTTTGTGGATTCCTTGAAAAAGGATTATCATACCAAAGACGAAAGAAATTCTTCAGTGATATAAAACACTATTTCTGGGAAGATCCACATCTGTTTAAAAGTTGTCCCGATGGAATAATACGCCGATGTTTATTTGGAGATGAAGCTAGTAAAATATTAAACCATTGTCACACAGGACCAACAGGAGGGCATTATGGGCCTCAACTAACAGCAAGAAAAGTTTATGATGCTGGATTCTATTGGCCTACAATTTACAAAGACGCACACCTTCTTTGCAAATCCTGTGATGTATGTCAAAGGGCCGGAAAAATAAGTCAACGTGATGAAATGCCACAAAATGTCATCCAAGTATGTGAAGTATTTGACATTTGTGGTATTGACTTTATGGGTCAATTTCCGAAATCTCATAATAATCTATATATACTCGTAGCCATTGATTATGTATCTAAATGGGCGGAAGCACAAGCTCTCCCAACTAACGATGCACGAGTTGTAGTCAACTTTTTAAAACGTCTTTTTGCAAGGTTTGGAACACCGAAAGCTTTAATAAGTGATCGGGGTACTCATTTCTGTAATAATCAACTTGAGAAAGTTCTTAAAAGATATGAAGTAACTCATAAAATCTCCACCGCATATCATCCACAAACAAGTGGACAAGTTGAAAATACCAACCGAGCTTTAAAACGTATTCTAGAGAAAACCGTAGGATCAAATCCGAAGGAATGGTCCATTAAATTGGAGGATGCACTCTGGGCTTTTAGAATAGCCTACAAAACTACAATTGGAACCACACCTTTTAGACTTGTTTATGGAAAAGCATGTCATCTTCCAGTAGAAATTGAACACAAAGCATTTTGGGCTTTGAAGACATGTAATCTTGATTTACATGAAGCCGGACGTCTACGATTAAGTCAACTAAACGAATTAGAAGAATTAAGACATGAAGCATACGAAAATTCGTTAATCTATAAAGAAAGAACAAAGAAATGGCATGATAAAAGAATCAGAAGTTCAAAAGAATTTAAAGAAGGAGACAGAGTTCTTCTTTTCAATTCACGATTCAAGCTATTTCCTGGAAAATTGAAATCAAGATGGTCTGGACCATTCATGGTCAAAAGAGTTTTCCCATACGGAACGATAGAATTGATAAATTCAAATGGGATTGAATTTAAAGTTAATGGTCACAGAGTTAAACATTACATACATGGTCCGATGGAAGTCGACAACGAAGTTAATCACAATTTCGACACCACAGCTAACTAAGTGTGGGGAGAATCAAGTCTTTAAAGGATAATATGTATTTCTGTTAGAGTTAGATTGTCTGTTTTCATATAGTTCTCGAAAATGGAACCCGAATGGTCTTTCCCTAGCAGACCCTAAAGAACTAGTCTTCTCCCCCCATTCTGAATTTTAATTTTTTTTAGGTTTTTACGAAATGAAGACTGCCTGTGAACTAAACCATGGTATAATACTACACGCTTTGATCACTAAACGTAATAATGACATACTACCGAGTGAATTAGTATCAGTAATCAGAGAAAGAATGGACGGAGTTAGAAAAGAATCCAGATGCGAAGATAATAAGTTACAATTTGGTAAAGGGAAATCAAAATCCGCAGCGAAAAGAAGAGCACGACACCTAGAACGATGTCACAAATGCGAAAAATGGTCACATGGAGGTAAATGTTCAAATAATCAAACCTATTCAAATACCGAATTTGTTACTTTATGCAGAGACGGACCGTTCATATGTTTAGAAGAAAAGACACTGAATGCTCGAGGTTACGCCTATGTAGCCATGGAAAACCAATTAAACCGACTATCTTATGAATGGGATAGATCATATAACTAAGAAATCTATTTCACAGGTATGTCTGTACAGTTTTTATTTTTATTTTTATTTTTAACCTTTTGATAATAAACGCCAATTTGTTCGCTAAAAAGTATTAAATTGGTATTGAATAAAATTAGGTTTGGCGACCGAAATTATTGATATCATTCAAAAATTTATTACATCACTGCGAAATTTAACGTTTATTCTTAAGGTATAAATATCTTTAAACAATCAACCCAAAATATTTCAAAAATTCGTCATTAGTTAAATTAGGTCTTGGAACCGAAATTACTTTACCGAAAAGAGGGGCGCATATTTTTGATAATATTTGATTGACTAAAGTGGGATAAAAAAAAAATTTTAATTTTATTTTTACCATGTTTTTAAAATTAATATTTAAATCTTAAATTAATATTGTAAACTTTGTAAAAACAATATATTTAAAATTGTAAATATTTGAAAAATTAATATAAGTTTGGTATGAATTTATAAATTTTTAAATTAAGTTTGGTGTGAATTTTTAATTTTTAAAATATAAATTTTTAATTTTATGCATTTCAAATTTTAAGTTTGGTGTGAATTTTTAATATAAATTTTGAATTTTATATTTAAGTTGTGTGAATTTAAAAACAAAAATTTACTTTACCTCATTAAGTTAAAAATATGATTTTTAAAATTCGTCGTAAGTTGAAGACTAGGTCTTTGAACCGAAATTGCTTTACCCGAGAGAGGGACGAGAACTTTTATTATCATTATTTTTAATCTCATTGAATTAAAGTATGCCAAAAACATTAAAAAACCCCAAAAATCTTAGCTTTTAAAACAATCGCTACAAAAAGACAAATTTTAAAATTTTGTCGAGGGACGGACTAGGACATCGATCCGAAACGACCTCGTCCTAAATAACAAGGGAAACAAAATTTTAAAATTAAGTACTTAATTGTTTTATAAGTTAATGATTATAAAAAAAAATAGAAAACTCCGCGACTCGCGGAGTTTGAAGAGTAATTCACCGCGAGTCGCGGAGGGGTCGGATTACAGAAAAAAAATAAGAGCTGAAACAGCTCAGTCCACACAAAACCCACAGAAGAAAAATACTGCGAAAACCCACGAAAAAACCCGAGAAAAAACCCCCAAAATCACAATTTTTAACCGTTAATCACCAAATCTTTTACTAAAATCATGTTGAGAAGGATGCTATCTAGGAATTACTCAAGAAAAACGGTAAATTTCTACACCTAAACACCATTTAATCCGAAATTTGGTGTTCTTGAGCAATTTTTTCCCCAATTTGATTTTGATGCTTTTTAGTGTAATTATGATTAGATTGTTTATGTATTATGCTTGTATAACCGAGATTGATGCTGTTTAACATGATTAGAAGCCTTAAACTTCAAATTTAGTGTAATCTAGGGTTTGTGTTCTTGAGCAAATTTGAGGCTTTTTGATATAAACAGGTTATGGCCGATTTTTGTCATGAATTATTGTTAAATTAAGTAGTGTAACATGTTTAGGTAGTTAAATGATCCAAACTTTGAGCCTAAACATGATTTTGAGAATTAAAGTGGACTTTTTCAAGTCTAAAATTCATGAACTTGATTTTTGAAAGATAATGCCATTTGAAACTTGTTTAATTGCTAGTAATGATTATTTTGACATGTTATTTGAGTTGAATGCTTATGAACTTGGCAAACATTTTCGTATATGCTTATCTGAAAAAGTGTAGATTTGATGAAAATGTGAAAATGAGCTTAAGTTTGATATAAATTGATCATGTCATTGTGATTATTTTGATTGATGATTTTGCTGACACTAATGCATATTTGGATGCACAAAAATTGTGTTTGATGTGTTTTGCAGACTGAAAGGGGTGAATCTTCATCCCAAGCTCGCAATGCTCCTGCTGAGAATGCGGAACAACAGGAGGTGGATAACTACTACAAGCAGGATATACCTCATCCAGTCATGACCTTTTCCGATATGCACTTGGAAGAGTTGCTCCCGAACCTGAGATTTGACAGACTTTGGATAGATTATCTAAAATATCAAAGGGGTTTGCATACTCTTCATTCTAAGGTTGTTGAGGTACCGAGGGTCATAGAATGGGGACCCTTAGAAGCTGTAGAATTGGCCGGGCCAATTAGGGAATTACTTGTACAGAGGTATGGTAATTCTACTTTTAATGACTGGGTACGTTTATTCACCATGCGTAGACCTGTATATAAAGTATGGTGTGAAGAATTGTTATGTAGTATAGAGTTGAATGATCGGGTAGCTAGTTTAACCGATCGTTCTTTTATTAGATTTTTGTTAGGCGGTTCGATGCGCCACATGTCTTTACTGGACATGGCTCAGGCTTTACGTATATATACGCCTGAGGAGTTAGCATCTGCCGATTGTAGAGGGTTGATACTAAACGGTAGAAAGATAGATGAAAATTTTGATACACACGGTGTGTGGAGTGAAATGACAAGCCATCACCGTTTCAAAGGGGGAAATTACTCTTATTTGGATATAGATAGAGCCAAATTAAGAGTGATTCATAGGTTTTTAGCTAATTCGATTACACAAAGGGGTAAAAACAAGGAAAAAGTAAATGAACAGGATTTGTTTTACCATATGTGTATTCGAGACTCACAAAGCGCTGTAAGTATACCGTATTGTGTGGGTTATTATTTATCAGCTATGGTTCGGGGGATGCGACCGCATAGCATAATAGGAGGTGGTATTTTTATTACTTTGATTGGTGAATATCTCGGTGTGGATATAAGTCGGGGGGGGGGGGGGATTATTAGTAGAAGAACCGGAACCCCGCGATACTATAGGTTTAAATGTATACCATGGTGCGAAAGTTTTGAAGAGGCGAAATAACGCCGCAGTACCATACCATGGTAGACATCCACAGGTTGAGAGAAACCAACAGCAAGGTAATGTAGGAGGGGGGAATGAGATGCAAGAAATGCAAAGGTTTATAGCTTCTCAGGAGTACGAAAATGCTAGACAGAGAGCATTTGAAGATTGGCAAGTTCATCAGAACCAAATCATAGCTCATTGTCAACATATAGGTAGAAACTATATTCCTACACCGAAACCCATCTTCCCTCCCTGGTCTATAGAGATGCAGCCACCATATCCTACGTATAACCCTGCCGAAGCATTCTATAGCACCTATGGTTATGCCTGGAACCCCTATTGGTACCAGTATCATCCCTAGTATACTTATTTTTTTTTGTAATTTGTAATGATTGATACGTTTAATACTTTTGTTAATATTGTAATAGTTTTTATAATTGTCTAACTTTTATTCTTAGATTTTAATAATTTTTGAATGTGGGGTAATATACCAAACTTCAAAAATATGTATATATGTTTGCAGTTTATCTTATGTACACAACAGGGTAAAACAACGCATTTTCAAAGACTGGCATTAAGTTCAGCAAAAGCAAATAATTTTGACGACAAGATGCAAAATATATGTGAAATAACAACAAGACGGAATGAACAAATGATGTGCACCATTTATAATTCAGCAAACAAACGCAAATATATTTGGAAACTTTGGTAAAAATTTAATCATTTTCACACAAATCACCCTCAATAATTTAAATTGTTACTGATTTCTTGCAAATGAGGGTATTGCAAGATCTTAAGTGTGGGAAGGGGTTAAATTCTTTCGGATTTTAAAATTTTTATCTTAAACACTTGGTTACCATTAAAAATACTAGTAAAGCAGTAGTTGTATTAGAATCTAGTGCTCTCTGATAATAAAGAACAGCCCTAGTCTTATATACTGACTACCCAATTCTAGTAAAATTTTTAAAAAATTTTCAATTAAATGAACTCAAATTCATGTTTATACATATTTATGAACGATAAAACTAGGTGTTAACACCGAAATTATTGTTACCTCGGAAAGGACATAAATTGAGAAACAAACCAAAATGTTAAAATTCATTTAAAATGGAATAGAGGACGATAAAAAGGAAAATAAAAGCCAAGTGTGGGAAAATTGACCAAGTTATCTTAAACATATGTCACATATATCTGTAACAAATAACTGAAAATACTTTTGCTTTGGACTAAACTAAACTATTTTACCCGATGAAAGAAAAGAAAGATGGATCTACACGATGAATCAATTCCATCATTAAAAGGAAGTAAAGTCTTCCGAAAAAGACACGCGCTTCTTGATTTAGGTCATGAAGTTGTCGTCCAGACCAGCTGTAGGTTGACGAAAAATCCAGAAAAGTCATCACTAAAATCAGCAGGAAATCCACGGACCTCAGCATTAAACAGGGTCGCCAAGTGGTCAGATTTATCCTAACCATGAGAAGGATTTATCTCGTACAATGGGGGGCACCATGCAAATTAGCTGGATAAGACTAATGAATCAGATCCCCAGAAAGGATAATCTCCTTAAAGATTAAAAATCAGCTTTTAAGACTGATATTACTCAATCCTAGAGATTGACCTTAAAGATTGAGAATTACAAACTCATGGAATTCGATGATATCTAAACTCGAGCTTAAACGAGAAAATATTTTGATCAAAATTACAAACCGATTTGTTTTCTGAAAACCCTATTTTCAATGCGTTCATTACCATTGAACGTAAAATCCTAGGAATTCACCTGGAATTCATTAGGTCACCTGAACTAAAATGGGTGTCAACCGTAAGAACGGTGGTTGCATAGTGGTCAAAGACAGGACCTTGTGCCATACCGAAAAATTATAAGGGTGAGCTTTACTATTGCTCCTACCAAGGATAGTAATTGCGTCCGACACATTATAGACCATAATTAAAAGCATGTCAGGGGACATTGCCTTAACAGTTGCTTGTTCAACGCTTTCCTTTACAACCGGACGGTAGTTTACCGAAAGATAATATACGGGACAAGTAAACTGGACGTGTTGCTTTCCAAATACAAGGTTAGCAAGTGGGTGATAAAAAACCGCAAGTTTTGAGCTAAAATTTTCAAATCTGAAACCCACCAAACCCACAAAAATATTTTGCAAACACCGGTAAAGGGTTATTCCGGAAAACTTATCTAGGGTAAAAACTAGATTTAATTTTCAAAAGATCAAATGTTTTCATAAAGATCCAATTTCCTTAATGGATCTAAATTTTTATAGTCATGTGGAACTGTAAACCATATCGTTACTACCATTGTTTATACCGCCGTATAGAAATCACTGATGTACAAAGTGTGAAGAATAAAGAAGTGATTCTAGTATTTCAAGATGATATTGCTTGAGGACAAGCAACGCTCAAGTGTGGGAATATTTGATAATGCTAAAAATGAACATATATTTCATAGCATTATTCCTCAAGAAAGACAAGCTTTTAGTTGCAATTGTTCTATTTACAAGTGATATTCGTTTAAATAATAAAAGGTGAAGACAAAAGATAGATTTGACGAATTGAAGACGCAAACGACCAAAAAGCTCAAAAGTACAAAATACAATCAAAGAGGTTCCAATTATTGATAAGAAACGTCTCGAAATTACAAGAGTACAAGATTCAAAACGCAAAGTACAAGATATTAAATTGTACGCAAGGACGTTCGAAAATCCGGAACCAGAACCAGAGTCAACTCTTAACGCTCGACGCAACGGACTAAAAATTACAAGTTAACTATGTATATAAATATAATATAATATATAATTAATTATATTAATTATATATATATTATATTTATCAATAAAAACCGTCGGCAGAGAAAGACTCCAAAGTTGTGAGCTGTAATTTCATTCTCCGCGACTCGCGGAGTTTGAAGGCAAAAATGCCGCGAGTCGCGGAGCCCCAATTTCAGAAACTCCCTATAAAGCTCGCGCATTCTGATCGTAATCATCATCTTTTTCTTCTTCTCCTCATACGTAAAATATATATATATATATATTTATAATTTATATTTTAATTTTAATTATAATTCTAATAATAAGGGTATGTTAGCGAATGTTGTAAGGGTGTAAGTCGAAATTCTGTCCGTGTAACGCTACGCTATTTTTAATCATTGTAAGTTATGTTCAATCTTTTTACATTAATGTCTCGTAGCTAAGTTATTATTATGCTTATTTAAAACGATGTAATCATGATGTTGGGCTAATTACTAAAATTGGGTAATTGGGCTTTGTACCATAATTGGGGTTTGGACAAAAGAACGACACTTGTGGAAATTAGACTATGAGCTATTAATGGGCTTTATATTTGTTTAACTAAATGATAGTTTGTTAATGTTAATATAAAGATTTACAATTGGGCGTCCCTATAAATTACCATATACACTTAATCGGACACGATGGGCGGGGTATTTATATGTACGAATAATCGTTCATTTAACCGGACACGGGAATGGATTAATTGCCACTAGAATAATTAAAACAGGGGTGAAATTATGTACAAGGACACTTGGTATAATTGATAACAAAATATTAAAACCTTGGGTTACACTCAGTCGACATCCTGGTGTAATTATTAAACAAAGTATTAAAATCTTGTTACAGTTTAAGTCCCCAATTAGTTGGAATATTTAACTTCGGGTATAAGAATAATTTGACGAGGACACTCGCACTTTATATTTATGACTGATGGACTGTTATGGACAAAAACCAGACGGATATATTAAATAATCCAGGACAGAGGACAATTAACCCATGGGCATAAAACTAAAATCAACACGTCAAACATCATGATTACGGAAGTTTAAATAAGCATAATTCTTTTATTTCATATTTAATTTCCTTTATTTTATATTTAATTGCACTTCTAATTATCGCACTTTTATTTATTGTTATTTAATTGCACTTTTAATTATCGTCTTTTTTAATTATCGCAAGTTTATTTTATCGCACTTTTATTATTCGCAATTTCATTATCGTTATTTACTTTACGCTTAAAATTAAGTCTTGTATTTATTTATTATTTTACATTTGGTTTTAACTGCGACTAAAGTTTTAAAATCGACAAACCGGTCATTAAACGGTAAAAACCCCCTTTTATAATAATAATATTACTTATATATATATGTTTGTATTTTTATAAAAGTAAACTAATATAGCGTTGAGCTTTGTTTAAAAAAGATTCCCTGTGGAACGAACCGGACTTACTAAAAACTACACTACTGTACGATTAGGTACACTGTCTATAAGTGTTGTAGCAAGGTTTAAGTATATCCATTCTATAAATAAATAAATATCTTGTGTAAAATTGTATCGTATTTAATAGTATTTTATATACACCTCGCAAAACATCAATCACTTATTAAAGCTTTCGGTGTTCCAAACCTTGCAAAAAGACGTTTTAAAAAGTTGACTACAACTCGTGCATCGTTAGTTGGGAGAGCTTGTGCTTCCGCCCATTTAGATACATAATCAATGGCTACGAGTATATATAGATTATTATGAGATTTTGGAAATGGACCCATAAAGTCAATACCCCAAATGTCAAATACTTCACATACTTGGATGACATTTTGTGGCATTTCATCACGTTGACTTATTTTTCCGGCCCTTTGACAAGCATCACAGGATTTGCAAAGAAGGTGTGCGTCTTTGTAAATTGTAGGCCAATAGAATCCAGCATCATAAACTTTTCTTGCTGTTAGTTGAGGCCCATAATGCCCTCCTGTTGGTCTTGTGTGACAATGGTTTAATATTTTACTAGCTTCATCTCCAAATACACATCGGCGTATTATTCCATCGGGACAACTTTTAAACAAATGTGGATCTTCCCAAAAATAGTGTTTTATATCACTGAAGAATTTCTTTCGTCTTTGGTACGATAATCCTTTTTCAAGGAATCCACAAACTAAGTAGTTTGCATAGTCTGCAAACCATGGAATTTCATTATAATCTATCTTCAATAGATATTCATCAGGAAAGTTGTCTTGTATGGCCGATTCATTTAGAACTTCTAATTCGGGATTTTCAAGACGAGAAAGATGATCAGCTGCGAGATTTTCTGCTCCTCTTTTATCTCGGATTTCAATATCAAACTCTTGTAAGAGTAAGATCCAGCGAATTAATCTTGGTTTAGCATCTTGTTTTGAAAATAGGTATCTAAGAGCAGAATGGTCGGTATAGACCACCGTTTTTGCTAGAACGAGATATGATCGAAATTTGTCAAAAGCAAAGACAATAGCAAGGAGTTCTTTTTCAGTAGTTATATAATTTGTTTGTGCTCCTTGTAACGTCTTACTAGCATAATATATAGGTTGAAATCGTTTTTCAATCCTTTGTCCTAAAACGGCTCCCATTGCAAAATCACTTGCATCGCACATTAGTTCAAATTGTAGATTCCAATTTGGTATTATCATGATCGGTGCATTAGTGAGTTTCTCTTTAAGAATATTAAAAGATTTGATACACTCATCTGAAAAGATGAATGGAGCATCCTTTTCTAGGAGTTTATTCATAGGAGTGGCAATTTTAGAAAAATCTTTTATGAAACGTCGGTAAAAACCGGCATGCCCTAGAAAACTCCTAACTCCTCTAACATTGGTGGGATGTGGAAGTTTAGCAATTACATCTACTTTAGCTCTATCCACTTCAATTCCTTCTTTTGAAATTTTATGTCCAAGAACGATGCCTTCTTTAACCATAAAATGACATTTCTCCCAATTAAGAACTAGATTTGATTGTTCGCATCTAATAAGCATTCGTTCCAGATTAACTAGACATGATTCAAATGTATCACCGAAGACTGAAAAGTCATCCATGAAAACTTCCATGCATTCTTCTATCATGTCATGAAAAATCGCCATCATACACCTTTGAAAGGTTGCAGGGGCGTTGCAAAGCCCAAATGGCATGCGTTTGTAAGCAAAAGTACCATAAGGGCACGTGAATGTGGTTTTCTCTTGGTCCTCAGGTGCTATTGGAATTTGAAAATATTCGGAAAATCCATCTAGAAAACAATAGTAACTATTTCCGGCTAATCTTTCCAACATTTGATCAATGAAAGGTAAGGGAAAGTGATCTTTTCTGGTGGCGTCATTTAATTTTCTATAATCATTACACACACGCCATCCTGTTACAGTCCTAGTAGGAATAAGCTCATTTTTCTCATTTGTAATGACAGTCATGCCACCCTTCTTAGGCA
Organism: Rutidosis leptorrhynchoides; assembly: GCF_046630445.1. Taxonomy (NCBI): domain Eukaryota; kingdom Viridiplantae; phylum Streptophyta; class Magnoliopsida; order Asterales; family Asteraceae; genus Rutidosis; species Rutidosis leptorrhynchoides. Next base: position 86,711,919 of record NC_092335.1, on the reverse strand, counting down.
CGCATTGAACTGGGCTAACCCATGGACTATCAGAAATTGGATAAATTAAACCTGCATCTAGCAGTTTAATAATCTCTTTCTTAACTACATCTTGCATATTAGGATTTAGTCTTCGTTGGCGTTGCACATACGTTTTATGACCTTCTTCCATAAGGATTTTATGTGTGCAATACGAAGGACTTATTCCTTTAATATCATGAATCTTCCATGCAATGGCTGGTTTATGAGCTTTCAACACAGAAATGAGTTGTGATTTCTCATTTTCAGTAAGAGAAGACGATATTATTACAGGTAATTCAGATTCACCATGTAAATAAGCGTATTCCAAATGGTTTGGAAGTGGCTTTAACTCTAATTTCGGAGGTTCTTCTATCGATGATTTGTATCGATATCTGTCTTCTTCTTTTAGCATTTGAATTTCTTCTGTTGTTGGTTCATATCCATTAGCTATAAGTGTAGCTAACATTTCAGCTTCATCAATTGGTTCATTACCTTCTGCTAAAGAACATTCTCCTGTTCCTTGTAATTCTGGAAATTCTTCTAATAATTCTGCATGTGCATCTATAGTTTGAATATAATAACATGTATCATCTGCAGATTGTGGTTGTTGCATTGCTCTATCAACTGAAAAGGTAACACTCTCATCCTCTATACTTAGGGTCAATTTCTTACCGAACACGTCTATCATTGCTTTAGCCGTGTTTAAGAATGGTCTTCCTAATATGAGAGGAACTTGAGAATCTTCTTCCATGTCCAGAACAACAAAATCTACTGGAAATACTAAAGTACCAACTTTAACTAGCATGTTCTCCATTATCCCTCTAGGATATTTTATCGATCTATCGGCTAGTTGTATGCTTATTCTGGTTGGTTTCAATTCTCCAAGGTCTAGTTTAAAATATAGTGAATACGGCATTAGATTTATACTAGCACCTAAGTCTGCCAATGCTTCTATTGAACTAAGACTACCCAGAAAACATGGAATTGTGAAACTTCCTGGATCAGATAATTTTTCTGGTATCTTATTCAATAGCACTGCTGAACAATTAGCATTCATGGTAACAGCCGAGAGTTCTTCCATTTTCTTTCTATTTGAGATTAGATCTTTCAAGAATTTAGCATATCTAGGCATTCCTGAAATCACATCAATGAAAGGAAGATTTACATTTATCTGTTTAAACATATCCAAGAATTTGGATTGCTCGGCTTTAAGTTTCTCTTTCTTCATTTTACTCGGGTAAGGAAGTGGTGGTTGGTATGGTTTAACATAAGGTTTATCCTTAGCTGTGTTATCTTCATTAACCTTTTCAACTACCGGTTCTTTTTCCTTATCTTGATCAGGTTGTGGTTCTTGTGGAGTAGGAATAGCTTCATCAGAAGTTACAGGTATTTCCGGTGGTTTAAGTGTTGTACCACTTCTTGTGGTAATAGCTTTAGCTGTTTCATTCAGGGGGTTAGCATTTGTATCACTAGGTAGACTTCCCGGTTTTCTTTCACCTATTAACCTTGCTAGGTTACTTACTTCTTGTTCCAGATTTTGAATAGAAGCTTGTTGATTTCTAAATGCTTGAGCATTTTGTTCATTAGTTTGTTTCTGAGATGTGAAAAACTGCGTTTGAGTTTCAACTAGCTTCGTCATCATATCTTCTAAATTCGGCTTTTTATCATCGGTTTGTTGTGGTGGTTTGCTTTGAAAATTAAGTCTTTGCTGATTGTAAGTATTATTGGATACTTGTTGATTGCTAGGACCTTGTTGGTTGTTGTATGGAATATTTCAGTTATAATTCTGGTTTTGATTGTAAATAGGTCTTGGCAGTTGATAATTATTCTGATAATTATTTCCAGGCCATTGGTTTATGTATGAAATATTCTCTCTTTGTTCCATTGTTAATTCAATACTGAGACAATCTTTTGTCAAATGTGGTCCTCCACACTGCTCACAACTAATTCGTATTGAGTGAATATCTTTAGTCATCTTTTCCATTCGTCTCTCCACAGCATCTATCTTTGCGGAAATGGAATCTAAGTCATGGCTAGAATCGGCTCTAGCTGCTTTAGATGATCTAACGATATCTTTTTCTTGGTGCCACTCATGTGAGTTGGAAGCAGTGTTATCAATAATTTTGTAAGCATCAGTTTCAGTTTTCTTCATAATAGAACCACCAGCTGCTATATCTATGTCTTTCCTTGTAGTGATGTCGCATCCTTGGTAGAATATTTGTACTATTTGACAGGTGTCTAAACCATGTTGCGGACATCCTCTTAACAACTTTCCAAATCTTGTCCACGCCTCATATAGAGTTTCATTTGGTTTCTGTGTGAACGTAACAATTTCTCCTTGAAGTCTTACGGTTTTAGATGCAGGAAAGAATTGTTTAAGAAATTTTTCAACTAAAACATCCCATGTATCAATCGCCCCTTCAGGTAACGATTCCAACCAATCTTTGGCTTCTCCCTTTAAAGTCCAGGGAAATAACATGAGATATATCTGTTCATCCTCCACTTCTCGGATTTTAAATAGTGTGCAGATCCTATTAAAGGTACGTAGATGTTCATTTGGATCTTCCTTCGGCGCACCACTAAATTGGCATTGATTAGTCACCATATGTAGAATTTGTCCTTTGATTTCATAATCTGGCGCATTAATGTCTGGATGAGTAATTGCGTGACCTTGGCCAGTGCGTTTAGCTCTCATTCGGTCTTCCATACTTAAAGGTTCCAGATTCTCCATAATTGAATTTGTTGAATCGGAATCACTAGAGGATTCTGATTTAATGGTTCGTTCCTCAGCAATCTCTGTTTGAATGATTGGTGGTTCCGGAGGAAAGTTTAGTGGTTCAGGATCTACGAATCGTTCCTGAATATTCTCCGGATTCTCAATTGTGAGGTTGGGTTCAAAAAATGGATTATCGGAAATTTGAACTGAAGTACTTGGTCGACTGGATGACGATTCTAAAGAAAAATCAACGGCAGTAATATTTACTAAATGTATTGATCTAGTTACAGGTGGTGAACGTACAAAAGGTGGTGAACGTCTTGCTCGGTGCATTCACTGAATATCCTATTAGTTTTTAAAAGGAAAGAAAAATTATATTAAGTTATCCAATCAATAGACTTTTCTGATTTTGCCCACGTTTCGAATAGCCAAAAGATGCAGCAGAGGGGCAGGATTCGTTTGGTCTCAATATAATTGAGGACTGTTTGGCTCCAATAACCCGGTCCACGTACAAATCCAACTATTACTACGAACCAGAAAATTTTGATGTCTATTAATTTAACCACTTAAAATAAATTTTCGTAATTTTAAGAAATTTAGATAAGAAGTAGAATAAAAATCTATGTCCTAAAACTAGAATAGCGAGAAATAAGAAAGAAAAAGAGTTCGTCGAAAAAGAAAAATGGTTGAAAAATAAAAGGTGACAGAAAAATAAAAGAAACTTATAAAACTTAAAAACACTTGACTAACCTAACCTTATTACCACAACTAACTTAAAATTATAATCGCAAATTGAGATTACTAATTGGAATGATAATTGATACATAGGTAAAAGTTGTCTAAAAATATTAAAGCTTACAAGTAAAACTATATCCAAATGGAAATAACTTAAAAAGAAACAAAAACTTAAAAAGGCGTCGCAAAATTCTAAAACACCTAAATCTTAGTCTAAAGAAAAAGCACTTAAGGAATTCTACGGCAAAGCCTAAAAATCTAGAAGTAAAAATAACTATGGCAAAAACTAAGTTTAAAACTAAATATGAGCTAAAAATACAAATATTACGCTAAAACGATTAAAAAGGGACAAAATATAAAAATATACAAAAGTTGTAAAAAGTACAATTTTTATAAAAATATTATTTTTATCTTATTTAGTTATTAAAACTATTAATTTTACAATTTAATTAAATTAATTAAACAAAATAATACAACAACAACAACAACATTACCCAATCCAACGAAAGTGGGGTATGGGGGAGGTGAGTGTAGACAATCATTCCTCGTACCCTAGATTAGAAGGAAGTCACTACTCCACCCGCGGGTATAGAACCCGCGCCTAGATAAGGTCGTCCCTCCCTCTACTCTAGCGCAAAAGAGATTGCTTCCTAAAGGACCTCCGGCCCGAAGAGCTCATAAGAACGAAATAGACAGGGCAAATGATACGTACCTGTACGAGTAATGAGCGCCTAGCAAGAAGCAACCATACACAGTAACCATAAAGGGGACACATATAGCAGTAATGCACAATAGTAGGGCAAAGAGCATGAATAAAATAGTGCACATAACCATTTAATTTCAGGTAGACATACAGACAAACAAGATATATACATATACATATACATATACATATACGCACCCACACAGACACACACATCGATGTATATATACCACACGAAAGCATGAAAAAAAAAAAACTCATGCTTAAACATAAATACATATAGATACATTCGTAGATATATATACCTAGGTACAGATACAAGACAGACAAACCTACATACACCAATACATGCACTTAGATACATAGATACATATATATAGAGATACAAACCTATACATCGGTACATATATATAGCCTAAAAGCATATACATAGATACAAAGGCATATAAACCATGTAGAGGGGTATAAATAGTGTGGTTATTGAATATCTGGTTATAGTTATATATGTAGTTGTATAATAAAAGTAACTAACACAATGAAAAAAAAAAAAGAAAAATAATAATAAAAACTAAAATAAATAATTAATTAAAACCTAATTAGGGTTTTATAATAATAATTATAAAAATTACCCGTAATTAATGCTTGATTAGGGTTCTGTGTACCCGTGTCAGAGTGTCTCCGCGAGTCGCGGTATTCCAAGCAGCAAACCCCGCGAGTCGCGGGGTTCCAAAATTCAACTGACAGCTTGTTTAAAATTCGACGCTTTTTTTATTTTTTTTTTATTTTTATATTTTCTTAATATATTTATATAATTTAAATAAAACTTATCTTTAAAAACTAAAATAGAAATAAAATACTTTATAATTTTATAAATAAAAATCTTAAAACTAGATTTATATATATATATATATATATATATATATATATATATATATATATATAAATTTTTTTTTTTTTCGGTTTTTGATTTTATGTTTTAAATAAAACAAAATATTTAAATAAAACTTATATTTTTATAAAATAAAAATAAAGAAACTTTATAAAACTTAAATATTTAACAAAATCTTAAAAATACTTATATTTTTGTTTTCTTTTTATATTTTCAAATATTTAAAACATATTTTTTTAAAAACGAATTTTAATAAAAGTAAACTAAAAATCTTTTTTTTATTTATATATTAGCGTTGCGCTTTCGGCTTTTAATCGAATCCCCGGCAGCGGCGCCAAAAATACTTGATGTTTGCATCGGGGTATACGAAATACTATTAAATGTTACAAGAAAATACTATTAAATACGATACAATTTTACACAAGATATTTATTTATTTATTGAATGGATATACTTAAACCTTGCTACAACACTTATAGGCAGTGTACCTAATCGTACAGTAGTGTAGTTTTTAGTAAGTCCGGTTCGTTCCACAGGGAATCTTTTTAAACAAAGCTTAACGCTATATTAGTTTACTTTTATAAAAATACAAATATATATATATAAGTAATATTATTATTATAAAGGGGGTTTTTACCGTTTAATGACCGGTTTGTCGATTTTAAAACTTTAGTCGCAGTTAAAACCAAATGTAAAATAATAAATAAATACAAGACTTAATTTAAAGCGTAAAGTAAATAACGGTAATGAAATTGCGAAGAATAAAAGTGCGATAAAATAAACTTGCGATAATTAAAAAGTACGATAATTAAAAGTGCAATTAAATACAATAACAATAAAAATGCGATAATTAGAAGTGCAATTTAATATAAAATAAAGGAAATCAAATATGAAATAAAAGAATTATGCTTATTTAAACTTCCGTAATCGTGATGTTTGACGTGTTGATTTTTAGTTTATTCCCATGGGTTAATTGTCCTTTGTCCTGGATTATTGAATATGTCCGTCTGGTTTTTGTCCATAACAGTCCATCAGTCATAAATATAAAGTGCGAGTGTCCTCGTCAAATTATCCTTATACCCGAATTTAAATATTCCAACTAATTGGGGATTTAAACTGTAACAAGATTTTAATACTTTGTTTTATAATTACACCAGGATGTCGACTGAGTGTAACCCAAGGTTTTAATATTTTGTTATCAATTATACCAAGTGTCCTTGTACATAATTTCACCCCTGTTTTAATTATTCTAGTGGCTATTAATCCATTCCCGTGTTCGGTTAAATGAATGATTATTCGTACATATAAATACCCCGCCCATCGTGTCCGATCGAGTGTATATGGTAATTTATAGGGACGCCCAATTGTAAATCTTTATATTAACATTAACAAACTATCATTTAGTTAAACAAATATAAAGCCCATTAATAGCCCATAGTCTAATTTCCACAAGTGTCGTTCTTTTGTCCAAACCCCAATTATGGTACAAAGCCCAATTACCCAATTTTAGTAATTAGCCCAACATCATGATTACTTCAGATTAAATAAGCATAATAATAACTTAGCTACGAGACATTAAATTAAAAAGGTTGAACATAACTTACAATGATTAAAAATAGCGTTGCGTTACACGGACAGAATTTTGACTTACACCCTTACAATATTCGCTAACATACCCTTATTATTAGGATTAAAATTAAAATTAAATTAAAATTAAAATATAAATATAAATATATACGATATAGATAGAGAGATGGATATATATGTTATGAAAAATGATCAGAATTCGGTTGGCTTTATTTAGAGTTTCAGAATTTGGGGCTCCGCGACTCGCGGCCCTTTTTGCCTTCAAACTCCGCGAGTCGCGGAGTTTGTAAATACAGCTCACACAAGTTTGGAGCCTTTCTTGCCGACGGTTTATAATATATTATATAATATATAAATAATTATAAGAATTATTTAAATATTATATTATATTTATGTGCATAGTTGACTTGTAATTTTTAGTCCGTTGCGTTGAGCGTTGAGAGTTGACTCTGGTCCCGGTTCTGGATTTTCGAACGTCCTTGCGTACAATTTAATATCTTGTACTTTGCGTTTTGAATCTTGTACTCTTGTAATTTCGAGACGTTTCTTATCAATAATTGGAACCTCTTTGATTGTCTTTTGTACTTTCGAGCTTTTTGGTCGTTTGTGTCTTCAATTCGTCGAATCTGTCTTTTGTCTTCACCTTTTATTATTTAAATGAATATCACTTGTAAATAGAACAATTGCAACTAAAAGCTTGTCTTTCTTGAGGAATAATGCTATGAAATATATGTTCGTTTTTAGCATTATCAGATAATATCCAAAAGGCGAAAGAGTTCAAGAGACGTCAGGAAATGTTGTTACTAAGGGTCAGTTGGAGAGGGTAAAGATAAGGAGATCATTGCAGGTTGGGATAATTCTTTTGTCCTTCGAGGTGAAGAGAATGTTCAAGCGTGTGGATGCTCATTAGGTGCTTATGAAGGTTTTTTTGAATCGATGCTTGGTCTCTCTATTGTTGAGGGTAAACTAGTGGGCTCGTCGGCCATATCCTGGTTTAGATCGCTTAAGTCGTTCTCGTTCGAGAAAATTGATGTGTTTCAATGAGGTTGACGGTGAGATTTCAAAGCCGGGGACGAGGGGTAAAAAAACATCTCTTGTCGGAGATGATATTTGATCAAGCATAGAATAATCTGGTCGGGTTCGTTCCATGCTTCACATCAAAGAAGGGGGATTTAAGGGACAATTGGGTTTAACTCTCCGGTCCGGAGTACCGTGAATAACCCCCTGTGAGATGAGGATCTCGGTGGGGGTGGTTAAACATAGACCCACTATCGGTGGGTAGTCCGGTCAGCGATGGCTCTAGCTGGGTTGTAGGTTTTTGTGTTCATAGAACGTTACCTGTGTATCAAGAATGTCTAGTGAAATGCTATAAGTCCGGTAGCGCGGGTATAATGGCGCTATGCGCTACTGTCAATAGTGTATATGTGTGTATGAAGTGAATTCCAGATCCCTCGTTTTGTGGATGAAGTCTATTATTTATAGGGCAAACCTCCTTGTCTTTTATCGCCACATAATAAGGTTAAAAGGATCGTGGCCTGCCAATAGTACATCTTTGAGTGAGCCAACCCGACAAAAGTAAAAAGTGTTCTTTTCGGACTTGACCTCTTGTCTGCCAGGTGTCTTCTGCCAGCTACAACATTGCCTGACATAAACACGTCACCAAAGCGCATGGATGGGATCAGCGCTATGGTTGTCACTTTAGCACTACCTGCCTAAGTGCGTGCTCTCATGACTCTTGTGGCAATGCTGTATGATGCGCTACATGAGCTGATCGGGTATGCGTATCATTAAGTCCCCCCAGTTTAATGGTATGCGCGGGTACTGTGCATGGCGCTGAACTCAACTTATGACCATCGTCTGCCTATTCTTCTCCAAATGCTTCGCTTTCCTCTAATTTTATTTGAATAATGTTTTGTCCTGTTGCATTAAATGCAAGGTAATTGAGGCGATGTTTGTCGGTTGCTACAGTGATCATCGATCACTTCCGCCACCTTTGGTTACCTCGTACCTCTTCCTATCCAGCTTTTGACAAGTGGCTCCATCTCCGCCGTTCATATCTTAACCGCCCTTTTCAACTTCTTCTTGAGACCTCTTCCGTGTTTTTACTTCCCTATAAATACCTCATAACTACTTCTTTCATTTTTTACTCCATCTGTGCTCTTCAATCCTGCGCAAATCTTCTCAGCTTACTACTTCGACCTCGTCTTTTAGCTTTTTTCAGGTTAGCGCGCGTTTAGTTTCTTTTCTTATGATCTTTTAAATTATTTGTTAATAGATGGTGTCTTCTTCTTCTACTGCTGAGCCTCCGAATTGCGGAGCAATTAGGTCCATTATGACGGCGCGTAAAATTGCACTTTTGGTGGACTGGTATCCACCTTTGGCCGATTTAAATCCCGTAGCGCCCCTACCGAATCAGCGTGTAGACACCGTTATTGATGATAAGGTCACCGTGTATCGACAATTCATGGTGGAAGAGAATGTGCTCTATCCTTCTACTCCTTTTTTCATGGAGGTCCTTGACCATTTTAATATTGGCATTGGTCAATTACATCCGTATAGCGCTTGCCGCGTCACACTTTTTGAGATGATATGTAATTTCTACAATTTTCCTCCCACGCTAACGTTATTTAAAAACGTGTTTTCTTACCGTAAAAGCCAACAAAGTTGGTACGCTTTCAATGATAGGGTTAACTTTATGGCGCATCTGAAAGCTGGCTTCCGTAAGAAATGGAAAAATTCATTCTTCTATATTGATGATTCCTTCATCCCTCTTGCCTTTCGAAATATTCGCGCATGGCACAAAGAAGCTATCGACGCGCGACTCAATGTTAAGTGTGACGATCGCTCCAAATCCATATGGACGAACACGTCATTCATCGATTTCATTGCGAGGTATTTGACCTCTATATGATACGTTTTGTAAACATTGCATTCTTTTGAAAAGGCACACCATAAATGAATATTTAAATCAAAGGTTTTCTATATCTGATGATTTCTACATATAGACAATCACCGTAAATAATAGTTTACAATAGTACTTCCGTTGACAATGCAGTCAAAATGAGATAGATGGTGATGATTTGGTGAATGCAACGTTTCCTTGAAAAATATGCCATGTAAGACTCCATGCACATAGCTTGTCTAACATATAAGCAAACAGCGGAAGACTTCTAGGGAACCTGAGAATAAACATGCTAACAAGTGTCAACACAAAGGTTGGTGAGTTCATAGTTTTAATGTTGCATATAATCTGTATATAAAGGTGGATCACAAGATTTCAGTTGTTTCATCTAGAAACGTTTATCAAAATATTCTATAAGATTGAGCACCCTGGTAACTAAACTTAACGTATATATAATTTATACCCTTTATATAATCATCTTAATAATACACGTAAACCAACGGGTACGCTTCTAAAATAGCATACGTCCGTTAAAGGCTAGTGCTCTAGCTCGGACGGGGATATCAAGCCCTATGGATCCATATACTACTACTCGCGCCCACCAGTTCTTATAACTGGCAGTTAATAGTTACCAAAGCTAAGGGATTTTCGGTTCAAACTCAATGTAGAATTTAGTATGTACTTGTATCCATTGCATTTAAAATAAAGTGCATGTATTCTCAGCCCAAAAATATAGATTGCAAAAGCAATTAAAAAGGGAGCAAATGAAACTCACCTTAGCAGCACATAAAGTCGTTCACCGAAACGTGATCGAAACTCGAAATACCAATTAACCGTAGATCTCAACCTAGAGAATATATGTTGGTCAATAAATGTCTTATCAAGCTAGGTCTGGTCATAGTGTATCACAATCCTAATGCTCGAGATCGACATACAAAAGTTATCCAAAGTCGTTTCAAAAAGTCAATTTTGACAAAAGTTCAACAAAACGAGACGTACCTTATATAAGGATTCATTTACTCGGTTGGTAATATTCAAAAATCTAATTTATCAATCTCGTAAACAAGTTGTTTAAATCTTAACTGCAGATTCAACAGCAATTCCAATTAATGTCAATCATAATTCAATTGACCATATCTTTTAATTCGGTCATCGAAATTACGCGATTTCTAAATGAAAAGTTATTGATTTTTTGCCAGCTTTCCAAAAACATGCATATCATATACCTTTTATCAGTAATATATGTATTTAATTCGCGATTCATCATAAATTGTTTAACGATTAAATTTAGCATACAAGTATACATAAACATATATATACTCGAGCACTAGACATGGATACACAATTAATATATAAAAGATAAGATATGAATGCTCACTTATCAATATTGTGATTCAATATTGCAGGAAAGTACGTAGACGCAACAGAGATGATAAACACTAGGTTTGATTTGCAAACAATACCCACGACATTACCCATAACCTCCATAGCTATAACCCATAGTTTCCTTAGCTTTGACTCACTCGATAACCATTTTTGAAATCGTTTGGTCATAACCTTGTCGTAATATTTTATGTAAAATACTAATAATAACGGTAACGATATCCAATAATACTAATACTAATACTAATAATAATAAGATTAATATTATTAATCTTAATAATAATAATAATAATAATAATAATAATAATAATAATAATATAAATATAAATATATATGTATATATACGAGAGAGATTGAGAGTGTGCAACTGAGCCAGAATGATCGAGCTATAGTGTGGCATGAATTCCCCTGCCATGCGATCGCATGGCTAATGTGAGGGGATTCCATGCAATCGCATGGATCCCTTTTCCAGCTCACATATGTATTTTAACTCTTCCTCGTCGACATATTTATTTATTAATATATAATATATATAATTTAAATAATTATTTATATATTATATTAAATTCTCGTGCATAGTTAATCTGTAATTTTTGTTCCGATAAGTCGTAGGTCGTCACTCGACTTATGTCCCGGTTCTGATTTCTCGAATGCATTTTCGTACGCTTAGAAAACTAGTACTTTTCGTTACGCGACGTGTACCTTTATCAAAAATTAAACTTAATCATTGATAAACTATGTCACTCGAAGTGTAGCTTTAATCAATTAAGTGTTTTGGTTATTTGCTTCTATAAATCATCGTCTCGTAGTATATATATATATATATATATATATATATATATACACATATATACATTTTCATTTTAAAATAGTATTTTACTGTAGCAAATAGTGATTTTCGAAAACACTGTAGCATTTCAGGTACTGTAGCAATTCGAAAATACTGTAGCAAATTAGTGTTTTACTGGTTCATCTTAAACGTTTTAGTTAACTTATCTAAATATCAATCGAATCAATAATCGAATGTTACTATCGTTTACTAAATAACTTGAAATCATATATATATATATATATATATATATATATATATATATATATATATATATATATATATATATATATATATATATATATATATATATATTGTTCGTGAATCTTCAAGAACAAATGAAGGGTAATTGAATAGTTTAAGAATTTTGAGATTCAGCTTTACAGACTTTGCTTATCGTGTCGGAAACGTTATAGATTAAGTTTAAATTTGGTCAGAAATTTCTGGGTCATCACAGTACCTACACGTTAAAGAAATTTCGTCCCGAAATTTGAGTGAGGTCGTCATGGCTAACAATAAAAATGTTTTCATGACGAATATGTGGTGATAAATAGTGTTTTATCACCGTTGAATAATAAAACAATCCAATTACTCGAAGCGTATGAGAGAAGTTATCGTAAAAGAGTGAAATGGAGATTCGTCTTATCTTTTGACGTAGTCACGATTGATTTCCGGAATTTAAGGAATAGAAAATTTTCATAATCTGAGTAAGATTTGATTCTTCGGTAATTGCGGAAATTAGGATTTTCTTTGATTAAATGCGTAATCTGCCTTGATTGCTATGCCTAATATTTTGCTATAAATTGACCTTTTCCGTTTCATTTATTTTCACCACTCCTATAATCTTCTTCCTTATTTCATACTTCCTAATAGATTGTGAAAATGCTTAATCCAGTTCTGATTCTTGATATTTTCCTGGCTATCGTATCCTTCATTCTTCTTTTTTATCTGCCACCAGAGGAAGTTATTTTCTTCTACTATTACCTTGGGGTTATAGTGTTTTTCATTCTCTCGTGTCTTTATATTGCTATACGCATTGATATACACGGTTTATAAATTTCGAGGTTGTTATCAGGCTTTATATTCTTTGTTATATTTCGGAGCTTCATGCTTTTGTTCTCTCTTCCCGCCTTCAAGTCAAGCAAATAATGGTCAAAAATTCGTAGGTATGGATTTTGAAATGAACATAGTTAATGTTCTAAGAAGGTAATCGAAATGGCACGATCTTGATTTGTCAAATTACCAGAATATCCGTAAAAGACCGAATCATCAAGAAAAATATTTTCTTGATATGTTTAGAGGTTAAATAGAATAAAAGAGTTATGTAACATTGTTCATGATGAGGGTGTGATCTGTGAACCTTTATCACGTTCCATTAGAAACTCAGCATGACTTACTGTAATATAATCACGTTGATCAAGTGTCATTATATTATAATAATTCATGCTTCAATTCCCAACATTACTTCAAACATCCATTTTTTTGAATTTTTCAGATTTTTGAAACTAAAATAGTTTCTTTTATGATGTAACACAGATAACGCAAAGAGATGAATGATTTTAGATAAGAATAGTTATGAAGATATCTACAGAAATATCGAGGATATTTATAATGAGAGATACGATGATATCTTAGAATATTTAAGATAAGATGATGATGAAGAATATTGTCCGCAAAGGTTTTAGAGTAAGGAGCAAGGTATTTGCTAAGGATTTCAGTAGACACTGAATCATTTGGATTCTTTGAAGACAGGTTCAGTCTTTGTGATTTATCTACAGCCTCCTTCATAATTTGCTCAATCCATTTTCTAGTTCCAAACCTTCTCTTTTTCTCAGCTTTACCACCATACTATTCTTTATCATCAAACTTTTGACTGTTAAGGTCGTTTACAGTTTTTGCTGCTTCATCAGCATTGTTCCAATTTCAGAGAACTAGTTCATAGTTTGGGATGTTTTTCAGAAACTTCACATTCGAAGTATGTAAGTCTAGAAGATAGACATTATATGTATATATATAACTGTTGGCGTAGAATTGCTGCGAAATTCGAAAAACTGATTGCTAATTCCCGGTAGTTGGTATGGAAATTATTGTTACAAGATGTGGATGAGTACATGATAGGGTTTCAATGAGTATAATGATTTTTTGGAAGGTCAAAGATCAATGAAGTTGTTGGTAAATTTACTGCTAATGTGGTGGAACATGAAAGGTTCCCCAGTAACAAGGACGTATATGTCAAAGTTATAATAAGGCTAATCTTAAAAGTCAAAGTTGACTGGTTGGAAGTGTGGTAAAACTGGATACTTTGAAAAGAATTGTAAGATTATTTTTGGTAATAACAACGCTAACGAATCTTGCACAGTTTTGAAGTCAAAGTATAGCTTTGAAAGATGTAGAGATCTAAGAATGATTTTACTGGTTCAGAGTTATGACTTTGATTCTGATCCATCAATATCAGAATATGTAATTGAATTTGTATGAAAACGATTGTATATCGTTGTGAGTATTGTTACTAATTTTTTTTTTTTTTTTGAATCAAAGTTGAAGAATGTACAGTGTAACATATTAATTGCGAACTTAAATATTTCCCGGGTATTACCTATCCGTTAAAGATTTCACAAGTAATATTTTGTACAAAAGAATTTTCATTACAATCTTTATGAAAATATATGTATGTATATTTTCTTCAGATGTAATACAGATTTAATGAGTTAATATCATATTAAGCTCATTTGATTTTCGGCTTGACTTAGAAATGATTAATCTCTAAAACATTAAAGATTACATAATCTTTGCGGAGTATTTCGCTAATGTAATCGATACTTCATTACTTATTCTTATTCCTCGGTGAAGGATGTTGATGCTCGTGGAATTTTTGTGAACCTTACAAGGCACAGATGATGTTTTCTGGAAAATTTCGAGTATATCGAAAATGAAAATGTAAAATCAATTATGTAATTGAATAATACACTTGGTTTATTATGAAATGGAATTCATTAAGTTGAAACAGAGATTGTAATTAACAATGGTTAAGTTGTTAAGGAAGGATGTACATCATTGCATATTAGTAATATGAACTAACCGAGTAGTACCTACCAGTTAAGATTCACACGTAATAGCTTAGTACGAAAAGAATTATTTTGATTTCAAAATTCATATACAATAAATATACATAAAATTTCTTCAGGGAAAATGAGTTAATACTTCATCGGTTATTGTTGCCGGTATTTCTTGGTAACTACGGTGCGTATAACGTTGATGCTCGTGGAACAGATTGTGAAGTTGAGGTTTGTGATGCGGTTGTTGTTGGTGGTGGTAATGGTACTGTTGGTGTTGTTGATGGTGGTACTGTTGCTGCTGGTGCTTGTAACCTTTGCACCACATTCTCCAAAGCCACTATCCGAGCGCGAATCTTATTGACTTCTTCTATTACACCGGGGTGATTGTCGATTCTGACGCGTGGATGAATAAGATCAAGAATTTGAGATAATGTATAATCGCGACGAGACACTCTGGATATGAGAGAGAAAATGGTGTCTCGAATAGGTTCGCCGGTAAGTGCTTCAGGTTCTTCGCCAAGAGGGCAATGTGGTGGATGGAAGGGATCACCTTCTTCTTGTCTCCAATGACTAAGCAGGCTATGAACCCATCCCTAATTCATCCAGAATAGGTGATGGCTGATTGGTTGATCCATTCCGGTTACACTGTCTTCAGAATTCGGTGAATATCCATATCGGAATAGCTGTCGGAGTTTAAGGAATTTGAACTAGATACGGGATCCATCTTGTATAATTAGGGAGATGATTTTTGATATGAATTAGATTATAGAATTTAGTTTGGTATTCTTCAATACATAATTTACATATGTATATATAATACCAAATTCCATAAATCACGGAGAAATTTTCGGAAGGTGTCAGGAAAAGTTTACAGTAACAGATACGCTAAGATATGAATTTTTGTCTATACACTATTTATGTAATAAATGCAAGAAAACGTGTCTAGACTTAAGAATGATAAGCATGTAATTTCCAACAAGAAATGATAAGCAAAACTTTTAACATGCAGACACGATCGAAGTCCAGACTTACTAATGCATCCTAACAACTATCAGTTAGACACACTCATGCAAGACCTGGTTCGCTAAGACCAACTCTCTGATACCAACTGTGACTATCGCTCCAAATCCATATGGACGAACACGTCATTCATCGATTTCATTGCGAGGTATTTGACCTTTATATGATACGTTTTGTAAACATTGCATTCTTTTGAAAAGGCACACCATAAATGAATATTTAAATCAAAGGTTTTCGACATCTGATGATTTCTACATGTAGACAATCACCTTAAATAATAGTTTACAATAGTACTTCCGTTGACAATGCAGTCAAAATGAGATAGATGGTGATGATTTGGTGAATGCAACGTTTCCTTGAAAAATATGCCATGTAAGACTCCATGCACATAGCTTGTCTAACATATAAGCAAACAGCGGAAGACTTCTAGGGAACCTGAGAATAAACATGCTAACAAGTGTCAACACAAAGGTTGGTGAGGTCATAGTTTTAATGTTGCGTATAATCTGTATATAAAGATGGATCACAAGATTTTAGTTGTCTCATCCAGAAACGTTTATCAAAATATTCTACAAGATTGAGCACCCTGGTAACTAAACTTAACGTATATATAATTTATACCCTTTGTATAATCATCTTAATAATACACGCAAACCAACGTGTACGCTTCTCAAATAGCATACGTCCGTTAAAAGGCTAGTGCTCTAGCTCGGACGGGGATATCAAGCCCTATGGATCCATATACTACTACTCGCGCCCACCAGTTCTTATAACTGGCAGTTACTAGTTACCAAAGCTAAGGGATTTTCGGTTCAAACTCAGTGTAGAATTTAGTATATACTTGTATCCATTGCGTTTAAAATAAAGTGTATGTATTCTCAGCCCAAAAATATAGATTGCAAAAGCAATTAAAAAGGGAGCAAATGAAACTCACCTTAGCAGCACATAAAGTCGTTCACCGAAACGTGATCGAAACTCGGAATACCAATTAACCGTAGATCTCAACCTAGAGAACATATGTTGGTCAATAAATATCTTATCAAGCTAGGTCTGGTCATAGTGTATCACAATCCTAATGCTCGAGATCGACATACAAAAGTTATCCAAAGTTGTTTCAAAAAGTCAATTTTGACAAAAGTTCAATAAAACGAGACGTACCTTATATAAGGATTCATTTACTCGGTTGGTATTATTCAAAAATCCAATTTATCAATCTCGTAAACAAGTTGTTTAAATCTTAACTGCAGATTCAACAGCAATTCCAATTAACGTCAATCATAATTCAATTGACCATATCTTTTAATTCGTTCATCGAAATTACGCGATTTCTAAATGAAAAGTTTTTGATTTTTCGCCAGCTTTCCAAAAACATGCATATCATATACCTTTTATCAGTAATATATGTATTTAATTCGTGATTCATCATAAACTGTTTAACGATGAAATTTAGCATATAAGCATACATAAACATATATATACTCGAGCACTAGACATGAATACACAATTAATATATAAAAGATAAGATATGAATGCTCACGTATCAATATTGTGATTCAATATTGCAGAAAAGTACGTAGACGAAACAGAGATGATAAACACTAGGTTTGATTTGCAAACAATACCCACGACATTACCCATAACCTCCATAGCTATAACCCATAGTTTCCTTAGCTTTGACTCACTCGATAACCATTTTTAAAATCGTTTGGTCATAACCTCGTTGTAATATTTTATGTAAAATACTAATAATAACGATAACGATATCTGATAATACTAATACTAATAATAATAAGATTAATATTATTAATCTTAATAATAATAATAATAATAATAATAATAATAATAATAATAATAATAATAATAATAATAATAATAATAATGATAATAATAATAATAATAATAATAATAATAATAATAATAATAATATAAATATATATGCATATATACGAGAGAGATTGAGAGTGTGCAACTGAGCCAGAATGATCGAGCTTTTATAGTGTGGCCTGAATTCCCCTGTCATGCGATTGCATGGCTAATGTGAGGGGATTCCATGCGATCGCATGGATCCCTTTTCCAGCTCACATATGTATTTTAACTCTTCCTCGTCGACATATTTATTTATTAATATATAATATATAATTTAAATAATTATTTATATATTATATTAAATTCTCGTGCATAGTTAACCTGTAATTTTTGTTCCGATAAGCCGTACGTCGTCACTCGACTTATGTCCCGGTTCTGATTTCTCAAATGCATTTTCGTACGCTTAGAAAACTAGTACTTTTCGTTACGCGACGCGTACCTTTATCAAAAATTAAACTTAATCATTGATAAACTATGTCACTCGAAGTGTAGCTTTAATCAATTAAGTGTTTTGGTTATTTGCTTCTATAAATCATCGTCTTGTCATAAATACATATACATATATACATTTTCATTTTAAAATAGTATTTTACTGTAGCAAATAGTGATTTTCAAAAACACTGTAGCATTTCGGGTACTGTAGCAATTCGAAAATACTTTAGCAAATTAGTATTTTACTGGTTCATCTTAAACGTTTTAGTTAACTTATCTAAATATCAATCGAATCAATAATCGAATGTTACTATCGTTTACTAAATAACTTGTAATCATATATATATATATATATATATATATATATATATATATATATATATATATATATATATATATATATATATATGCACATTAAGTTATATATATATATATATATATATATATATATATATATATATATATATATATATATATATATTGTTCGTGAATCTTTAAGAACAAACGAAGGGTAATTGAATAGTTCAAGAATTTTGAGATTCAGCTTTACAGACTTTGCTTATCGTGTCGAAAACGTTATAGATTAAGTTTAAATTTGGTCAGAAATTTCAGGGTCATCACATTAAGCCTACACTTTCTCCGGTCAATAAAGAGAAGCTCGAGCACTTTATTAACCACGAGCTTCCAATTCACCCTTATAGTAGCGACATCTTGCGAGTTGCCAACATGTGTCCTTATCCGTCTGCCCTGCCAATTATCAGAGATGGCGATGATAATGGTATGCGGCAGATGGGTGCTAACTTTATACTTGTTTTATTTTTCTAATGCTTTGCTCTAATCTCTTATTTGTTTTTGTTGCAGTCATGCATCTAGACAGGCTTCTTGGATCTCGCAATATCGAGGGCGTCTATATCGAGACACCCAAGACGGAGAATGAGGGCGAGCAACGCTCAAGCGCTGACCCTGTAGTCCAGGGTGACGGTTCTGATGGCGCCGGTGGTTCTGGTGACGCTGAGCAACATGAGAGTTATGCAGGTAATGACTTTCAACGAGTGGATGTTGGGGGGCCCGAGGTGACTGAGGCCCTAACTGAGAGTGGGCACAAGCGTAAACGCGCTAAGAAGGCAAAAGGTAGTTTCATTTTGCTTAAGTTATGAACAATTGCGCTACTAATCACATCACTAATCGGTTATCTTTTTGCTTGCAGAGGCTCACTTGCAATTTATGGTATGAATGACCTTCTGTCAATACCGGAGAAGGCAGCGACCTCCCAATTCTACTACTTGGAGAGTATCAAACTCCCCAACTACTTCACACATCTATCGCCTGAAGCAGCGTGGTGCTTCGATGTTCAATTAAATATGATGATCTTGATGCGTTCTCAATTTTACTTGAAGGGGGCAAGGGCTCGTTTGGATGGCGCTGGCTCCTCTACGTCGGGCGCCTTGACTGTTGATCAGGCCCACGACTGCATCGTGCACCTGAATTCGAAGCTCGAGGAGGCAAAAAAAAAATGCACAAAAAAGCAATCACAGCTTCGTCTGCCTTGGCCGCTGAGAAGACGTCTTTGATTTCTCAGTTTGAGGGGTTAACCGAAAAGGTTAACTCCCTCGGGTCTAAAAAGAGTGCTCTGGCTAAAGAGCGCAAAGATTTGGCTGGTCGTTTGTCTACTTGCGAGGTTGATCGTGACGCGGCGGTGTATCAATTCGAGATCTTGAAGAAGGGTCTTCATTCGCTTGTTGCTCGCGCTTGTGATTCCAAATATGTGAGCGATCTGCTTGTTGATGCCATTCTTTCCTTTAAGTCGGAAGAGAAGCTTACCTTCTGGAAGAAGAATCAGCCTCACGTTCAATCTTCCAAGACTTTAGATGCTATTATTGCTAAGGAAGTGGATCCTCTTGCAGCGCAAAAGGGCAAGGAAGTAGCGCCAACGCTGGTGAATATCATGGTTCCTTCGTTGGTAGCTTTGTCCAACGATCCTACTACTGATGCCCACCGCTTGTTAAATGAGCAGTTGTAATTTATTATTCTCTTCATGTTGTGTAATGACTTTTCTGGAAATAAAATATTTATCGTGTTGCCTTTTCCCTATTGTGGATGACGTTTATGTTATAATGAGCTAAAGTTTATGAATGCGCGCCAGCGATTTGTACTTGTGTAAATTTTATCGTTGTTAATCATAGACGATATACGTGCGCTAGATATGACTCTACTCTTTGTGGTTTGTGCGTTTTCGTCCAAGTTACGGTTGCTAAGTATTTGTAGGACCAGGTATATGGGTTTTGTTTGCAATTATAGTATGATCATGCGCGTAAGATCGTTTGTTAACATTTTTATTTTGGCTAAGTTCTCGTTGATTTTAATCGTAATTATACACAAGGCGTGTCAACACTTAACCTATCACATATGTTGTTGTGCACACAACATATGCTTAAGTTAAACATCCATGCGTGCGCATCGAGAGTCTTCTAAGTGCGCCAACACTTAGGATTGAGGTCAGGCGCGACCAACGCCGTCGTTTATAGTCATGACTTGCAGATCTCAAGTTCTGCACGGGTAGGTTAGGTCAACCCAATGACACTTAACCGTCCGGTTATTATTAACTAGCTTGTTGCCAAACAAGCTTCTGCCGCACGGGTGCCGGAGAAAGCAACCCTTCAAAGGCAGGAGTGCGCTGCCTAAAAGATTGTGCGCACCGTTTTCAAGATATAGAACTACTTTACATGTAATGGTACAAAGATTATAGTAGACAATAACTTGGAGACAATAATCAAACATAGATAGATAATGCGCCTAAAGCGCTTAGAGATTGTCATCAGTATATATTTTAAATATGCGCTAAACAAGATGCGCATAAAAACTTCCAAACATTTTAACAATAAGACATAGGAATAACCATCCGGATCACAACCGTACTACCACGATCTCTCCCTCAGCAACTCATCCTTGTGTTCTTCGTACTCATAGTCTACGCCGACAATTTCGTCTCCCTCGTCATTTCCAGCTCCTGAAGAACTGGCCCCATCTTTCTTCGCCTTTGCCGCGGCTTGAATACTTCGAATCTGTGGATACCAGTCAAATAGTGTTACAAATCAATGAATGCACGAGTATGTGTGCAATCGCACTATAATATGCGTCTTATGTTTCAGATTATGTAAGATTGTGCTCATTTTAATGCGGTAAGCGCGCAGACTGGTTACGCGTTTACTGCGTTCCATCTCATTAAGTATTTAAGTGCTGATTCTGCCTTTGTGTGCCCGCGCGTAATCTGTAGTTTTAATTTTCAAAGCAATTAGTCACATATGTATACGTGTACCTGCTGAAGTTGATAGTCCTCTGCTGTTACTTTGGACTAGAGCTTGGCTTTCCCTAGTGAGGTAGGCTGCACTATAACGCCTTGAGAAATGTTGGTGGTGATGGCAAAGTGTGATAATGCCGGCTGTCCAAGGATAGCATCGTATGATTCCGCGCGGATTACCTTAAAGTCAACCACCAATGTGTGCTCCCTCTCCCTGTCATGATCATCCCGCAAGGTCAACGCTACTCCAAGAATCCCTTTTGACTAAGCTGGGTCCCCACTTATGAAAGGATCCGAAACTAATCATCCGGACGTTGTCCATATTGATTACAAACGAATTACAATAGTTGATAACATTGCGAGGTACTTGCCCTCTATATGATACATCTTACAAACGTTGCATTTATTCTTAAAAGACAATCTATAGTTACATCCATAATTGACATATTCGCCTGACATTTCATAATATTCAAATGACCTAAACCGCCATTTACTTAATAATAGTCTCTATGAACTTCAATGACTCGAATGCAACGCCTTATGATATAAGTCCTTAATGGCCTCAAGTAGTATCCTTAGTACGAGATAATGCACAGCGGAAGACTTAATTCATACCTGAGAATAACATGCTTTAAAATGTCAACATAAAGTTGGTGAGATATAGGTTTAATGTCGACAGCGATATAAATATAGACCACAAGATTTCATATATAAACATTTTAATAAAAATATTCTAAGTGGTTGAGCACTTGGTAACCATACTTAACAATTAATCACGTCGCATATTCCCTTTAATATGAAATCTTACTACACTGTACCAAGTGTAGTCACGAAACGAAGTACTGTGCAACCGTTGAATACTGGTCGTCCAGTCCGGTTGGGGTTGTCAGGCCCGATAGATCTATCAACAGGATTCGCGTTTACAATACCGCTGTAAATATTAGTTACCAAGCTACAGGGAAGTATGCCAGTGGTACAACTCAACGTAGAATATATTTTCAGTTACTTGTGTCCATAACGTAAAACATAAAATACATGTATTCTCATCCCGAAATATTTAGAGTTTAAAAGTGGGACTATATACTCACTTTCGTCTTGAAGATATATATAATTTGACTTGGTCTCCGGTTGATATCACGAACCTATCCATATATAATATATCAATACCTTTTCTTTTTAAACAAACGTCACATATATATACTTGTTATACTTTTAATACTTTGAATAATTCCTTAGTCCGTAGTTAGCAGCTCGTTGTTAGTAATTCAATTTTAATGGTTCATTTTTAGATGTTTAATATACCCGCAATGAAATAAATAAAACCCCCAACGAAATAAATAAAACCCCATCGTATATGTATTGGTCGAGATTAATCTTGACCCATGGTACCGGTGTTGTCAAATGACGTGTTGCGTACATAAAGTACCGGTGTTGTCAAATGACGTGTTGCGTACAAACATGGGATCTTATGATTAATCTTCTCGTGTTGTTTACGGGTGATCCTGAACCATATAAAATTGAATTATAAGTACATATATATAAAATATCATGTTATCTTAGAAATATGTGATTTATATCATTTTTTTCCAATTGATCCCGTAGTTGAAATGATCTAGGATAACCAATTTTGTTTCGGTCATAGTTTCTTCGTTACAAATCCGTTTTCGTTGATTCAAATTGCCATCTTCTTGGATCGAGTTCTTATTTAAGACTATGAACTGTAAATACCTTGGTTTGTATTCAAAATCATACGGCATAAGTGAAACATTAGTGAAACATATGAAGTTAAACATTTTTGTTACAACAAAATCATTTAATGACCATTTTTCTAAAAATACTTATACTTTGAAAAACCAAGTTTTACCTTGTTAAATTAGTATATACATAAGTTATATTATAGGTCTTGAAGTATTTTAAAAGTTAAGTTAGAAGGATCTATTTAGTTTGCAAACAAGTTTGAAAACATTCAAACTATGTTCTTGTTGTTAAACTTTTGTACCACAAAATAAGATAGCTATATATATATGAATCGAATAAGGTTATGAACATAGATTCTACCTCAAGTTCCTTGGATAAGTTTGCTGTAAAAGAGAAGTAAGAAGCTAGAATCAAAAGGGTGATGGAAGTGGATGAAAGATTGGAAGTAAGTTGGTGTTCTTGGAAGGTTTTCTTGAAGTGTTTTTGTATGGTTTTCTTATGGTGTTTTAGTATGGTTTTTGAAGCTAGATCTTTATGGAAATTTGCTGGATTGTTATGGAGTTTAGAGAGTAAGAAAGAGTGTGTGTTTTTAGTTAAGAGATTGAAGTAAAAATGAATCAAAAATGATGATACATATATACTCCTAAAAATGTGATCTTTAAGGATAACATGACAAAATTCTAGTTTGTATTTTTGTAATTAGTCTTGCAATGATTCAAAAGTAATTACCTAGCTCTAAGGGCATGAATAATGGCTGGTTAGGTGGTGATTTTGATGTGTATTTACTATTAGTAAATACGTATAGGAGCTAGGTATGATACGAGTACAAATACTCTAAATATACGTATAGAAATTTTGTGAAAAATGGAATGAGGATTCAAATATAGCTATCTTTTGTGAATACACTTATATGATTTTATGTATTTAAGTTCTTAAAAGTGATTAAATACATTACTTATACAATATATGTATAAACATTATAGTCTTAAGTATTTAAGTCAAATAACGTTACGTATTGTTATCGTTTTGAAAACTTAAGTTAGTAGTTTCAAAATACACATATAACTTGTTGTTATTAATACAAAATGAGATATTAAAACATTCTTAGATCATGTTAAATATGTATATATACATATATATACACAAACGTATAATTATCATATATTGTATAGTTCGTGATATCATCGGTCAAACTAGACGGTCAAACGTTGTGTAAAACTCTTTTCGAAAACATAAGTCTCAACAATTTGGATTGCTTATCATGTTGGTAAGGTTTAATTTATGTAAATATTAATCTTATAAGTATAGAACGATCGAAAAAGTGCGGGTCAACTTTAGGGTTTTTGCTTATCGTGTCGGAACCATATAGAGATTAGAGTTTAAATTTGGTCGGAAATTTCCGGGTCGTTACAGTACCCACCCGTTAAAGAAATTTCGTCCTCGAAATTTGGTAGAGGTTGTCATAAATAACAATAGGAATGTTTTCATGACGAATATGAGGTAATAATGAAATTTTATCATTATTGAAAGATTTAGATAAAACTATTCGGTTATGTGAGACGCACGAGCGAAGCTATCACAAAAGAGTGAAATGAGTAAATATAGAATTGTTGTAACCGATGACGTGATTATGATCGATTTCCGGGATTTAAGGGTTTTAAAGAAAATCTTATGTAATAAGATTTAGTTTTGCGGCGATCAGGATCTTCTTTGATTTAACGCGGCAATCTGTTTTGATTTCTTTGTCGAATATTTCACTATAAATTTACCTCCTTCCCTTTCTTTCTTCCCACATCTTCTATTCTTTCTCTTTAGTTCCTACTTTAAGACATTCGCTAATATGCTCCATCCCATTCTAATCCTTGTTATATTTCTAACTTTCATATCTTTCATTCTTCTTTTTCATCTATCACCAGAAGAATCTATTCTCTTTTATCCTTTCCTTGGAATTATAATGTTTTTAATTCTCCCGTGCCTTTACGTTGCAATACGTATTGATATGCACGGTTTGTAGTTTCGGGGTTGTTGTTAGGTTTTATACCTTCCCTTATATTTCGATGTTCCTACTCCCATCCCTTAAAATCATTGTCATCCACAGTTAATGCTCTCTCTTATTTGCTGTGGTTTATGTTCCTATTTCTATTCTGAGGTTTTGTCCCTTCGTTTCTTCTTCCTGTCCTCGAGCCAAGCGAACAATGGTTCGAAATTCGTAGGTAGGAAATTTGGAATGAACCTAGCTATTGGTTTTAGAATGAAATTGTAATGGCACGATCTTGATTCGTTAAATTACTCGAATATTCCGGAAAAATAGAACTAACAAGGTGATACGTTCTAATATGTTTGGAGACTTGATAGAATGTAAGAGCCGTGTAACATGGCACATGATGACGGTACTGTGAATCATCACATTCCATTAGAAACTTAACATGACTTACTGTAATATAATGAAGTTGATCAAGTTTCATTATATTATACTAATTCATGCATCAGTTCCCAACACTACTTCAAATCATTTATATTTTAATCTCGGAGGTTTCAGAATTTAGAAATTAACACAGTTTCTTTTATATTGTAACGCAGATGTTACGGAGAGATAAATGATCGCAGATAGGAATAGTTGTAAAAATATCTCCAGAAATATGAAAAATATGTATAACGAATGAAATGAAGATATCTTATAATATCTAAGATAAGATGATGATGAAAAATATCATCCGGGCAAGGTTTTGAATAAAGAGTAGGGTTCTTACTGACGGTTTCAGCAGGTACGGAATCGTTTGTATTCTTTGAGAGCAGGTTCAGTCCCTGTGATTTATCCACAGCCTCTTTCATACTTTGCTTCATCCGTTTTCTAGTTCTAAACTTTTTTTTTTTTTTTCAGCTTTACCACCTTACTATTCTTTGTCATCAAACTTTTGACCGTTAAAGTCGTTTACAGTTTTTGCTGCTTCGTTAGCATTTCAAGAACTATTTCATAGTCCCGGGTGTTTTTCAGAAACTTCACGTTCAGATTATGAAATTCTTAGGGATAGACATTATAGATATGATGGAAGAAGTTCCGCGAGATTTTCAAAATACTGATTGTTGATTTCGCCAAAAGGATAACGATCTGCTGGTGCACCTGTTGATGTTGTCGAGGGATATAAAAGGTTTTCCGGTAATGACGGCGAAAGGACAAGGTATAAATATCATGATTATAATAGAAATAATCTCACTGAAAAGTCGAAGTGGAGCTGTGACAAAATTAGCTTCTTGAAAAGGAATTGTAGGGTTGTTCTTGCTAATAAATGGCAAAGGATTCAATACGTTATGTGTTAAATTATGAATTTGGGTTCGAGAGTTCTTCAGGTGTATAACTGTATGTATAAATCTTCATTCCGTAGGCAAGGTGCGGCGGGTTCAACTTCTCGGTCGAGGTGTTTTCAGGAATCATGAAAGGATTTGAATGCGAATTGTAATCGTCAAGTTACAAATGAGGTTTAAGATAAAATCAAGTGGCAAGCTTGAAGAATTGTTTAGCTTCATATGTTACAATCAACATTTTAATTCATTTTAATTGTCCAGAGTTAGCCGGAACAGTTAGCGTGGAATCCTTAATAGATTTTTAATTAGTTAAATCGTGTGTTTCTAACAATTTTTTTTTTATTTTGTCCAATGTTTTCTTCTTTATGCCACTTGTTGGATTCTGGTAGGTCAAAATCCGAATATGAAATTTGATTGAAAATGGTTATTCTGGGGTGAGCGGATACGAATATCGGTGGTTGTAAGTAAGATAATAGATAACCGTTGAATCAGATTCAAGAATGTACAATATAACTTATTAATGTGAATTCTAAATATTCCTCGGGTACTACCCACCCGTTAAAATATTTTCATCATTAATAGTTTGTACGAAGGAATTTTTAATTACTATCTTTATGAAAATATACTTGCATATATATTTTCTTCAGAGATAATCATAGATTTAATGAGTCAATAAGATATTAAACTCATTTGATTTATCGTTAATTCTAGGTTACATAATCTCTAAGACTTTAGAAATTACATAATCGTCATACGATACGTAAAGCGAAGATAATCGATGTAGAACGATATATAGAACGAAGATCATACTCGAAGTACAGATATTGAGTCGTGTGATGTTGATATTCGAGATACAGATTGTGATGTTGAGATTTAAGGCGCGGTTGTGATTGGGGTGATAAAGGTACTGTCGGCGTTGACGATGGTAGTACGGATTATGCTGCTGGTGCTGCTGTTGGTGTTTGTAACCTTCGCACCATATTCTCCAAAACCACTACCCGAGCACGGAGTTCGTTGACTTCTTCTATTATACCGGGATGATTGACGGTTGGAACGAGCGAATGAACAAGATTTGAAATATGGGATAGTATGTAATCATGACGAGATACTCTAGAAATGAGCGAGAAAATGGTGTTTCGAATAGGTTCGCCGGTAAGTGCTTCAGGTTCATCGTTAAGAGGACAATTTGGTGGATGGAATGGATCACCTTCTTCTTGCCTCCAGAAATTTAGTATATTACGAACCCATCCCCAATTCATCCAGAATAGATGATGGGAAATTGGTTGATCCATTCCGGTAACGCTGTTCTCGGAGCTCGAATGGAAATCCATGTCGGCGAAGCTATCGAAGTTGGAGGAATTTGAGCTGGATGAAGAATCCATCTTGTATGGTCGGAGAAATGAATTTTTGGTTTGGAATAGATTATAGGAGTTGGGTTTGGTACTCTTCAATACATAATTTACATATGTATATATAATATCAAAATCCCATGAATTACGGAGAATCTTTGAAATACGTCAGGCAATGTCTATAGTAACAGATACGCTAGGATATAAATTTTGTCTATACACTATCGATGCACTAAATGCAGTAAGACGTGTCTAGACTTAAGAATGATAAGCAGGCAGTTCCCTAAGAATGATAAGCAGATGATTTCCGACTAGGATTGATAAGCAAAACTTTTGACAGGCAGACACGGTCAAAGTCCAGACTCACTTAATGTACCCTAACAACTACTAGTTAGACACACTAATGCAAGGCCTGGTTCGCTAAGACCAACGCTCTGATACCAACTGAAAGGATCCGAAACTAATCATCCGGACGTTGTCCATATTGATTACAAACGAATTACAATAGTTGATAACATTGCGAGGTACTTGCCCTCTATATGATACATCTTACAAACGTTGCATTTATTCTTAAAAGACAATCTATAGTTACATCCATAATTGACATATTCGCCTGACATTTCATAATATTCAAATGACCTAAACCGCCATTTACTTAATAATAGTCTCTATGAACTTCAATGACTCGAATGCAACGCCTTATGATATAAGTCCTTAATGGCCTCAAGTAGTATCCTTAGTACGAGATAATGCACAGCGGAAGACTTAATTCACACCTGAGAATAACATGCTTTAAAATGTCAACATAAAGTTGGTGAGATATAGGTTTAATGTCGACAGCGATATAAATATAGACCACAAGATTTCATATATAAACATTTTAATAAAAATATTCTAAGTGGTTGAGCACTTGGTAACCATACTTAACAATTAATCACGTCGCATATTCCCTTTAATATGAAATCTTACTACACTGTACCAAGTGTAGTCACGAAACGAAGTACTGTGCAACCGTTGAATACTGGTCGTCCAGTCCGGTTGGGGTTGTCAGGCCCGATAGATCTATCAACAGGATTCGCGTTTACAATACCGCTGTAAATATTAGTTACCAAGCTACAGGGAAGTATGCCAGTGGTACAACTCAACGTAGAATATATTTTCAGTTACTTGTGTCCATAACGTAAAACATAAAATACATGTATTCTCATCCCGAAATATTTAGAGTTTAAAAGTGGGACTATATACTCACTTTCGTCTTGAAGATATATATAATTTGACTTGGTCTCCGGTTGATATCACGAACCTATCCATATATAATATATCAATACCTTTTCTTTTTAAACAAACGTCACATATATATACTTGTTATACTTTTAATACTTTGAATAATTCCTTAGTCCGTAGTTAGCAGCTCGTTGTTAGTAATTCAATTTTAATGGTTCATTTTTAGATGTTTAATATACCCGCAATGAAATAAATAAAACCCCCAACGAAATAAATAAAACCCCATCGTATATGTATTGGTCGAGATTAATCTTGACCCATGGTACCGGTGTTGTCAAATGACGTGTTGCGTACATAAAGTACCGGTGTTGTCAAATGACGTGTTGCGTACAAACATGGGATCTTATGATTAATCTTCTCGTGTTGTTTACGGGTGATCCTGAACCATATAAAATTGAATTATAAGTACATATATATAAAATATCATGTTATCTTAGAAATATGTGATTTATATCATTTTTTTCCAATTGATCCCGTAGTTGAAATGATCTAGGATAACCAATTTTGTTTCGGTCATAGTTTCTTCGTTACAAATCCGTTTTCGTTGATTCAAATTGCCATCTTCTTGGATCGAGTTCTTCTTTAAGACTATGAACTGTAAATACCTTGGTTTGTATTCAAAATCATACGGAATAAGTGAAACATTAGTGAAACATATGAAGTTAAACATTTTTGTTACAACAAAATCATTTAATGACCATTTTTCTAAAAATACTTATACTTTGAAAAACCAAGTTTTACCTTGTTAAATTAGTATATACATAAGTTATATTATAGGTCTTGAAGTATTTTAAAAGTTAAGTTAGAAGGATCTATTTAGTTTGCAAACAAGTTTGAAAACATTCAAACTATGTTCTTGTTGTTAAACTTTTGTACCACAAAATAAGATAGCTATATATATATGAATCGAATAAGGTTATGAACATAGATTCTACCTCAAGTTCCTTGGATAAGTTTGCTGTAAAAGAGAAGTAAGAAGCTAGAATCAAAAGGGTGATGGAAGTGGATGAAAGATTGGAAGTAAGTTGGTGTTCTTGGAAGGTTTTCTTGAAGTGTTTTTGTATGGTTTTCTTATGGTGTTTTAGTATGGTTTTTGAAGCTAGATCTTTATGGAACTTTGCTGGATTGTTATGGAGTTTAGAGAGTAAGAAAGAGTGTGTGTTTTTAGTTAAGAGATTGAAGTAAAAATGAATCAAAAATGATGATACATATATACTCCTAAAAATGTGATCTTTAAGGATAACATGACAAAATTCTAGTTTGTATTTTTGTAATTAGTCTTGCAATGATTCAAAAGTAATTACCTAGCTCTAAGGGCATGAATAATGGCTGGTTAGGTGGTGATTTTGATGTGTCTTTACTATTAGTAAATACGTATAGGAGCTAGGTATGATACGAGTACAAATACTCTAAATATACGTATAGAAATTTTGTGAAAAATGGAATGAGGATTCAAATATAGCTATCTTTTGTGAATACACTTATATGATTTTATGTATTTAAGTTCTTAAAAGTGATTAAATACATTACTTATACAATATATGTATAAACATTATAGTCTTAAGTATTTAAGTCAAATAACGTTACGTATTGTTATCGTTTTGAAAACTTAAGTTAGTAGTTTCAAAATACACATATAACTTGTTGTTATTAATACAAAATGAGATATTAAAACATTCTTAGATCATGTTAAATATGTATATATACATATATATACACAAACGTATAATTATCATATATTGTATAGTTCGTGATATCATCGGTCAAACTAGACGGTCAAACGTTGTGTAAAACTCTTTTCGAAAACATAAGTCTCAACAATTTGGATTGCTTATCATGTTGGTAAGGTTTAATTTATGTAAATATTAATCTTATAAGTATAGAACGATCGAAAAAGTGCGGGTCAACTTTAGGGTTTTTGCTTATCGTGTCGGAACCATATAGAGATTAGAGTTTAAATTTGGTCGGAAATTTCCGGGTCGTTACAACTTATTCCTCTGAATTGCTGTTTCACCTCTCTTATGTTGCTTTTCATCTTACAGAATAGGTCATTAAAGTAATGGAAGAACATAACATTGACGCATTGTGACACTGCTAAAAAATATTTTTTTTATACGTGACGGAAGCATTTATTAATTAATTACAGAACACACTTTAAATATTGATCTTTCAGTACAACCAATGTCACGTGTCATTTCAACAAAATACATGTTTATACGGAGAAGTCGTGTTTACAATATGTTTACAAAAAGGTCACTGTTTAAACAAAGCAAGGCCACATCAGAGTTGACTCCTGTCAAACATAACATCACCATGCCCGTATTGTCCCCAAAAAGCATCACTTACAAGAGCTAACAACCTGCAGGGAGAGGATGAAGGGGAATTAGCACGAAGCTAAGTGAGTACGAGTAACTACAGGCGATAGTATACAGGAACCGTCATACTAATCATGTCACAAAGTCTAACACACAAACATCACCCAAGTGCCGTCTACAGAGACTCTGGTAGCTCGGCCAAAACATTAACCACCAGTTGATCGGACTGGGGATTACCAGAAGTTCCTCCACCACCGTGTGTATATATATAATCCACACGCAACGGACGCGTCATTCACATATATATACACCTCGATTGTCTAGGCTACCACATGAGGAACCCAACCCACAGGTTGATCTCTCCTACCGAGGCTACCACGCAATAGGGACGCACTGGGCTCTAGGAAACAAGCATCAACTAACATGCAGTCATCACAACGTACTAACTAACCACAACAGTAAGTATATCTAACAAGCATGACAATCATAATATAACATGCTACTCTATACTATATTGTATAGTTAGTTCCACTCACCAAATACCAGCAACCAGCTCAGATAATCTACTACTGAGCGGCTTCCTTATCATTATCACCTGAACATAAGGCAAATCAAGTTAGTTGCTGTCCGATAACATCAAACAACACAGTACAGAAATTTTTGTATCAAAAAGTGCTCGATAAAAATTTTTGCTTAACTCTTATGCATTTTCAAAATTTACATCCTGATCATCAATATATAAACGGGCAACATAACGGCTAAAAATCAACACTTAGTAAAATATTTCACTGCCAAAGACACTCGGTCAACTGTCAGAGACGGTCGGCCGACTGTCTACACTCACTCGGCCGAGTGTCTAGTCACTCGGTCAATGGTCTCTCACAAACACACTCGGCCGTGGGTCATACACACTCGGTCGATGGTCGAGTCGGTCGGTCGAGTGTCAGGAGATACTCGGCCGACTGTTTTTATCTACAGAAGCTGAAGAACAAACCTACGGGTTTCACCCAAAATCGACCAATTCTTGCTCTAGAGCTCGATTATGACCTCAAAACTGACCAAATCGAAGACACTAAACATGTAGAAACATAAACCCATAAAATTTAGACTCAAACAACATCAAATCTAACTATTTTGACCCAAATTACTCACTTTGTAAAACTTTACACAAAAACCCAACTTTCTCAAAGATTAAAGCATGAAAACTTGTGATTCTTACCTTGATAGAATCAGTAAATCACAAGGAACAAGATAGTGTAAAAGATTCGAGCTCAAGAACAAGGATTTTAGATTAGAGTTTTGATGTGGGTGAGGATGAAGATACGAAACGTGTTTGTGTGTGAATATTCTGGAAACAAATGAGGAGAGAAGCAGCACTAGTGATCATATTTGGGTTTAATTCCCACACTGTGCAACACACGGGTATTTATCAGTTATCTAATATCTTTCGTACATCATTTGGCAACCCAAACGAAGTCCAAATTAAATAAACAAACCTGTTCTGTGACCCTTGTCACAAACTGGTCCTAACCATATCATTAAATAATCATAAATATTAAATAAAAATTAAAACATATATTAACACAATACTAACTTAAGAGCAATTTAGTAATCTTACATCTAGGCCCAGTAGAGGATGTTACAAATCTACCCCTGTTAAGAAGATTCCATCCTCAGAATCTGGTCAAGGTCAAACAAATGAGGATAGCACGCCCTCATTAACTCCTCGATTTCCCACGTCAAGTTAGAACCTAAAATGTGCCGCCATTCTACTAACACCATAGGAATATGCTTCTTTCTTAGCTTTGTGACCTTCTTGTCTACTATTCGAATTGGCTCTTCTACTAATTTCTTAGTCAAATCAACTTTCAAATATTTCAACGGAAGAATCTGACTTTCATCATCTACTTTTGCACTTTCTCAGATAGCACACACTGAATGTGTTGTGAATTCCTGCTCACTCTGAAGGAAGATCTAAAACAAAAATTTGATCGTTCAAAATTTCTTTGATTGGAAATGGCCCAATAAACCTCGGCGCTAATTTACCATGTTTACCAAACCTGATCACTCCCTTCCATGGTGAAACTTTCAAATACACTCGATCCCCTACATTAAATGTCACCGGATGTCTATGCGGATCAGCATACTTCTTTTGTCGATCTCTAGTTGCTTTTAACTTCTCTCGTGCAATTTAAACTTTTTCTACGGTTATTTGAACAATTTTGGGGCCTGCAAATTGTTTCTCACCTGAATCTAACCAACATGTGAGATTTCTGCATTTTCGACCATACAACATTTCATACGGTGGAATTTCGATACTCGAATGATACGAATTGTTGTAAACAAACTCTATTAATGGAAGATGCGAATCCATAGAACCACCATATTCTAAGACACACGCTCTCAACATGTCTTCTAATGTTTGAATCGTTCGTTCACTCTGACTGTCTGTTTGTTGGTGATATGCTATACTTAAATTCACACGCGTACCCAAATTTTGTTGTAAACTGTTCCAGAAGTTCGATACAAACCTAGTATCTCCGTCGGAAACGATAGACAATGGTACACCATGTCGACTAACGATTTCTTTCAAGTACAACTCTGCCAAATCACTCAATGAAGTTGTTTCATGAGTAGATAAAAAGTGAGCACTCTTTGTTAAATGATCCACTATCACCCAGATCATGTCGTGACCTTTCTGGGTTCGAGGTTACTGTGACGACCC
This sequence comes from Rutidosis leptorrhynchoides, assembly GCF_046630445.1. Taxonomy (NCBI): domain Eukaryota; kingdom Viridiplantae; phylum Streptophyta; class Magnoliopsida; order Asterales; family Asteraceae; genus Rutidosis; species Rutidosis leptorrhynchoides. The sequence goes on along the minus strand of NC_092335.1, from coordinate 86,677,829 downwards.
GGAAAATTTTGACTAATTTTAAACCAAGCTCGATACGATTTAATATTTTCGACACGATAAGAAAAGTCTGTAATGTTGAGTCTCAAAATTTTTGAACTGTTTCATATGTTCAATTAACCTTCGACCATTCCCGACAATTCACAAACAACTATTTGTGAGTAGATATGTATATAAATATAAATAAATATATGTACATAATAAATGTTATTAATCGTTGTATGAAATTATTATTATAAATAAATATGTAAAATAATATACAACTTAATTGTTAGAAATAAGTATGAATAATGAGGTATGTAATAATAAAATTTATTGTTAAAATAAACCTATATACATAAAATATATTGAACATATATATTTGGTTTCGAATTCAATTAGTAAATGATAGTAGCACTCGTTCACCATTCGATGGTTATTTAAGAAAGTTAAATTTCGAACTTATATTATTTTAAAATAAACGGTGATCCGAAAACGAGTTCTATAAATTTTAGGTTTACTAAAAATATATTTAAGATCTACTTATTAAATTTTAACACTTTTTATATTTTATCCAAAATCGAGCGCGGACGGTGATGTAATTTTTATTTAGTTGTTAATAACCAAAATTTTATACCATAATGACAAAAATAATTAAAGATGTTTAATATAAAAATTTGGGATTTTTCTGTGTACTTTTATCCATTATCAACGGAGCACGAATTTCAGTCCGTAAATAAAATAGTAGACAATGGCTAATAGATTACACGTTTATAATTCTTTTCTTATTATTATATTAATTATATTATTATTATTATTATTATTATTATTATTATTATTATTATTATTATTATTATTATTATTATTATTATTATTATTATTATTATTATTATTATTATTATTACTACTACTACTTTAAATTGTTGAATAGTTATGAATGATGAATCTGTTAATGAGCTATCCATTCAATAATTCTATAGATATGCATGATATTTTAATTAGAGTTACTGTGTTTAATTGATTCGTTTGATTAGTATTACTGTTGTTGATTGAGTTGATTGTGTAATTTTCACATAGGTAGCATATATAGATTTCACATATGCAACTCATACAAACATCACACATTTACACAAAACACTTGAAACCAATTCCACATATCTCTTTTCCATTTCACCTACAAGCCATCATACGGGAACCTCACCCTCACCCTTAACCCACCATCTTGATGAATCCACGATGCCACCACCTCATCACCTCTATCATCTTGAAAAGGTACACTATTATCAAAACCATCTTGTCGAACTGTTATTAATCTTTGAACCACCTTTGAAGACCTACGATTACCACACCATAAACCACCACTGCCATTGTCTTTTCTATTTTCAATTTTCATCTACTGTAACCACGAAAAGGATGGATGATGATTCAGTTTTATCTACAACCTCAAACTGTTTTCATATTTATGTCGATTCCATTTGATTGGCCAAAAGACACCATCGAAAACCACTACAACACCCTACAACACACTATCATCTAGTTTTAAACAAACCATCACCACCTTGAAACCGTCTTCGATCACCATCACCAAACCATGAATACAAGTTATCTCGTTCGAACCATAACTCAAAACCCATCTACCAATACTCGATTATTACTCCTGCTTGCTCGGTTTTTCCAGCCTAAAATAGCATACCTGCTACAGCCGTTTTTCTATTTCAAAACCATAGTTAAACCGCCACTCTACACCCATATTCACCACATAACCACTTCCTAGATCCACCAACATAAGTGCATTCGTTTGTATAGCTCAGAACAGTCATCAACAAACGCCAATCACCACCTCTTTTAGCTGTATATATATATATCTGTTTCTGTCCCAACCACTAACCGCGAACACCAAAGCCAAACCGCCAATTGCTAGTTCTTTTATGTTCATACAATAAAATATGATGATGATACATGTGATTTTGATGATGTATTAAGAGATTGATAACTAAAGTAATCATTAAATAATAAGATAATGCGAAACAGATAGAAAACATGATGATGGGTTTGTTAGGATGAGCTGTAAAGAAAAAGGATGGGGTATATATATATATACAAATATTAAACGTCTGTTATTGAACCGATTACCTTGGCTATTTTATGTTTACTTGAACCGGGCAACATATTCATACACCCATTAATTAAGTGATGCAATTTAGGATGTGTTTTTGTTAGCGGGCTATGATCCAGTTCGTTTTCTGCTGGACTAATATGAGGTATAATACACATTGACGGATATGATGATGAATACGGATATAATGATGACAATTATTATGATATGATACGTGTAACGACCCTGGATTTTCCAACGTTTATTTATTAATAATAATTATTATTAATACGTGTGATTAAACTAATGTATGTTATTACATTTACATGTTGCCATGATTGCCCGAACTTGACTTTAATTGCCCGAAACGTCTTTGTGACACCCGGAACTTTCACGAATAATATTTTTAGATATTATTTACATTCATGATTAGTTTTATTAATCATTTTAATTAACTAAGGTTGTTGGTTAATTACTTGGGCTTTTGTTGGACTTTATTTGTTAATTTTTGAACTTGGGCTTTGTTTAATGTTAATGGACTCATGGTTTTGGGCTTATAAGCCCACCCTACACTTTAAGTGGACTAACTAGCCACTCTTTCACTTGTAAGTATTAAATTGAACCTTAACTAATTAGTTTTACTTGAAGGAATCTAGTTAACTTGTTATCCCCATGCATAACCAATCTTTATCCACCTTTTATGAGCTTTGCATGCAAGAACCCAACAAACAACTTCCCCCTCCCTTTGTGCAGCTGAAACCGTGGCCTTTAGGCATGGTTAGGAGTGCTTTTGTTTCATTTCTCATTACTTGTTTACTCTCATTCTCTCACAATTTTAAACACTCTCAAACTTGCTTCATTCTCTCTCACTTTTCTCTCTAGTTCTTGTAAGTAAACTTGAATCATTCTTCCTTTCTTTCCTTTGTAAAACCGTGACATATCACTCTTCATCATCATCATTCTTTGTTTGTTAAATCTTTAGTTACTTGTGTTGATTACTAGTTGTTGTTATCCTTCTTTACTTACATGTTATTATAAATCAAACTCACTAGTTTGTTCATCACTTTATCTTGTATTAACAAGAACATTCAAGAACTAAACTCTCTAGTTTAGGTTCTACATATAATGTTTTGAAAGATTAAAGTTCATAGTTGTAAATCATGCTTGTAAGTCATGTTAGTAAACTTTAAAGTTTACTTTCTTAAAGATCAAACTTTGGTTTGAATCTTTAAAGTATGAACAACAATGAACTAATTACTTGTTTAAATTAGTTTGTTACTTCATTTACTTGCACTTTAATTTCATGTTGTTGGTTGTATTTGGTCAAATATTACTAGTTAACTTTGATCTCATTAATCTTGAACTTAAAGTTAACTTTAAGAGTTCAAGAACATTTAATGAAACTTTTTAATTATAACTTTGTACACTTATGGTAGATCTAGACTTTTAAGTCTTGGATCTTCAAGATCAAACTATGAACTATGTTCTACAACTCAAGATCTTGATTTCATAAGTTTACTTCAAGTTTGTAACTTGTTTTTACTTATAAAGTTTATGTAAGTGTTAGATCTAAGATCTTGATGTAACTTTGGTTCATCAACTTCATACAACTCTTAAGTGAGTTGATCTACATGTCTTAAACTCACACTTGTGTCATAATTGTCAAAACTTAGTTAGTAATACTTTTACATTTCATGTATGTGCTAAACCTAAGACTTTGATGTAACTTTGGTTCATCAAAACACTTGCAACACTTAAGTAAGTTGTGCTTCATGTCTTAGACTTGCACTTGGGTTATGATGGTCAAATCTTGGTCAAGATGATGAAAACACATCAACGAGTTGTACACTTGAAGCTATATGCATCAAGGATGAGAACCGTGATAAGCATCGAGCACCGGAACCCATTATTTTCTGTTTACTGTCTTCCACCTACTGTTTTGGTGATTCTGTAATAGAGCAGTAGACCTTGGCTGTTGTGGTTATGATTTTCAAATAGCTCTGTTCGATTATATAACTTTTTATATAGGACTCGTCTTAATCCGAGTTACGGGTTAGGATTTATGGCCCTCCGATCGTCACTATGTCTTTTAACGTTGTGCAGAAATTTCTGACCTACTCGCACTTAGACCATCGTCACGGTCAAACGAAGACGAGTTTGCTTCTGTAAATTTTACCACAACTAAAGGACTCATAGATGGAGCCATGACCACTGGTCTCACCTTAATTCAGTAAGGGTAGAGGCCGTGGTGACTGACCAAACTCAGCCTTTGTTTTAAACTACTTTCATAAACGAAACTTACTTTACGCCTATTGTTTGATGATGAATGATGATGACCCTTAAGACCTTATTTACACACTTTTAAACTTATTAAGACGATTTACTAACTTAGTACTATTTGACTTAGGTTGAGGACCTTCGGACCGATTACTTGCACACCTTTTCCGAACCGACTTTACGACTACATTATCATTGTGAGTTATAGCATTCCCTTTTTACTTTAACTTATTTTGGGAACTGAGAATACATGCGGATTTTATGTTTTACATACTAGGAACGAGTACTTAAACTTATATATGTGTGGGTTATACAACGGCATAAACATTCCCTTTAGCTCGGTAACGTTTAATCATTGGTTTTTGAACCGTGAACGCGAATCTTAGATATGGATCCATAGGGTTTGACATCCCCACTCGGGCTAGTAGCGCTAGCATTTAACGAGTGTTTAATACTTCGTAGACATACGCACTTGCCAAGTGTACTTTCAGGGGGTATAAACGTTAAGTTAGTTACCAAGTGCCCACGGTTAACATATACTTTATCATACTGTTTTGAAACGCTCTTTGTAGCACTGAAATCTCGTGGCCTACCTTACATACTGTTATACTTAAACTATAGCTCACCAACCTTTGTGTTGACATTTTTAAGCATGTTTTTCTCAGGTGCTTGAGGTTAGCTTCCGCTGTGTACTAGTCGTGCTGTAGACACCCGCTGCTTAGAGTTGTTATCGCATGAACTACTTTATTTTGCATTCAAACATTAGTACTTTTGAACTATGACTTGTAACGACTGTTATGGTCACTTACACTTATTATTTGCTTCTACTTATTGAAGCATGCTTTTGGATTGTAAAACATTCGATGTTGGTTTAGACATCACTTTATTAATGAATGCAAACTCTTTTTGAAAACGCATATAGTACTTAACCTTGTAATGATCCTGTTGTTGGTGATTCGTACACGATGGATTTGTACGGGGCATCACATTTGGTATCAGAGCCAGGTTGTAGGGAATTAGGTTGCATTAGTGAGTCTAAGACCGACCCGAGTAGGATTCACTAATAGGACTAATCTACAACTTGCTAGTTTACTTGTTTCAGCTGAACTTACTGCATGCTGCTGCTTACTGTTACTGCTATATGCCGTATGCTATTACATGATTTCACTACTGTATGATATTACTTGCTTTCGATTGCATGCTACTTCTGTACGATTTGTTATTATTGCCATGCTACTTATTGTTATACATGATTTAAAACTGTTGGCCTAATACGTGCTTGCTTTATGACTTACTGACATGGAAAATTTATTTTTCCTTGTTCAGATGTCGGATGTACCACCTGCTAGCGTTTTAGGCAGTTCAGACTCAGACCCCGTCGCTCCACCTGCTGCTGCTGCCGATACACCGGTCCCGCTACCCATTAGTGATCCCGGCGCTTTTACTTCCGGAGCCAGTAGTAGTACACCTGCCCCAGTGGCTGCTTCCGATGGACACGTAGGCCCTACGGAGATTCCAGCTCCGTCTGCTCCCGGACCCTCGGGATCACAGCCCCGCATCGGTGGGATTGAGATTCCCGCGGAGTTCGGGGAAGGGCCATTTCGTAACCATATGCGCATGCCTTGCTGACGCACTCCCGACGGACGTTTAGTGCCGATTTCGCCAGGCAGACACCGACAGATGTTGGCCGCCTTCGGACTACCAGTTCAGCCACCCGTACCACCACCGCATGATTCGGATGACTCATCATCCGCCGATTCTTCATCAGATGATTCTTCATTAGACTCCAGTGACGACGAGGACCCTGCTGATATACCTATTCAGGCACCCTCCACCCCGCCGAAGAAGCGGTACTGTCCTGATGGCACCGTCATTCCAAGGGTGAATGGAGGTCGTGCTTTCACTGACACTTTTGGTCAGCGTCGGAGGGTTACTGCCCGTAAGTGGCTTGTGTCGTACCCTGCCGACCCACTCATACATAAGGCACCTCGTTACGTGCTGACTATTTCTGGAGCCGGGACATCTGCACCCCGCTTCGTGCGGTCTGCACCACCCGCTCCACCAGCACCACCCGCTCCACCAGCACCATCCGCTCCACCCGCACCACCTACCCCACCATCTCCCACAGTCGAGGAATTGACAAGGGATGTGGGAATCCTCCGAGCTCGGGTTACTGAGCTTGAGAAGCAGTTGGCTCAGGTTTTAGACATCCTACACCCACCTTCACCGTAGGACTTTTGTATTAGATTTCATGATGTATTCTAGTTGTAGATTCTTGTATTATTTACGTATTGTACGGACTTATTCAGATGTATGGAACTTATTATTATTAATGGAACTTTGCGTTATTTAATTCTTGCACGATGTTCTATTTACATTACTGTACGATGATTCTGTAGTATTTGTACCTAGATGCGTTATTTAATAACATGTGATGTTTTGATTCCATGTTGGTTACTATATACTGTATTATTACTACTTGCATACTGGATTTTGACTTGAGTCAAAATTTTTGTTTAGAACATCATGGCTAACGGTCGATCCACACCTACTGCTGCTCAAATTGAAGAGATGATCCAAGAACGTGTCACTGCAGCCCTAGCAGAAAGAAATCTCCAAGCTCCACCGCCACCACCAGTTATCCCACCCGTTCGAAATGGGTGTACTTACAAGGAATTCCAGAGCTGCAAACCGCATAACTTCAGTGGAACCGAGGGACCGGTTGGTCTCACCAGATGGTTCGAGAAACTTGAATCAGTATTCCGAGTTAGCAACTATTCAGGGGATAATAAGACCAAGTTTTCTTCGTGCACGCTATCTGACGGTGCACTAACGTGGTGGAACACGTTAGCTCAAGCGAAGGGTATCGATGAGGCGTATGCTACGCCATGGGAGGAATTCAAAGCGGCAATGATTGATGAGTATTGTCCGAGAACCGAAATACAAAAGATGGAGATGGAATTCATGCAGTTAAAGGCCGTTGGGAACGACCTTGATGGTTACAACAGGAGGTTTCTTGAGTTAGCTCTTATGTGTCCGACAATGGTCACCCCGGAATTCAAGCGTATGGAGAGATACTTCTGGGGACTCCCTAAGTCCATCAAAGGAAACGTCACATTGTCCAAACCACCGAATGTTCCCGAAGCAATGCGCATGGCGCATACTCTCATGAACCAAATCATTATTGATGAGCCGGAGAAGGCTAAGTTTGAAGCTGGTAGTAGTGAAAAGCGAAAGTGGGATAATAACAACAACAACAACAACAACAACAACCACCACCACAACAACAAGGGGAGGAACTACGATCAAACCCCCATCAAGAGGCACAACAACGGTGGAAACCCTAATCCCAACAACAACACCAACACCAACCCGAACTACAAAGGAACCTTACCACAATGCAAGAGGTGTTACAAACACCACACTGGGTATTGCAATGTTGTCTGCGAGAAGTGCCAACGGTCTGGGCATGTTGGAAATGACTGCAAGGTCACCACTTTGTATGGGAAGCCGAACCCCACAGGGCCGAAGAAGTGTTACGAATGCGGGCAGACGGGCCATTTCAGAAATGCGTGCCCAAACAAGCGAAAAGACGGCGGACCACCCTGCGCTAGAGCTTTCAACGTTAATGCAAGGGATGCATGCGAAAATCTCGACTTGGTGACATGTATATTCAAAATCAACAATCTTTTAACTTCTGTCTTGTTTGATACTGGTGCGGATAGAAGTTATGTATGTAGACATTTTTGCGATAAGATTAATTGGTCATTAGTCCCATTAAAAGGGAGTATGATTGTCGAGGTTGCCAATGGAAAACTTGAAAAGGTTGACCATATTAGTCGTGGAGCTATTATCAACATAGCTGGTGCGAATTTCGAAATTGATTTGATACCTATCAAACTGGAAAGTTTTGACGTGATCGTTGGTATGGATTGGTTGAGTAAGATAAGGGCCGATATTATCTGCGGAGATAAAGCACTTCGTATACCAGAAGGAGACGGTGAGCCACTGGTTATCTATGGAGAGAGATGTACCTCAAAGTTGAACCTCATTAGTTGAGTGAAAGCGTAAAAGATTATGAAGAAGGGACGTTTTGCTATCCTAGAACATGTGAAAGCGGTAGAAACTGAGGTGAAGAGCGTGAACGACATTCGAATTATGAACGAATTTTCTGATGTCTTCCCAGAGGAGCTGCCTGGATTGCCGCCGCAGAGAGCCGTAGAGTTTCAGATTGATTTAGTGCCAGGAGCTGCACCTGTAGCTCGCGCACCTTATAGACTCGCACCTTCCAAGATGCAAGAATTACAGAGCCAACTACAAGAACTACTTGATCGAGGATTTATCCAACCAAGCTTCTCGCCTTGGGGCGCACCTGTGTTGTTTGTGAAGAAGAAGGATGGATTCTTCCGTATGTGTATCGACTACCGTGAGCTCAACAAATTGACTATCAAGAATCGGTATCCTCTTCCACAAATTGAGATCTTTTTGAACAACTACAAGGATCGAGTGTCTACTCAAAGATCGATTTGCGATCCAACTATCACCAGTTGAGGGTGAAGGAAAGTGACGTGATGAATACTGCATTCAGGACCCGTTATGGTCATTATGAGTTTCTCGTGATGCCATTCGGTTTGACAAATGCACCTGCCATGTTCATGGACCTTATGAATCGTGTCTGCAAGCCGTACTTGGATAAGTTTGTTATCGTCTTCATAGATGATATCCTCATCTACTCTAAGAGCGAAGAAGAGCATGAGCAACACCTCTGACTAGTACTTGAACTCTTGAGACAAGAGCAACTTTACGCCAAATTCTCCAAGTGTGAATTTTGGTTGAAGGAAGTCCAGTTTCTAGGTCATGTTGTGAGCGACCAGGGTATCAAAGTTGATCCCGCCAAGATTGAAGCCATTAGCAAGTGGGAGACCCCCACTACTCTGACGCATATTCGCCAATTCCTAGGTCTCGCCGGTTACTACCGAAGGTTCATTGAAGGATTTTCTCTGATTGTGCGTCCTTTGACCGCGCTGACTCACAAGGGTAAGAAATTCATTTGGGAACCCGCACACGAATCAGCATTCCAAACTTTGAAGAAGAAGTTAACCTCCGCACCTATCCTATCGCTTCCCGAAGGCAGTGACGATTTCGTTGTTTATTGCGATGCTTCGAAGAGTGGTTTTGGTTGTGTACTGATGCAACGATCAAAGGTTATTGCCTATGCCTCCCGCCAATTGAAGATTCACGAGCGGAACTATACTACTCACTATCTTGAACTTGGAGCCGTTGTCTTTGCGCTTAAATTGTGGAGACACTATTTGTATGGAACTAAGAGCACTATCTTCACCGATCACAAGAGTCTCTTGCACATCTTTGATCAGAAGAAACTAAATATGAGACAGCGTCGATGGATCGAGATGCTCAACGACTACGATTGTGAAATCCGTTATCACCCTGGCAAGGCCAATGTTGTAGCTGACGCTTTAAGCCGAAAGGAGAGGACGGCACCTCTTCGTGTTAGGGCTCTGAACATCACCATCCATTCGAACCTCAACAGCCAGATCAGAGTAGCCCAAGATGAGGCTCTCAAGGTGGAGAACATAGCTCATGAACATTTGAATATACTTGTCTCTCGATTCGAGGTTAGGGAGTCTGGACTCCGATGTTATGCCGGAAGAATTTGGGTACCTTGTTATGGAGATATACGGAACCTTATACTTGATGAAGCACACAAATCGAGATATTCGATTCATCCTGGAGCGGGCAAGATGTACCACGACCTTAAAGAACAGTATTGGTGGCTGAATCTTAAGAAGGACGTCGCGACTTATGTTGGTAAGTGTTTGACTTGCTCGAAGGTTAAAGCCGAGCATCAGAGACCTTCTGGTTTACTTCAACAGCCGGAGATCCCACAATGGAAGTGGGAAAGGATCACAATGGATTTCATCACCAAGCTACCAAAGACGATGGGCGGATACGATACCATTTGGGTTATTGTTGACCGCCTCACCAAATCTGCACACTTCCTAGCGATGAAGGAAACAGATACGATGGAAAGACTTGCTCAACTATACATTAAGGAGGTTGTATCTCGTCACGGTGTACGTTTATCGATCATCTCCGATCGCGATCCCCGTTTTGCTTCTAGATTTTGCCGTTCTTTGCAAGAAGCCATGGGAACCCGTCTTGACATGAGTACTGCTTATCATCCTCAGACTGACGGGCAAAGTGAACGAACGATCCAGACCTTGGAGGACATGTTGCATGCATGTGTTATCGATTTTGGAAAGGCCTGGGAAAGGCATTTGCCACTCGCCGAATTCTCGTACAACAACAGTTATCACTCAAGCATTAATACTGCACCTTTTGAAGCATTGTATGGCCGTAAGTGCCGATCTCCTATTTGTTGGGCTGAAGTAGGCGAAAAGCAAATCACCGGACCCGAGGTAGTCCATGAAACGACAGAGAAGATTACTCAGATTCAATCTAGACTTAAGACTGCCCGTGATCGCCAAAAGAGTTATGCCGATCTTAAATGTAAAGACTTTGAATTCAACGTTGGTGATCGTGTAATGTTGAAGGTTGCGCCTTGGAAAGGTGTGATCCGTTTTGGAAAACGTGGAAAGTTAAACCCACGATATATTGGTCCTTTTGAAATCTTGGAACGTGTTGGACCCGTTGCATACTGTTTAGATTTACCAGCACAATTGAGCTCAGTTCATCCTACCTTCCATGTGTCAAACTTAAAGAAGTGCCTTGCGGCACCGGAACTTATCATACCACTGGAAGAACTTACAATTGACGACAAACTTCACTTTGTGGAAGAACCTGTTGAAATTATGGATCGTGAGATCAAAACTTTGAAACGCAACAAGATTCCGATCGTCCAAGTACGATGGAATGCCAAACGAGGACCTGAGTTTACTTGGGAGCGAGAGGATCAAATGATGCGGAAGTATCCTCACCTTTTCTCGACTCCTCCATCTACCTCAGCTTAAAATTTCGGGACGAAATTTTCTTTAACGGGTGGGTAATGTAACGACCCTGGATTTTCCAACGTTTATTTATTAATAATTATTATTATTAATACGTGTGATTAAACAAATGCATGTTATTACATTTACATGTTTCCATGATTGCCCGAACTTGACTTTAATTGCCCGAAACGTCTTTGTGACACTCGGAACTTTCACGAATAATATTTTTAGATATTATTTACATTCATGATTAGTTTTATTAATCATTTTAATTAACTAAGGTTGTTGGTTAATTATTTGAACTTTTGTTGGACTTTATTTGTTAATTTTTGAACTTGGGCTTTGTTTAATGTTAATGGACTCATGGTTTTGGGCTTATAAGCCCACCCTACACTTTAAGTGGACTAACTAGCCACTCTTTCACTTGTAAGTATTAAATTGAACCTTAACTAGTGAGTTTTACTTGAAGGAATCTAGTTAACTTGTTATCCCCATGCATAACCATTCTTTATCCACCTTTTATGAGCTTTGCATGCAAGAACCCAACAAACAACTTCCCCCTCCCTTTGTGCAGCTGAAACTGTGGCCTATAGGCATGGTTAGGAGTGCTTTTGTTTCATTTCTCATTACTTGTTTACTCTCATTGTCTCACAATTTCAAACACTCTCAAACTTGCTTCATTCTCTCTCACTTTTCTCTCTAGTTCTTGTATGTAAACTTGAATCATTCTTCCTTTCTTTCCTTTGTAAAACCGTGACATATCACTCTTCATCATCATCATTCTTTGTTTGTTAAATCTTTAGTTACTTGTGTTGATTACTAGTTGTTGTTATCCTTCTTTACTTACATGTTATTATAAATCAAACTCACTAGTTTGTTCATCACTTTATCTTGTATTAATAAGAACATTCAAGAACTAAACTCTCTAGTTTAGGTTCTACATATAATGTTTTGAAAGATTAAAGTTCATAGTTGTAAATCATGCTTGTAAGTCATGTTAGTAAACTTTAAAGTTTACTTTCTTAAAGATCAAACTTTGGTTTGAATCTTTAAAGTATGAACAACAATGAACTAATTACTTGTTTAAATTAGTTTGTTACTTCATTTACTTGCACTTTAATTTCATGTTGTTGGTTGTATTTGGTCAAATATTACTAGTTAACTTTGATCTCATTAATCTTGAACTTAAAGTTAACTTTAAGAGTTCAAGAACATGTAAATGAAACTTTTTAATTATAACTTGGTACACTTATGGTAGATCTAGACTTTTGAGTCTTGGATCTTCAAGATCAAACTATGAACTATGTTCTACAACTCAAGATCTTGATTTCATAAGTTTACTTCAAGTTTGTAACTTGTTTTTACTTATAAAGTTTATGTAAGTGTTCGATCTAAGATCTTGATGTAACTTTGGTTCATCAACTTCATACAACTCTTAAGAAAGTTGATCTACATGTCTTAAACTCACACTTGTGTCATAATTGTCAAAACTTAGTTAGTAATACTTTTACATTTCATGTATGTGCTAAACCTAAGACTTTGATGTAACTTTGGTTCATCAAAAGACTTGCAACACTTAAGTGAGTTGTGCTTCATGTCTTAGACTTGCACTTGGGTTATGATGGTCAAATCTTGGTCAAGATGATGCAAACACATCAACGAGTTGTACACTTGAAGCTATATGCATCAAGGATGAGAACCGTGAAAAGCATCGAGCACCGGAACCCATTATTTTCTGTTTACTGTCTTCCACCTACTGTTTTGGTGATTCCGTAACAGACCAGTGGACCTGGGCTGTTGTGGTTATGATTTTCAAATAGCTCTGTTCGAGTATATAACTTTTCATATAGGACTCGTCTTAATCCGAGTTACGGGTTAGGATTTATGGCCCTCCGATCGTCACTATGTCTTTTAACGTTGTGCAGAAATTTCTGACCTACTCGCACTTAGACCATCGTCACGGTCAAACGAAGACGAGTTTTCTTCTGTAAATTTTATCACAACTAAAGGACTCATAGACGGATCCATGGCCACTGGTCTCACCTTAATTCAGTAAGGGTAGAGGCCGTGGTGACTGACCAAACTCAGCCTTTGTTTTAAACTACTTTCATAAACGAAACTTACTTTACGCCTATTGTTTGATGATGAATGATGATGACCCTTAAGACCTTATTTACATACTTTTAAACCTATTAAGACGATTTACTAACTTAGTACTATTTGACTTAGGTTGAGGACCTTCGGACCGATTACTTGCACACCTTTTCCGAACCGACTTTACGACTACATTATCATTGTGAGTTATAGCATTCCCTTTTTACTTTAACTTATTTTGGGAACTGAGAATACATGCGGATTTTATGTTTTACATACTAGGCATGAGTACTTAAACTTATATATGTGTGGGTTATACAACGGCATAAACATTCCCTTTAGCTCGGTAACGTTTAATCATTGGTTTTTGAACCGTGAACGCGAATCTTAGATATGGATCCATAGGGTTTGACATCCCCACTCGGGCTAGTAGCGCTAGCATTTAATGAGTGCTTAATACTTCGTAGACATACGCACTTGTCAAGTGTACTTTCAGGGGGTATAAACGTTAAGTTAGTTACCAAGTGCCCACGGTTAACATATACTTTATCATACTGTTTTGAAACGCTCTTTGTAGCACTAAAATCTCGTGGCCTACCTTACATACTGTTATACTTAAACTATAGCTCACCAACCTTTGTGTTGACATTTTTAAGCATGTTTTTCTCAGGTGCTTGAGGTTAGCTTCCCCTGTGTACTAGTCGTGCTGTAGACACCCGCTGCTTAGAGTTGTTATCGCATGAACTACTTTATTTTGCATTCAAACATTAGTACTTTTGAACTATGAATTATAACGACCGTTGTGTTCACTTACACTTATTATTTGCTTCTACTTAGTGAAGCATGCTTCTGGATTGTAAAACATTCGATGTTGGTTTAGACATCACTTTATTAATGAATGCAAACTCTTTTTGAAAACGCATATAGTACTTAACCTTGTAATGATCCTGTTGTTGGTGATTCGTACACGATGGATTTGTACGGGGCATCACAATACGCGTATGATAAGTGATGATAATTGTATCATAATAGGATCATAATGATGATATTATATGAGGATGATGACGATGATATAGTATGACATTAATGATAAGATCTAAGTGAAGAGAAGGAAGAAGTAGAACAGATGAGAAATAAGGATAAATAAATATAATCTGTGAGTTTAATCAGAAAGAAACAGATGGTTCAATGGTTGGGCGTGTGGGTGGTTAGCGAGAGGTCAAGGGTTCGAGTCTCATCTCGGGCAATTCTTTTTGGAAAATGCTTTTAAAGGGTATACACCCTTAATTTTTTTATTTCTATTATTAGTAATTATTATGATTATTATTAATGTCATTATTATTATTGTTATTATTACCATACTTATAATTAATTAATTATTATTATTACCATATTTATAAATATTATAATTATTACTATCATTAGTATTAGTATAAATATTATTTATATAATTATTGTTAATTTTATCATTTTGAGTATCGTTATTAATATGATGATGATTATTATTGATGTTATTATTAAGTATTATAACTATTATTATTAATAATATCATATTTATATTTATAAGTATTAAGAATATTATTAACATTAGTATTTTTATAAGTATTATTGAGATTATTATAAACTGTATCCTTTACATATTATTATTGTTATTATTATTATTAAATATTGTTATTAGTGATAAGTTATTGTTATCATCCTTAACATAATTAATATTATTATCATTATTGTTATTGCTTCGTAATATCATAAAGTATTATTAGTATTATTAATATGGTTATTATTAATTTTATCATTTTTACTATTAATATATATATTATGATTATTATTATGATTATGACTATTATTATTATCATTATTATCATTAGCAGTAAAATTTTTATATTCATAGTTATTATTATTAGTATTATTACAAATAGATATTAATTATTTTAAATGTATATATAACACATAGTTTAAGATATAATATATATAAATAAAGTATATGTTTTTAAATAAAATTTAGTATAAAATTTATATGACTACCAACACATACATATTACATATTTAATAAATGAAAGTATGTGATTTCTATGATATGATTTAATAGATATACAATTGATATAGGTTCGTGAATCCGAGGCCAACCCTGCATTGTTCAGTATCGCCGTATGCATATTTTTACTACAAAATATCGTATTGTGAGTTTCATTTGCTCCCTTTTTAAATGCTTTTGCAATTTATATTTTTGGGACTGAGAATACATGCGCTGTTTTTATAAATGTTTGACGAAATAGACACAAGTAACTGAAACTACATTCTATGGTTGAATGATCGAAGCTGAATATGCCCCTTTTGCTTGGTAACCTAAGAATTAGTAAACTAATCTACTAATTGACGCGAATCCTAAAGATAGATCTATTGAGCCTAACGAACCCCATCCATGGTTGCGGATGCTTTAGTACTTCGATGTTGTTTTTATCATGTCCGAAGGATTTCCCGAAATGATAGGGGATATTCTTATATGCATCTTGTTAATGTCGGTTACCATGTGTTCACCATATGAATGATTATTTTTGTCTCTATACATGGGACGTATATTTATGAGAAATGAAAATCTTGTGGTCTATTAAAATGATAGAAATGAATGTTTATGATAAACTAATGAACTCACCAACCTTTTGGTTGACACTCGAAAGCATGTTTATTCTCAGGTATGAAAGAAATCTTCCGCTGTGCATTTGCTCATCTTAAAGATATTACTTGGAGTCATTCATGACATATTTCAAAAGACGTTGCATTCGAGTCATTGAGTTCATCAAGAATATTATCAAGTCATTTATAGTTTAGATATATTATGAAATGGTATGCATGCTTGTCAACTTTCGATGAAATGAAAGTTTGTCTTTTAAAAACGAATGCAATGTTTGTAAAATGTATCATATAGAGGTCAAGTACATCGCGATGTAACCAAATGTAATGTATTCGCTCAGATGGATTAGGACGGGTCCTTTCAGTAACTTGGTTACAAAATCCATCGTTATATGATCCCATTTCCACTGAGGAATTTCTAACTGTCGTAGAGATCCATATGGTTTCTGATGTTCTGCTTTAACTTGCGCACAAATATGACATTTCTCAACGAAACCTGCAACATCTGTCTTCATTGTCGGCCACCAATACAATGTTTTCAAATCTCTATACATCTTAGTACTACTTAGATGCACTGTCAATGTCGATTTATGCGCTTCAGTAAGGATCAAATCCCTCAAATCTCCAAGCATAGGCACCCAAATTCGATCTTTATAGGTCTTTAATACTCTAGAATCATTGCATAGGCCAAATTTTCTTTTGGTCATTTGCTCAGTCTTTAGGTTTTCATCATTCAATGCTGCTTACTAAACAGTTTTCAAACGATCGATCAAGTCTGAAACTATCTCAATTCTCATAAATCTGATATTTTCGACTGTTTTCTTACGACTCAGAGCATCTGCGACCACATTTGCTTTTCCCGGGTGGTATTTAATCTCACAATCATAATCTTTAGTCAAATCTTAACATCGACGTTGACACATATTTAATTCTTTCTGCGAAAAGATGTACTGAAGACTCTTATGATCTGTATAGATTTCACAATGTGTACCATACAAATAGTGTCTCCAAAGTTTCAAAGCAAACACAACTGTTGGTAGCTCTAAATCATGAGTTGGGTAATTTCGTTCATGATCTTTCAACTGTCGTAAAGCATACGCTATAACTTTATTTCTCTACATCAAAACACAACCCAGACCAGCACGTGATTCATCACAGTAAACCACAAAATCTTCTGATCCCTCTGGTAAAGCTAAAACTGGCGCTTGACATAACAACTGTTTGAGAGTCTGAAAAGCTTTTTCTTGTTCATCACTCCATCGAAAGGCTACACCTTTTCTGATTAACTTATTTAATGGACCTGCTATTTTGAAAAAGTCTTTGATAAACCGACGGTAATAACCTGCTAAACCCAGAAAACTTTTAATTTCTTTCGGTGAGTTCCAGTTCATTACGGCCTCTATCTTAGACTGATCTACTTTAATATAGGGATGGCAATGGATCGGATATGGAGCGGGTGATTCCGTATCCACATCCATATCCATTTATTTTTTGTTCATCCATATCCGTTTAGTTTCAGGTCATCCATCCATATCCATATCCAGTGGATTAAGCGGGTTAATGGATATCCAATGGATATTAAAAAATGTTATGATATTTTCTAATATGCGATTAAAATAAAAATGTAGTATAACAGAAATAAATATAACATGACATATTTAAAATCTACCCATAAAAATGTATAATCTTTGTCTAAGATATAACAAAATTTGTTAAATTTTACTATAAAACATGAATTATGAAAAATTAGATAATAAATTTGTAAGTTTATTTTATTAGATATGCGTGTTTTATTGTAACATATCATAGTTACTTTAGTATAAGGTTGAAAGCAAAATATAAATCTAACGGTAAATGAACTTGTAATAGTAAATATGTAAGCATATATCTATATTTATGTATTTGTATATGTATTTCAGGTGGTAATGGATATATCCATGGATGAAACTTTTCATCCATGTCCATATCCATATCCATTTAGGTTCATCCATATTCGTATCCATATCCATTTAGGTTCGTCCATATCCATCAGAAAGCGGGTGGATCGGGTGGATATCCATCGGATCGGGTGGCCATTGCCATCCCTACTGAGTTTAATACCCTGTTCACAAATTACATGACCCAGAAACTGTATTTCCCGCAACCAAAATTCACACTTGAAGAACTTAGCGTACAACTGTTCCTGTTTCAGAAGTTTTAACACTAACCTCAGATGTGTAGCATGATCCTTCTCGGTTTTTTAATATATCAGAATATCATCTATGAAAATAATCACAAACTTGTCAAGATACTGATGACACACTCTGTTCATTAGATCCATAAACACTGCTGGCGCGTTTGTTAACCCGAATGGCATAACTAAAAGTTCATAATGACCATATCTAGTTGTAAACGCTGTTTTCGGTATATCATGCTCTGCAACACGTACTTGATGATACCCTGAACGTAAATTAATCTTTGAAAAGTAGGAAGCACCCTGTAGCTGATCAAATAAATCATCTATTCTAGGTAACGGATACTTATTCTTTATTGTCCTCTTATTCATATCACAGTAATCTATACACATTCGAAGCGACCCATCTTTCTTTTTCAAAAAACAAAACAGGAGCACCCCACGGTGAAGAACTTGGTTGAATGAACCCCTTATCTAACAATTCCTGAATCTGAGACATCATTTCTCGAATTTCTGATGGAGCTAGTCTGTAAGGAGCTTTTGCAACTGGTGTAGCACCCGGAACCAAATCGATTTTATACACTACTTCACGTACTTGAGGTAACCCTGGTAAATCATCTGGAAACACTTCTGGAAATTTTGACACAAAGGGAATATCGGTGACCTGCTTCTTTTCTTTCTTAACATCAATCACGTAAGCTAAGAACGAATCATACCCTTTAGATATCGCCTTCTGAGCTTTCATTAGGGAAACCATAGGGAAGTTAAATCTACTGCGCTTTCCCCTAGCTATCACTCGGGATCCATTAGCCAAACAAAAAAAATCATCTTCTTATCACACTTAATATTAGCCCTATTTGCTCTTAACCAATTAATGCCTATGACTACATCATAGCTAGGTATATGCATCAATAAACAGGTTAAAGGGAAGGAGTGGCCGTCGATTTTGATGGTAATTCCAGACACAGATGATGTGTACGGATCCATTTTACCATCAGCTACTTCTATTCTCAAAGATTCATCTAACATCCTAACAAGCAACTTCAACTTATCATAGAAGCCTAAGGACAAAAAAGAACGATTTGCTCCTGAATCAAATAACACACGAGCTGGCAAGGAATTAACCAAGAACATATCAGTAATGACGTCATCGGTAGCGGTTGCTGTGTCTACCGTCATCTAAAATGCCCTTGCCTCTGTTGTTGGGGGATTCTTTCTCTTCTGCCCGGCAGTAGAAGCAGAAGATCCCCCAGAAGTAACCGACCTCGCCCCTGACCCTGCCCCAGAACCATCTCTTGACCCAGTTGGACAATTCACTGATGGCAACTCCAACAAACATTAGACTTAAAGGAACAAGCTGTTGCTTCATGACCTAGCACCCCACATTTCAGACATCTTCGGATCATTGGAGAACATGGACCGACATGAGTCAATTTACAAACATTACACCAACCAGACTGACTAGAACCCGATCCGCTCATACCAGACTTACTCTTCTATTTAAACCCGTCTGACTTCTTACCACGAAATCCTGATTGCTTACTTGATTGCTGAACAGACTGACCACCTGTTTGATCTTCTGATTTTCCCCCAAAAGATCCACCTTTTGAACTTTCTCTTTTTGCTGCCATTACATCACCTTCAGTAACCTTAGCCATCTCATGAGCATGTGCCAAGGTTATTGCAAATCTCGTAACGGTTATGTATTCTGGCTTAATCACCCGCATAAAATGATGAATTTTATCCTTTTCAGTCGGTACCCATTGTTGAACAAACCTTAGCTTCGATGTGAATCTCTGAAAACTTTATCAATTGTCATATTTTCCGTCATCCTCATATTCAAAAACTCCGTTTTCAATATTTCCATCTCATACTCAGAACAATACTGCTCACGAACCTTAGCAGCAAACTGTTCCCAGGTTATTTGACTGATATGTTCTTTGGGTAAATATACAGTGATAGAGTCCTACCATTCCATTGCTTCACCTTTGAGAAGCCTACTAGCAAACAACACCATGGATTCTGGCTCACAAAAACATGCTTCTAATGCCCTCTCCACTTCTCTTAGCCAATTAAGGGTCATTGTAGGGTTTGTATAACCGCTGTACTCGGGAGGTTTACAGTCCAGAAACTGTTTATATGAACACATCTTTCTCATCTCGGGAACTTGAAATGGGTATATCATCTGATTTGGGAACAACTGGTTAAACGGAAATGGCATTTGGAGGTTTTGATAGGTATTTTGTGGAAAATGTGATTGGGAACTGCCACCGGCTTGAGTATAAAGGTTTGAAGGAAAAGTTGTGTTCAACGCAGTAGTATTAGGGTTCCATTGCGCCCGTTCATGTTCTAATTCTTTAATTTTCTCTTGAGCTTCTAGTAATCGACTTTGAAGGTTTATAACTTCTTGTGAGGTTTCCTCTTCTGATGACACATGTCCATCTTCATCGGGAGCTCTAAAAATACCAGTTCCAGGGACAGTGGGGTCAGTAGCGTTTGCTTCATTATCTGCCATTACTGCACTACCACAACACTCACACCAAGGCTTAGTATAAACTCTGTTAGTACTAACAAGTAACACATAACCTGTCCTAATACTCACTTAACCCATCCCCAGCATGTTATGTTTGACATGACTCTACTAAGTTTGAGAACATGATATTTAGATCACAATGCGCATGCTGCCAAACTAAGCTCTGATACCAATTTGTGACACTGCTAAGAAAAAATTTTATACGTGGCGAAAGAATTTATTAGTTAATTACAGAACACACTTTAAGTATTGATCATTCAGTACAACCAGTGTCACGTGTCATTTCGACAGAATATATGATTATACGGAGAAGGCGCATTTACAATATGTTTACAAAAAGGTCATTGTTTAAACAAAGCAAGGCCACATCAGAGTTGACTCCTGTCAAACATAACATTACCATGCCCGTCTTCTCCCCAAAAATCATCACTTACAAGAGCTAACAACCTGCAGGGAGAGGATAGAGGGGAATTAGCACGAAGCTAAATGAGTACGACTAACTACAGACTATAGTATATAGGAACCGTCATACTAATCATGTCACAAAGTCTAACACACAAACATCACCCAAGTTCTGTCTACAGAGACTCTGGCGGCTTGGCCAAACCATTAACCACCAGTTGATCGGACTGAGGCCTACCAGAAGTTCCTCCACCACCGTGTGTATATATATAATCCACACGTGATGGATGCGTCATTCATATATATATACACCTCGATTGTCTAGGCTACCACATGAGGAACCCAACCCGCAGGTTGATCTCTCCTACCGAGGCTACCACGCAATAGGGACGCACTGGGCTCCAACAGACAAGCATCAACTAACATGCAATCATCAAACCGTACTAACTAACCACAACAGTAAGTATATCTAACAAGTATGGCAATCATAATATAACATGCTACTCTATACTATATTTGTGATGCCACGTACAAAACCATCGTGTACGAATCATCAACAACAGGATCATTACAAGGTTAAGTACTATATGCTGTAATTAAAGAAGTTGCATTCACGATAAAAAGGTGATGTCATAACCGACATCAAATGTTTTACATTTCAAAAGCATGCTTCACTAAGTAGAAGCAAATAATAAGTGTATGTGACCACAATGGTCGTTACAAGTCATAGTTCAAAAGTACTAAAGTTTGAGTGCAAGGTAAAGTAGTTCATGCGATGACAACTCTAAGCAGCGGGTGTCTACAGCACAACTAGTACACAGCGGAAGCTAACCTCAAGCACCTGAGAAAAACATGCTTAAAAACGTCAACACAAAGGTTAGTGAGATATAGTTTAAGTATAACAGTATGTAAGGTAGGCCACGAGATTTCAGTGCTACAACGAGCGTTTCAAAATAGTATGATAAAGTATATGTTAACCGTGGGCACTTGGTAACTAACTTAACGTTTATACCCCCTGAAAGTACACTTGGCAAGTGCGTATGTCTACGAAGTATTAAACACTCGTTAAATGCTAGCACTACTAGCCCGAGTGGGGATGTCAAACTCTATGGATCCATATCTAAGATTCGCGTTCACGGTTCAAAAACCAATGATTAAACGTTACCGAGCTAATGGGAATGTTTATGCCGTTGTATAACCCACACATATAATAGCTTAAGTACTCGTGCCTAGTATGTAAAACATAAAATCCGCATGTATTCTCAGTACCCAAAATAAGTTAAAGTAAAAAGGGAATGCTATAACTCACAATGATAATGTAGTCGTAAAGTCGGTTCGGAAAAGGTGTGCAAGTAATCGGTCCGAAGGTCCTCAACCTAAGGAAAATAGTACTAAGTCAGTAAATCGTCTTAATAGGTTTAAAAGTATGTAAATAAGGTCTTAAGGGTCATCATCATTCATCATTAAACAAAAGGCGTAAAGTAGGTTTCGTTTATGAAAGTAGTTTAAAACAAAGTCTGATTCAGTCAGTCACCACGGCCTCTACCCTTACTGAATTAAGGTGAGACCAGTGGACATGGCTCCGTCTATGAGTCTTTTAAGTGTGTTAAAATTTACAGAAGCAAACTCGTCTTGGTTTGACCGTGGCGACGGTCTAAGTGCGAGTAGGTCAGAAATTTCTGCACAACGTTAAAGGACATAGTAACGATCGGAGGGCCATAAATCCCAAACCGTAACTCGGATTAAGACGAGTCCTATATGAAAAGTTATCTATTCGAAAAGATATATCTAAAAATCATGGTTAGAACAGCCCAGGTCTGCTGGTCTGTTACAGAAACAGCAGGTCAGTAGGTTTGGACAGAAACAGTAAGTGTAAGTGAGTTCCGGTGGTCTTGGTGCTTGATGTTCATCATGGTTCTAATCCTTGATGCATATAGCTTCAAGTGTACAACTCATTGATGTGTCTACATCATCTTAACCAAGTCTTGACCATCATAACTCTAGTGCAAGTCTAAGACATGAAGCACAACTCACTTAAGAGTTGCATGTAGTTTGATGAACCAAAGTTACATCAAAGTCTTAGGTTTGACACTTACATGAACTATTAGACTAATAATAAGTTACAAACTTGAAAATGAACTTATGAAATCAAGATCTTAAAATGCAGAACATAGTTCTTAGTTAGATCTTGAAGATCCAAGACTCAAAAGTCTAGATCAAGCATAAGTATACAAAGTTATAATTAAAAAGTTTCCTTCATATGTTCTTGAACTTTAAAGTTAACTTTAAGTTCAAGATTAATGAGATCAAAGTTAACTTGTAACATTTGACCAACACGAACATAAATAATGAAATTAAAGTGCAAGAATGAAGTAGTAAACTAAGTAAACAAGTAAATTATTCATGGTTGTTCATACTTTAAAGATTCAAACCAAAGTTTGATCTTTAGAAAGTAAACTTTAAAGTTTACTTCATGAGCTTCAAGTATGCCTTTCAACCATGAACTTTATAATCTTTTGAAACAAATAAGGTAGAACATAACTAGATAGATTATGTTCTTGTTATTCTTGTTATAACAAGATAAAGATGAAGAATCAAACTAGTAAGTTTATTCTTGTAACATGAAAGTAAGTAAGTAATAACAAGTAAATAACTAAACAACAACAAAGACAAGTAATCAATCAAGCAACTAACAAAAGATGATGATGATTGTGGGTGTATAGTATTCGGTTTTACAAAGAAAAAGAAGGGAGAAAGAAACTTGTAACTTACAAGAATGAAGAGAAAGTTGAGAGAAAAAGTTGAAAGGAAAATGTAAATAAGAATGTGTGTGAAAATGAATGATGAATACAAGTGAATGAAGTAAGTAAAAAAAATAATTTGAACTCCTCCTAGATGCTAAAACCGACGGCCAAAGTGTGGGGGGGAGGAAGGAGGCCAAAATCCACAAGTCACTTGTATGCAAAGGTGTTAAAAGTTGGATATAAGATGTGTTTGCATGGGGATTAAGTGATAACTAGATTCCAAATGATATAACTAACTAGTTACCATTTAATTGATACTTACACTTTGAAAGAGTGGGCTAACTAAGCCCACTTAAAGGTAGGGTGGGCTTACAAGTCTTAATTCATGAGTCCATTAACTAATCAAAGCCCAAGTTCAATTAATTAACAATTAAACCCAATTAAAGCCCAAGTAGCTAACTAATAGCCTTAGTTAATTAAAATGATTAATAAAATTAATCATGAATGTAAATAATATCTAGAAATATTATTCGTGAAGTTTCGTGTGTCACAAAGACGTTTCGGGCACTTAAAATTCAAGTACGGGCAATCATGGCAACATGTAAATGTAATCACATACATTCGTTTAATCACACGTATTAATAATAACAATTATTAATAAATAAATGTTAGAAATTCCAGGGTCGTTACATTACCCACCTGTTAAAGAAAATTTCGTCCCGAAATTTAAGCTGAGGTAGATGGAGGAGTCGGGAAAAGGTGAGGATACTTCCGCATCATTTGATCCTCTCGTTCCCAAGTAAACTCAGGTCCTCATTTGGCATTCCAGTGTACTCGGACTATCGGAATCTTGTTGCGTTTCAAAGTTTTGATCTCACGATCCATAATTTCAACAGGTTCCTCCACAAAGTGGAGTTTGTCATCAATTGTAAGTTCTTCCAGTGGTATGATAAGTTCTGGTGCAGCAAGACACTTCTTCAAGTTTGATACGTGGAAGGTAGGATGAACTGAGCTCAATTGTGCTGGTAGATCCAAACGGTAAGCAACGGGTCCAACACGTTCCAGGATCTCAAAAGGACCAATGTATCGTGGGTTTAACTTCCTACGTTTTCCAAAATGGATCACACCTTTCCAAGGTGCAACCTTTAACATTACACGGTCGCCAACGTTGAATTCAAAGTCTTTACGTTTAAGATCGGCATAACTCTTCTGACGATCACGGGCAGTCTTAAGTCTAGCTTGGATCTGAGCAATCTTCTCCGTGGTTTCGTGGACTACCTCGGGTCCGGTGATTTGCTTTTCACCTACTTCGGCCCAACAAATAGGAGATCGGCACTTACGCCCATACAATGCTTCAAAAGGTGCAACATTAATGCTAGAGTGATAACTGTTGTTGTACGAGAATTCGGCGAGTGGCAAATGTCTTTCCCAGGCCTTTCCAAAATCAATGACACATGCACTTGCAGCATGTCCTCCAAGGTCTGAATCGTTCGTTCACTTTGCCCGTCAGTCTGAGGATGATAAGCAGTACTCATGTCAAGGCGAGTTCCCATGGCTTCTTGCAAAGAACGCCAAAATCTAGAGGCAAAACGAGGATCGCAATCGGAGATGATCAATAAAGGTACACCATGTCGTGATACAACCTCCTTAATGTATAATTGAGCAAGTCTTTCCATCGTATCAGTTTCCTTCATCGCTAGGAAGTGTGCAGATTTGGTAAGGCGGTCAACAATAACCCAAATAGTATCGTATCCGCAAACCATCTTCGGCAGCTTAGTAATGAAATCCATTGTGATCCTTTCCTACTTCCATTGTGGGATTTCCGGCTGTTGAAGTAACCCAGAAGGTCTCTGATGTTTGGCCTTAACTTTCGAACAAGTCAAACACTTCCCAACATAAGTTGCAACGTCCTTCTTAAGATTCGGCCACCAATACTGTTCTTTAAGGTCGTGGTACATTTTGCCTGCTCCAGGGTGAATCAAATATCTCGATTTGTGTGCTTCATCAAGTATGAGGTTCCGTAGATCTCCATAATAAGGTACCCAAATTCTTCCGGCATAACATCGGAGTCCAGACTCCCTAACCTCGAATCGAGAGACAAGTATGTTCAAATGTTCATGAGATATGTTCTCCTCCTTGAGAGCCTCATCTTAGGCTACTCTGATCTGGCTGTTGAGGTTCGAATGGATGGTGATGTTCAGAGCCCTAACACGAAGAGGTGCCGTCCTCTCCTTTCGGGTTAAAGCGTCAGCTACAACATTGGCCTTGCCAGGGTGATAACGGAGTTCACAATCGTAGTCGTTGAGCGTCTCGATCCATCGACGCTGTCTCATATTCAGTTGCTTCTGATCAAAGATGTGCTGGAGACTCTTGTGATCGGTGAAGATAGTGCTCTTAGTTCCATACAAATAATGTCTCCACAATTTAAGCGCAAAGACAACGGCTCCAAGTTCAAGATCGTGAGTAGTGTAGTTCCGCTCGTGAATCTTCAATTGGCGGGAGGCATAGGCAATAACCTTTGATCGTTGCATTAGTACACAACCAAAACCACTCTTCGATGCATCACAATAAACAACAAAGTCGTCACTGCCTTCGAGAAGTGATAGGATAGGTGCGGAGGTTAACTTCTTCTTCAAAGTTTGAAATGCTGATTCGTGTGCGGGTTCCCAAATGAACTTCTTGCCCTTGTGAGTCAGCGCGGTCAAAGGACGCGCAATCAGAGAAAATCCTTCAATGAACCTTCGATAATAACCGACGAGACCTAGGAATTGGCGAATATGTGTCGGATTAGTGGGGGTCTCCCACTTGCTGATGGCTTCAATCTTGGCAGGATCAACTTTGATACCCTGGTCGCTTACAACATGACCCAAAAATTGTACTTCCTTCAACCAAAATTCACACTTGGAGAATTTGGCGTAAAGTTGCTCTTGTCTTAAGAGTTCAAGCACTAATCGGAGGTGTTGCTCATGTTCTTCTTTACTCTTAGAGTAGATGAGGATATCATCTATGAAGACGATAACAAACTTGTCCAAGTAAGGCTTGCAGACACGATTCATGAGATCCATGAACACGGCAGGTGCATTTGTCAAACCGAATGGCATCACGAGGAACTCATAATGACCATAACGGGTTCTTAATGCAGTCTTCATCACGTCGCTTTCCTTCACCCTCAACTGGTGATAGCCGGATCGCAAATCGATCTTTGAGTAGATACTCGATCCTTGTAGTTGATCAAAAAGATCGTCAATTCGTGGAAGAGGATACCGATTCTTGATAGTCAATTTTTTGAGTTCACGGTAGTCGATACACATATGGAAAGATCCATCCTTCTTCTTTACAAACAACACAGGTACGCCCCAAGGCGAGAAGCTTGGTTGAATAAATCCTCGATCATGTAGTTCTTGTAGTTGACTCTGTAATTCTTGCATCTCGGAAGGTGCGAGTCTATAAGGTGCGCGAGCTACAGGTGCAGCTCCTGGCACTAAGTCAATCTGAAACTCTACTGCTCTCTGCGGCGGTAATCCAGGCAATTCCTCTGGGAAGACATCGGAAAATTCGTTCACAATTCGAACGTCATTCACGCTCTTCACCTCAGTTTCTACCGCTTTCACATGTGCTAGGACAGCAAAACGTCCCTTCTTCATAATCTTTTGCGCTTTCACGCAACTAATGAGGTTCAACTTCGAGGTACATCTCTCTCCATAGATAACCAGTGGTTCGCCATCTCCTTGTGGTATGTGAAGTGCTTTGTCTCCACAAATAATCTCGGCTCTTATCTTAGTCAACCAATCCATACCGACGATCACGTCAAAACTTCCCAGTTTGATAGGTATCAAATCAATTTCGAAATCTGCACCAGCTATGTTGATAATAGCTCCTCAACTAATGTGGTCAACTTTTTCAAGTTTACCGTTGGCGACCTCGACAAGCATACTTTCTTTTAACGGGACTAATGACCAATTAATCTTATCGCAAAAATGTCTACATACATAACTTCTATTCGCACCCATATCAAACAAGACAGAAGCTAAAAGATTGTTGATTGTGAATATACCTGTCACCAAGTCGGGGTTATCGCGTGCATCCCTTGCATTAACATTAAAAGCTCTACCTCGCGGTGGTCCTCCGTCTTTTCGCTTGTTTGGGCACGCATTTCTGAAATGGCCCGTCTGCCCGCATTCGTAGCACTTCTTCGGTCCATTGGTGTTTGGCTTCCCATTCAAAGTGGTGACCTTGCAGTCTTTCCCGATATGCCCAGCCCGTTGGCATTTCTCACAGACAACATTGCAATACCCAGTGTGGTGATTGTAGCATCGCTTGCATTGTGGTAAGGTTCCTTTGTAGTTCGGGTTGGTGTTGGTGTTGTTGTTGGGATTAGGGTTTCCACCATTGTTGTGCCTCTTGGCGGGGGTTTGATCATAGTTTCTCCCCCTGTTGTTGTTATTGTGGTTGTTGTCCCATTTCCTCTTCTCGCTACTACCAGTTTCAAACTTGGCCTTCTCCTGCTCGTCAAGGATGATTTGATTCAATAGAGTATGCGCCATGCGCATTGCTTCGGGAACACTCGGTGGCTTGGATGAGGTAACATTACCCTTGATGGACTTAGGAAGTCCCGAGAAGTATTTCTCCAAGCGCTTAAATTCGGGGGTGACCATGGTCGGACACATAAGAGCCAACTCCAAAAACCTACGATTGTAACTGTTAAGGTCGTTCCCTACGGCCTTTAACTGCATAAATTCGATTTGCATCTTCTGGATTTCGGTTCTCGGACAATACTCATCAATCATAGCCGCCTTGAATTCCTCCCATGGCGTAGCATACGCCTCATCGATACCTTTCACTTGAGCTAACGTGTTCCATCACGTTAGCGCGCCGTCAGATAGCGTGAAAGATGCAAACTTGGTCTTATTGTCCTCCGAACAGTTGCTAACTCGGAATACTGATTCAAGTTTCTCGAACCATCTGGTGAGACCAACTGGTCCCTCGGTGCCGCTGAAGTTATGCGGTTTGCAGCTCTGGAATTCCTTGTATGTACACCCATTTCGAACGGGTGGAATAACTGGTGGCGGTGGCGGTGGAGCTTCGAGATTTCTTTCTGCTAGGGCTGCAGCGACCCGTTCGTTGATCATGTCCTCAATCTAGGCGGCGGTAGGTGTGGATCTTCCATTAGCCATGGTATTCTAAACAAAAATTTTGACTCAAGTCAAAATCCAGTATGCAAGTAGTAATAATACAGTATATAGTGACCAACATGGAATCAAAACATCACATGTTATTAAATAATGCATCTAGGTACAAATACCACAGAATCATCGTACAGCAATGTAAATAGAACATCGTGCAAGAATTAAATAACGCAAAGTTCCATTCATTAATAATAATAAGTTTCATACATTTGAATAAGTTCGTACAATACATATGAAATACATGAAACTATATCTAGATTACATCATGAAATCTAAATACAAGGTCCTACGGTGAAGGCGGGTGAACTGCTCCTCGAGCCAACTGCTCCTCGAGCTCAGTGACTCGAGCTCGGAGAGTCTCAATCTCCCTCATCAGTTCCTCATTAGAGGGAGCTGGTGGGGCAGGCGGTGCAGGTGGGGCGGGTAGTGCGGGTGGTGTTGGTGGTGCTGATGTAGATGGTCCGGCTCCGGATGTAGACGGTACGTCCCTAGATGTAAGTGGTCCGTATCTAAATCTAGGTGGTACGGTTCCAGAAATAGTCAATACGTAACGGGGAACCTTACGTATCTATGGGTCGGCAGGGTATGGCACAACTCGTTTACGAGCAGTAACCCTACGACGATGGCCAAATGCGTCAGTAAAAGCACGACCTCCATTCACCCCTGGAATGACGGTGCCGTCGAAACGGTACCGCTTCTTCGGCGGGGTGGAGGGTGCCTGAATAGGTCTATCAGCAGGATCCTCATCATCGCTGGAGTCGTCTGATGATGAAGAATCGGCGGATGATGAGTCATCCGAATCGTGTGGTGGTGACACTGGTGGCTGAGCTGGTAATCCGAAGCGTCCGAAGGCGGCCAACATCGGTCTGTGTCTGCCTGGAGGAATCACGACTAAACGTCCGTCGGGAGTGCGTCGGCAAGGCGTACGCATGTGGTTACGAAACGGCCCTTCCCCGAACTCCGCGGGGATCTCAATACAACCAATGCGGGGCTGTGACCTCGAGGGTCTGGGAGCAGACACTGGGGCAGGTGCACTAGTACCAGCTCCGGAAGTAGAAGCGCCGGGATTACTAGTGGGTATCGGGGCTGGTGTATCGGCAGTAGCAGCAGCAGGTGTAGCAGTAGGTAGGGCGACGGGGTCTGAGTCTGTACTGCCCGAAATGCCAGCAGGTGGAACATCTGACATCTGAACAAGGAAAAATAAATTTTCCATGTCAGTATGTCATAAAGCAAGCAAATAATAGGCCAACAGTTTAAATCATGTATAACGGTAACTAGCATGGCAATAACAGTAATTCGTATGAAAGTAGCATGCAATCGAAAGCAAGTAGCATTATGCAGTAGTGATATCATGTAGTAGCATACGGCATATAGCAGAAAAAGTAAGCATTAGCATGTAGTAAGCTCAGCGGAAACAAGTAAACTAGCAAGTTGTAGATTAGTCCTATTAGTGAATCCTACTTGGGTCGGTCTTAGACTCACTAATGCAACCTAATTCCCTACAACCAATGCTCTGATACCAAATGTGATGCCCTGTACAAAACCATCGTGTACGAATCATCAACAACAGGATCATTACAAGGTTAAGTACTATATGCTGTAATTAAAGAAGTTGCATTCACGATAAAAAGGTGATGTCATAACCGACATCAAATGTTTTACATTTCAAAAGCATGCTTCACTAAGTAGAAGCAAATAATAAGTGTATGTGACCACAATGGTCGTTACAAGTCATAGTTCAAAAGTACTAAAGTTTGAGTGCAAGGTAAAGTAGTTCATGCGATGACAACTCTAAGCAGCGGGTGTCTACAGCACGACTAGTACACAGCGGAAGCTAACCTCAAGCACCTGAGAAAAACATGCTTAAAAACGTCAACACAAAGGTTAGTGAGCTATAGTTTAAGTATAACAGTATGTAAGGTAGGCCACGAGATTTCAGTGCTACAACGAGCGTTTCAAAACAGTATGATAAAGTATATGTTAACCGTGGACACTTGGTAACTAACTTAACGTTTATACCCCCTGAAAGTACACTTGGCAAGTGCGTATGTCTATGAAGTATTAAACACTCATAAAATGCTAACGCTACTAGCCCGAGTGGGGATGTCAAACCCTATGGATCCATATCTAAGATTCGCGTTCACGGTTCAAAAACCAATGATTAAACGTTACCGAGCTAAAGGGAATGTTTATGCCGTTGTATAACCCACACATATAATAGTTTAAGTACTCGTGCCTAGTATGTAAAATATAAAATCCGCATGTATTCTCAGTTCCCAAAATAAGTTAAAGTAAAAAGGGAATGCTATAACTCACAATGATAATGTAGTCGTAAAGTCGGTTCGGAAAAGGTGTGCAAGTAATCGGTCCGAAGGTCCTCAACCTAAGGCAAATAGTACTAAGTCAGTAAATCGTCTTAATAGGTTTAAAAGTATGTAAATAAGGTCTTAAGGGTCATCATCATTCATCATTAAACAAAAGGCGTAAAGTAGGTTTCGTTTATGAAAGTAGTTTAAAACAAAGTCTAACTTCAGTCAGTCACCACGGCCTCTACCCTTACTGAATTAAGGTGAGACCAGTGGCCATGGCTCCATCTATGAGTCTTTTAAGTGTGGTAAAATTTACAGAAGCAAACTCATCTTGGTTTGACCTTGGTGACGGTCTAAGTGCGAGTAGGTCAGAAATTTCTGCACCACGTTAAAGGACATAGTAACGATCGGAGGGCCATAAATCCTAAACCGTAACTCGGATTAAGACGAGTCCTATATGAAAAGTTATCTACTTGAAAAGATATATCTAAAAATCATGGTTAGAACAGACCAGGTATGCTGGTCTGTTACAGAAACAGCAGGTCAGTAGGTTTGGACAGAAACAGTAAGTTTAAGTGAGTTCCGGTGGTCTTGGTGCTTGATGTTCATCATGGTTCTCATCCTTGATGCATATAGCTTCAAGTGTACAACTCATTGATGTGTCTACATCATCTTAACCAAGTATTGACCATCATAACTCTAGTGCAAGTCTAAGACATGAAGCACAACTCACTTAAGAGTTGCATGTAGTTTGATGAACCAAAGTTACATCAAAGTCTTAGGTTTGACACTTACATGAACTATTAGACTAATAATAAGTTACAAACTTGAAAATGAACTTATGAAATCAAGATCTTAAAATGTAGAACATAGTTCTTAGTTAGATCTTGAAGATCCAAGACTCAAAAGTCTAGATCAAGCATATGTATACAAAGTTATAATTAAAAAGTTTCCTTCATATGTTCTTGAACTTTAAAGTTAACTTTAAGTTCCAGATTAATGAGATCAAAGTTAACTTGTAACATTTGACCAACAAGAACATAAATAATGAAATTAAAGTGCAAGAATGAAGTAGTAAACTAAGTAAACAAGTAAATTATTCATGGTTGTTCATACTTTAAAGATTCAAACTAAAGTTTGATCTTTAGAAAGTAAACTTTAAAGTTTACTTCATGAGCTTCAAGTATGTCTTTCAACCATGAACTTTATAATCTTTTGAAACAAATAAGGTAGAACATAACTAGATAGATTATGTTCTTGTTGTTCTTGTTATAACAAGATAAAGATGAAGAATCAAACTAGTAAGTTTATTCTTGTAACATGAAAGTAAGTAAGTAATAACAAGTAAATAACTAAACAACAACAAAGACAAGTAATCAATCAAGCAACTAACAAAAGATGATGATGATTGTGGGTGTATAGTATTTGGTTTTACAAAGAAAAAGAAGGGAAAAAGAAACTTGTAACTTACAAGAATGAATAGAAAGTTGAGAGAAAAAGTTGAAAGGAAAATGTAAATAAGAATGTGTGTGAAAATGAATGATGAATACAAGTGAATGAAGTAAGTAAAAAAAATAATTTGAACTCCTCCTAGATGCCAAAACCGACGGCCAAAGTGTGGGGGGGAGGAAGGAGGTTAAAATCCACAAGTCACTTGTATGCAAAGGTGTTAAAAATTGGATATAAGATGTGTTTGCATGGGGATTAAGTGATAACTAGATTCCAAATGATATAACTAACTAGTTACCATTTAATTGATACTTACACTTTGAAAGAGTGGGCTAACTAAGCCCACTTAAAGGTAGGGTGGGCTTACAAGTCTTAATTCATCAGTCCATTAACTAATCAAAGCCCAAGTTCAATTAATTAACAATTAAACCCAATTAAAGCCCAAGTAGCTAACTAATAGCCTTAGTTAATTAAAATGATTAATAAAATTAATCATGAATGTAAATAATATCTAGAAATATTATTCGTGAAGTTTCGTGTGTCACAAAGACGTTTCGGGCACTTAAAAGTCAAGTACGGGCAATCATGGCAACATGTAAATGTAATCACATACATTCGTTTAATCACACGTATTAATAATAACAATTATTAATAAATAAACGTTGGAAATTCCAGGGTCGTTACAATATTCTCCAGTTAGTCTCACTCACAAAATACCAGCAACCAGCTCAGATAATCTACTACTGAGCGGCTTCCTTATCCTTATCACCTGAACATAAGGCAAATCAAGTTAGTTGATGTCCGTAAATTTTATTACTTAATATATATAAAAGTATATTTTATTATATAAATTTAATATAAAATTTTATTTATTAATAAATAAATTATATTATTTACTCTAATAAATCTTTTAAAAATATTTAACATCAAACAACACTATACAGAAATTTTTGTATCAAAAAGCACTCGCTAAAAATTTCTACTTAACTCTTATGCATTTTCAAAATTTACATCTTGATCATCAATATACAAACGGGCAGCATAACGGCTAAAAATTAACACTTAGTAAAATATTTCACTGCCAAAGATACTCGGTCGACTGTCAGAGACAGTCAG
This sequence comes from Rutidosis leptorrhynchoides, assembly GCF_046630445.1. Lineage (NCBI taxonomy): Eukaryota > Viridiplantae > Streptophyta > Magnoliopsida > Asterales > Asteraceae > Rutidosis > Rutidosis leptorrhynchoides. Next base: position 86,643,873 of record NC_092335.1, on the reverse strand, counting down.
CCGACTATCTACACTCACTCGGCCGAGTGTCTAGTCACTCGGTCGATGGTCTCTCACAGACACACTCGGTCATGGGTCATACACACTTGGTCGATGGTCGAGTCGGTCAATCGAGTGTCAGGAGACACTCGGCTGACTGTGTTTAACTGCAGAAGCTGAAGAACAAAGCTACGGGTTTCACCCAAAATCGACCAATTCTTGTTCTAGAGCTCGATTATGACCTCAAAACTGACCAAATCGAAGACACTAAACATGTAGAAACATAAACCCACAAAATTTAGACTCAAACAACATCAAATCTAACCATTTTAACCCAAATTACTCACTTTGTAAAACTTTACACAAAAACCCAATTTTCTCAAAGATTAAAGCATGAAAACTTGTGATTCTTACCTTGATAGAATCACTAAATCACAAGGAACAAGATAGTGTAAAAGATTCGAGCTCAAGAACAAGGATTTTAGATTAGGGGTTTGATGTGGGTGAGGATGAAGATACGAAATGTGTTTGTGTATCTGATATCTTTTGTACATCATTTGGCAACCCAAACGAAGTCCAAATTAAATAAACAAACCTCCTCTGTGACCCTTGTCACAAACTGGTCCTAACCATATCATTAAATAATCATAAATACTAAATAAAAATAAAAACATATATTAACACAATACTAACTTAAGGGTAATTTAGTAATCTTACATCTAGGCCCAGTAGAGGATGTTACACGCAGCTATCGGTGTCAATGAGCATTTTGTTGATGTATTGGCCGCATTCAGGCAAGTATCCTTCCACAACTAACGGGGCACACTTTCTTTCATAAATAGGCTCGCGCGGAAGATGTGCCTTGAGGGATTCATACGGAAACAACGGGTCCTTCTCAATCTCCTTCCATTTCTGCCACGAGAAGAAATAGATGATCTTATCTTTCTCAGCTCCTTCATTCTCCTTCTTATACCCGCCTGATTCATCTTTCTCTGGCTTCAAGTGTTTTAGTTCTCCGCGCTTGAGGCAAGCGACCACATTATCAACTAATTCTTTGCAACGATTGGTCTCGTGTCCGAAGTCATCGTGAAAGTCGCAGAATTTTGACTTATCGCGTCGCGCATATTCAGACATGCGCGCAGGTTTCTCAAACGTATTGAAGATGGGCTCCGTTACGTATATCTCCTTTAGACGCTTGGTGAGGCTTCTGATTAAGGCCTGCTTGTTTTCCCTTGTGTCGTTATCCATGTTCCTATGATGTTGCAGGTTGTTGTTATTGTTCCCTTGATGGTTTCGCTGATGCTTTCTATCGCTGTGATGTCCGTTACCATGGTGGCGGTATGGGCTGGAGTCATGCTGGTTTCTTCCGAAACTGCCTGACTGATGTCCACCCCTTGGTGAATCGTAACCGTCGCGCCGACCATTTCCTGAACCTCGGTAGCCTGAGTACCTGGTAGTGTCTTCTTCAGCGCGCATGTGCTCGTGAGCTTCTCTTATCGCTTCTGTTAGTGTCTCTGGAGGGCGCTTCCAAAGTCTCTGCCACAACGCTAGGTGGCGCTCCATGCAGATTCCATGTATGAAGCCGGATACCTTCAATGATTCAGTGCAGTTAGGGATTCTGGCTACTTCTTGGCATTACCTATCGATGAACTGTCCCAGGGATTCTCCTCGTTCATGCTTGATGTCATGGCACTTGACGTGCGTCCTTCGAGTTGCGTGCATGTTATGGAAGTTAAGAAAGAAACGTGTTCGAAGATCATCATAACAGCTTATGACGAGCGCGGGAAGGTTGTTGAACCACTGTCGGTCCACACCTTCAAGTAGCGGAGGGAACTCCATTCATTTCGTTTCGTCTACCCAACGCTGGTTTTGCGCTATACCCTCGTACTTCTGCAGAAATTCATCCGGGTCTGAGAACCCATCGTAATACCCCAAGGTGAGTGGTATTACGGGCAGCGGCGTCGAGATGTGATTCAGTATATGTGCTGAAAATTTCTCTTCAGTGGGGGCGGTTTCAAAAGAGGGTTTTACATTCACCCCTTTCATTCCCTCGTACAGGTTCTTGATCATGAGTTCGGCCTTCCCAGGCTGTTCGAATTCGTGCACCAGTCTTCTGGCGCTGCATTCATCAAAACATAGATTAGATTGGCTTAACTAAGAGCGCGTTGTTCGCATGTCCGAGCCGGTGATTCGGTGGAGGCGCCTCTTCCTGCGGGCGAAGTTCCTTGCGCGAAAGTAGTGGCGCTAGATCCATGAGTCATTGGGGAGGCATCCCTTCGCGGCGAGGGTGAGGGCCTTGTGTTTTTTGGGCCAGCAGGACTGCTAGTGTGACTTGGGCTACTGCGTGTGGCTTCAGGCGCTGGGTAGGCGAGAGTGAACTCCACGCTTGCGGTGTTCGAGGCCCAAGGCATCGGCCTGACAGCCTCTGGGGTCTTGAAAGGTGATGTGGGCGCACCAAGGGGAGGCATCTGGGCGCCCCTTGGTGGTGCACTGTCGAAGGTTCCTACAGATCCTTTGATTGCCGGCTTAGGTCCTGTGGGTGAGGTAGCTCGCGCTTGTGCAGGTTTAGGTACTTCTGGCTTGCTAGTCATTTCAACACATGTTACTGTATCAAAAAGAAACAAGCGAGTCGTTAGTGGACATACAGAAAAAAGATCAACTCAAAATCTTTTAACTTGTGTATCCCACGGATGGCGCCAAATGATCAAGCATAGAATAATCTGGTCGGGTTCGGTCCATGCTTGACATCAAAGAAGGGGGATTTAAGGGTCAATTGGGTTTAACTCTCTGGTCCGGAGTACCGTGAATAACCCCCTGCGAGATGAGGATCTCAGTAGGGGTGGTTAAACATAGACCCACCATCAGCGGGTAGTCCGGTCAGCGATGGCTCGCGCTGGGTTGTAGGGTTTTGTGTTCATAGAACGTTACCTGTGTATCAAGAATGTCTAGTGAAATGCTATAAGTCCGGTAGCGCGAGTATAATTGCGCTATGCGCTACTGTCAATAGTGTATATGTCTGTGTGAATTGAATTCCAGATCCCTCATTTTGTGGATGAAGTCCGTTATTTATAAGGCAAACCTCCTTGTCTTTTATCGCCACATAATAAGGTTTAAAAGGATCGTGGCCTGCCAATAGTACATCTTTGAGTGAGCCAACCCGACAAAAGTAAAAAGTGTTCTTGTCGGATTTGACCTCTTGTCTGCTAGGTGTCTTCTGCCAGCTACAGCATTGCCTGACATAAACACGTCACCAAAGTGCATGGATGGGATCAGCGCTATGGTTGTCACTTCAGCGCTACCTGCCTAAGTGCGCACTCTCATGACTCTTGTGGCAATGCTGTATGATGCGCTACACGAGCTGATTGGGTATGCGTATCATTAATATTGACTATCTTTGAGTTTTCCTAATCTAGTTTGTTTTGTGTGGTGGATCGTACGGTTTTCGTTGTAGGTTAGTTGATCCTTGGTTTTTGGTTCTTATTTTTGTAGGCTTTGTTGGTTGGCTTGTTATAGGTGTTTGGTCTTTTGGTTGTTTTGGGTTGTTTGCTCAGTTTATTTTCCGCTTGACTCGGCTCAGCTCGATTGTAGATGGCTATTTTGCTAGTTTGGTTTTTTAATTATTACTTTTAGTTGTGAGGTGTGTTGGGGATTTCTTGTATCATTTTGATATACTCTTTAATTTCATAGGTTGAAGAAAGTCCATTAATTAAAAAAGTTGAAGTTTTTTAAGAAAAAAAATCAGAGATAAAATAAATTAAATAAAACTAAATTGTAGGGTATAGATATACTAAACTCGTATTATATATATGAATATGAATATGAACATGAATATTAGGCGCAATCCAGGGAGAAGGGAGAAGCAGAAAAAAAGGAGATAAAAGGGGAAGTGGGGGAAGCAACGTGATAAATGTTCAATTACATTCATCGTCGGATGTGTGATGAATGTTAGTTGAAGAATGTTAATTAACAGATGTGTGATCATTGATATTATGCTAGTGATGATTAATATTAAGTTGCTTCCCCCTGTTCCTTTTTTCTTACTTCTCCCAGAATCACTCTACATATGAATACATCGTTGTTACACCGTTATAAAAAAATAGATATTTGCGGCCTATGTTTCTGTAATTGTATTCACTATTTTTCTTTTTTTATCTCGAGATTTCATTATCAAAGGCAGGAACCGAATTTCCAACTAACAATATGTCAATATGTGATTTTTTTTCATACTTCACTGAGGTGGTCGTCTATTTAGATTATTAGGCTTACACTTTGATACGGCCAACACCTAACACAACCTAGCGAGCCTCGCAACTAGAAAACTATGTTAGCCGAAATCAAAATGACTAGCTATCTAAAAGCGAGTATCAGCCCAACTAACATAAGGACAACCCACCCCCGAGCAAAACTAACAAAAAAACAAGGCCGAGCAAACCGAAAGAGGAACACATGACAACCTAAGGAACAAATATACACAAGCAACAATAACAACAGCAAAACCCAACTACCTAAACCACTTGATCTTTGACGAATCAACTAACCCCGAGTTGTTCCGCGGCGAGCAAGGCTTCTCTACCTCTTGACCCCGGTTTAATCAACTTCTCATCCAGTGATGATTCCGAGATGAAAACTCAATAGGGTCAAAAAAAATTTCTCAAAACTAATTATATCTGAAGGACACTTTATTGTTACCCCAAAAAAATTCATAAATTTTAAAAATATACCTGGTCCTATAATTAAATTTAATAATGTCCTATACAATTTGAAGAGAACATTGTATAAATTTTTTTTTTACACCAGTGAGGTTATACGGCCCCACCAATTACACTCAACATTCGCCCGGGTGTTGTTATCCACTTGTGCAAAATGCACCGCTTTACCCAATCTAGAAGAATAGGAGTACGTACACTTTAGATAGAGCCTTAAACGTCCCCACCTCACTTCCAAGTACACTAAACAGTTCCGAGCTTGAACCATCAACTGGAACCCCATTAAAATGATGTTGAACCGCCTTCCATAAAATCAAAATCATTATCTTTACCCCGCAGAGAAAAAGATCCTTCAGTGAGTACTACTTGCTTCTTACCTTCCTTCGTTGATTTGATTACACCTTCTCTGCTAAAACATGTACTAACCCCCGCAACAGTCGCCATCGAAGCCTTAGTTATATGTGATTATTCTTTTATGCATAAAAGAGTTGGTTGTCTAACAATTAGACTTACACTTTTCTTTTCGAAAAAACTAAACTTTATAAATATCAACACGCTTTTGAAAATAAAGCGTGTGCGAGATTGGGTATTGTCGTTGTTTTGAAAAAAAGCATCTATTAATTCAGTGAGGCCTAATGATCTATTAATAAATAAAATAAAATAAAATTAAAAATGTGAAATATGAAAGACATGATCGGGTAGAGAAAGAGATGACTTTCTCTACTTTCTGGGTAGAGAAAGGACTTGTTTCTATTCTCGGATAGGGGAATGATTGTCTACATCTCACCTCCCCCATACACCACTCATTGTGGTATTGGATTTTGTTGTTGTTGTTGTTGTATGAAAGACATGATCGGTCAACAATTCCCCAAAAGTTATACGAAGTATGTAAAAACAGAACATCACAACTTCACGAGTCATAAGTTTCTCAACGAAAAAATTACATCGATAGTACCTGTGGTTTGTTGAGATTATCATGACAACACCTAAACTATTTTTTTTGCATGGTTGGTACCTACATTTAACTTGAATTACGTTGTTGGTACCTCAGAGTAACTACCATCATCTATTAAACATTAATCCCTCACATGTGTCACGCATGTGAGGGTAATTTCGTCCATTTCAAATTTTTATTCCATTTTTTTTTTTTTGAAAAGCAATTTATCTATTAAAAGGAAGTATGTACAGGATGGTGAGGTAGCCGAAATAGCTACCACCACCGGACACGAGAATTACAATACAAGATACACGAGGAAATAAAGATACACGATACGAAAATCATTACTACGAATGCTTATGCTATTCAACCCGGGTCAAAATTAGGATCTATTGCGTTTGGTCTAGTGAGCCATTGTTGCCAAGACGGAAAAGATTTTCTCGAACGATTTTGAATCCATTCAAATGATTTCACTTGTATTTCGCAAATGATCTTCGGAGCCGCCCAAGAATCGTTTTTGAAGACCTTGAGGTTTCTATTTTTCCAAATCAAGTAACATGTTACCCACACAACCGCTTGCCAAACTTTCCACATATTTGAGTTCATTGTTGGAGAGTTCGAGCCCTTGATCAAATCTTCAAAAGTGGCCCCCGAAGGGAGGAAAAGATTCCACCATTTAAGGATGTCAATCCATACATCTTTAGCGGATTTGCATGAGTAAATGGCGTGATCTACCGATTCAACCACATCATTACATAAGGGGCATAATAATGTGTCTAAATCGATCCCCCTCCGATCAAGTTCCACTCTCACCACGATTCTTTTCCTAAGAACTCTCCAAACGAAGATTCCAACTTTTAATGGAACTAGGTTATTCTTGATAGTCGCCGTAGGATTAGTCTCTCTTGAAATTAATTTGTCATCTATTGTTTTCGCCATTGATTTTGTAACAAACGATCCACTTTTATCACCCGAAAATTTCCACTTGTTTGCGCCACTCCCTGATATCGAAACTGTTTTGATGATGTATATCATGTTATTGATTTCCCCGTGTAACCTGCCTGTAAGAACTCATGACCAATCCCAATTGAAGCACCACGTGTTATTATCGAACGAAACTCTGCTTCGGACGTCTATTGAGGGTTGCTTTTCAAGTCGAAACAAACGGTGAAATGTGTTTTTGAGAGGCCCAATCGAAGCCCACTGATCGAGCCAGAATCTGATGTCCCTGCCGTCGCCTATCTGTCTTATGAATAGTTCTTTCACGTTGATGCCGCGATTAGTTAAGTCGTCTCCCACTTTGATGATATTCCGCCATACAGTGTTCTGCTTAATGAAGTCATTAACACGATTAGAACCCAACCCCCCGTCCCGCCCATAAATGCTTTTAATCGTTTTGACCCATAATGAATCGGGTTCGGTATAAAAGCGCCACCACCATTTGATAAGAAGTGACCAATTTTTTGCTTTAAGACTCCCAATGTTCAACCCGCCCTCTTTGTATGGTAAGAGAATTGTGTCCCATTTGACCCAAGAAAGTTTATTTTCAACCCCCGACCCGCCCCAAAAAAATTTACGTCTCATACCTTCAAGGAGATTGATGATGCAAGATGGAGCGCGAAACAACGAGAAGAAGTATAGAGGGAGACTATTGAGCACCGCCTTTAAGAGTGTTAACCTACCACCGAATGACCTCATTCTTGCATTCCAATCCGACAATCGTTTGCTAAATTTATCAATAACGGGTTTCCATGCTTCTTTTTTGTGCAACCTTTCACCAATCGGCAACCCTAAGTAGGTGAAGGGAAGAGAATCCGGGATACATCCCAATTTACGAGCCATAAGTTCTAATTCCTCTCGAGCTATTTCGATACCATATAGGTGACTTTTTGCATATTTATTTTAAGTCCCGACACCTTTTTGTAGCATTCGAGAGTTTTATGGACATTGGTGATGTTTCTTTTATTCCAATCTCCAAAGAATATTGTATCATCCGCGAATTGAAGATGTGAAATATTTATTTTGTCCCGTCCAATTTCAACCCCCTTATGATCTTCTTTGTAACCGCGATTTTTGCTAGAATATTCAAACCTTCGCTAGCAATGATGAAGAGATAAGGAGATAGGGGGTCTCCTTGACGAATCCCTCTTTGAAGTCGAAATTCCTTTGTTGGTGATCCATTAACGAGGACCGAAATGGACGCAGATTTAAAGCAAGAATCCATCCATTTTAGCCATTTAGATCCGAAACCCATCTTGTTCATGATGTCGAAAAGAAAGCTCCATCGGACACTACCAAATGCTTTCTCAAAATCCGCTTTAAATATGAAGCAACTCGCTTTATTATTCTTGACTTCCCCCACCAATTCATTAGCAATTAAGATGCTATCAAGGATCGATCTTCCTTGAATGAAGGCACTTTGTTCGTTACCTACAAGCTTGTCGATCACGATTCGAATCCTATTTGCTAGTAGTTTTGACAATATTTTGTAATAGCTCCCAATGAGGCTTATTGGCTTATAATCATGCAAAGAGATCGGGTCGCTTTTCTTCGGGATTAATGCAATAAACGAAGCGCTACATCCTGATGTGATATCACCACTACTCCAAAACTATTGAATCGCTTTCATCAAATCTTCTTTGATCACACCCCAATATTTATGATAAAAGTAGAAATTGAATCCATCGGGACCGGGTGCCTTCGAAGCATCACAATCTTTGATAGCTAGCCAAACTTCGTCTTCACTAAATGGACGTTCAAGAGAGGATGCATCATCTTGAGAGATTTTCAAAGTTTCGAATCCTTCAAAATCAAAATGGCTAACATTCGGGTCTTCATAAAAGGATTTGAAGAATCTAAAGACTTCATTTTTTATGTCATCTGGATTTTCTTACCATACACCGTCTATATGTAAACCCCGAATATTGTTTTTGTTGTTTTTTCTTCTAATAATAGAATGGAAGTATTTTGAATTCTCGTCTCCATCAACCGCCCATTTAGAACGGGCTTTTTGTTTTAATATGTTGCATTTAATTCTATCCTTTTCGGCCCACATGTTTCGGCAGTTTAACCATTCACTTCGTTCAGAATCCGTAAGATTTCTTTTCTCTGCCTCGATATCCCAAAAGTTACATATATCATTCAGCTGTTTTAATTCGGAATCTAACTTACCGAAAATGTTGCTGCTCCAGTTCTTGATTCGAGACTTAACGTTTTTAAGTTTGATTCTGAATGCTGTATCTGGTCTGCAGAAGTCAATCGGTTGGTTCCAGGTCTCGGCAATAATTTGGGCCGATTCTTCTGATTCGATCCAGGCATTAAACACACGTGTGGGCTTGGGCCCGAAGTCAGACAATCCATTCTTAAGAATCAATGGGGTATGATCGGATAAGTTCCTGTCTAAAGCATGAACGGACAAATCATTCCATAACGAGTTAAATTTATCACAGACTAGAAAACAATCTAACTTACTGAAACGCAACCCATCATTGCTAATTCTTGTGAACCTCCTGCCCGATAATGGGATTTCGATCAGGCCATTGTTGCTAATGAAATTGTTAAATCTAGCCGCACGATTAGGTATGAAGTTTGTGTTTTCCCTTTCATTTATATTCCTAACCTCATTAAAATCACCACAGAATACCCACGCAGCATTATTATACGCCAAAAGCTCATCTAAGCTATCCCAAAATCTCCTTTTTTTCGTATCACAATGGGGGCCGTAAACATTAACAATCACAATTTCGGAATCATAATTGGAAAGTTTACCTTTGATTGCAACGAAGAATTCGCCTTCCACCGCACAATCTACTCGAAAGATGCTATCATCTCAAATCAATAAAAGGCCTCCAGATCTCCCGTTGCTTTCTTTGACTGCATATTTCGCGTGTTGTGAGCCCCAAACGTTTTCAATCCAAATGTCACTGAACTTCTTTCGTTTGGTTTCCTGCACAGCTGCAATTATGGGATTGGAATCTCGAATTAGTTGTTTGAACCATCCTCGTTTCCCATCTTGATTAAAACCTCGAATGTTTACGGATAGTATCTTCATTGATTACTTCAGGAAGACACAAACACGAGTGGGTATTTGGTTGAGTTAGCCTTCATGTTCCGTATTGAACCCGAGGACCCTGGTAAATTCATGGAGGTTAATGCTAGCCTCAGAGTCACTATGATTTGGGTCATCAGCATGAATTATTTTCTTCGATTTCGATTGAAGGATTTCTTCATTTGATGGAGAACGAGCCCTTTTCGATCCACATGAAACACCTATCGTTGATTTTCTCTTCTCCCTAGCAATCTTCTTGGCATAGTTGATGCGAGAAGAATTATGCCAGTTGCGGATTTTATGCCAGGATAAGGAATTCTTGCTCTTGCTTTCGTCACTATTTGATGTGATCGAGATTATACATGTCCTGTTTTGATGTTGAGGGTCACATGAGATAGAATCTTTTAACCCTTTTACGAAGTTTGTTATTTGATGTGGGCTCCCATCAATTTCTTTGTTCCATAGGTCGGTTGATGGTCCACCATGTTTTGGCCCAAACAATTTGAGACCATTAGTGATGCCCTCCATGAAGCTTTTGGTAGTTGGGTTATCCAAATGGGATAGTTTGGGCCCAGCTTGTGAAAGCCCAACAGAGGAATTAGCCTCATCGGTTGGTTCAGCTAAAGACGTGGGGTCCACACAATTAACATTTTTATCATGCGTATCTTGAACATATGTGCCCGAGGTATCTTTTACATTAATGCACTCATTATTAGGGTTTTCGGAATTCTCAACATTTTTTGGTATCTGAGAAAAGGACCCTTCAGTTTCAACCTTCTTTGAACCATTAACATTTTCCAGTGACGTAGTCGGACACTTGATCGGAGTTTTTTCCGGTAGAGTTTCTTCATCGGAGGAGTATGGTTCATCTTCATCCATATTGTCAGACTCGTACGAATTAATGGATTTGTTTTCATCATCTTCAGATTTGAATTCTTCTAAATCCATCTGGATAATGTTCCTAGTGTCTTCAAATGCATGAATGAAGAAGTCAATACTACCTTGGTGAATTAGAACAGAGTCGTTAATTGGTTCAGGTTGATCCACGTTAAGCAATACCCTTCCAGCAATAAGATTTTGTGTTCCATCAAAATGACAATTTTCCATTTTCACAATAGAGCCCCATAAACTTCCAATATCCGAAAAGGTTTTTTCATTCCACTTTGTAATTGGAACGCCATAGATCTCTATCCACGTTAACCTCCCAGGGTAAATATGAGACTCTTCCCATCTCCTTAGGTTTTGAATCCACCTTCTGATGCCATGATGTTTATTCGACAGGATATTGTTACACGCCCTTTCATTATAAAAGATTAAGCTAACCTGAAGACCACCGATGTATTTAATATTAGCCTCCCCGAGTCCTTCGACATCACATAGGCGTTTAAATTGCTGTAGGATACCATAATTAACCACTTCTCCGACTAACGAGTGTGCGAGTAAAACGCAGTTATCACCATTGTTCTCAATCGTAAAGGAACGAAACAAATTTTCATTATCAGTTGTCATATCCGGTTTTCTGCTGTTGTTGCCAACATAATCGTGATTGCAGGGTGGTGTATTGGTGGTTTGGTTGTGGTTTTGTTGTTTTACATTCTTGGGGTAAGCTTCGGAAGGTGTAGGGTTAGGTTTAGTGTTCTGGTTATGGTGGTAGTTTTCATCGGTTTTAGGGATCTCCTTCCAGGTTTTAGGATTATTGTTATTCATTTTGGAAACGTTCATCTTCCAACTAACTTCTTCCTTCTTCCCGTTTGCCTTAGATTCGTGTTCATTGATTCTGGTCCCAACCCTATTACCTGATGTGTGCCCGTTTCTCTCTCTAGCTTTGAATGCCCTTAATCCCCATCCTAATAGTTGCATTCTGTTGAGTTGATGAAGCATTGAATCGGTATTTTTTACACCTTCATAACGAACAAAACTAAATCAGTGGCCGTTTTGAAGCCTTTTTCTGGCGATATAAACATCTTTAACTATCCCCCATTTGCCGAGAGCCTTCCATAGATTTGAGACTCCCCATGTTTCCGAGAAATTATAGAACATGAATGATGTAAGTGGTGATTGGTTATTACCCGTCGGACGATCGCTGTAGAAGTTCCCTCTGCGTGCCCCTCGTTGTTTCTCCCATCCATTCTTGCCGTCGACCTCACCCCTTGAAGAGTACCCATACGGCGTTGTGTTTTCCCATTTGTTTCTCTCTCTATATTTCTCTCTCTCACACAGTAAAAGAAGACCCCACTCTCACCAAAGATCAGCCACAATAGCCAAAAGCTTAAACACAAAACAATCATAAAAATCATATTATTTGTTGTTGATTACGTCTGTACTGCCAAAGAGTATTATAGAAATCTAAAGCTAGTGTACTCAGAGAACTGAACTAGTAAACTCCATGGTTGATAAATTAAAGCCCCAAAGCTACTAAATGTATATGTATTAATACATATCTCTATATGAATTAGTTTGCAAATGTAATCCAAACAATCCCCCATTCTAGCATACACTTGACAGTTGACCTCTTCTGTATGCATAACCAGAATGAAGATCTATATCAAATTTAAGTATATACAATACACAACTTCTCATGCAAATAATTCCTAACATACACTAGCAAGTACCTTAAATTGAATGTCGTGAACTAATAAACAAGAAAAATCCTGGATTTGAAAAAAGACGGATAAAACTCAAATGCACAAATCAGTTTATTTCAAGTCACACTTTAATTATTACAATCGAGATATCAAATAAAAAAACCTAATTTTGGGGAAATTAAAGATATTGAACATACGTTGCTTCCTTTCCACGACTGGTATGATCGGAGAAGCTCCGCCGAATCATCATCGTCATCACCGGCGGCGGAATCAGACCGCTTTGGCGGATGTAGCACGTGCATATTTATTTGAATTTATTTATGTGATGTATAGGTTTCTCTCTCTTGTTTATACTACCGTTAGTGTTTCTCTCTCTAAAAGGGGGAAAAAAAGGAGGTCAATGGGGATGGCTTACAGGTGGAAGATGTTTGACTCCATAAATGGAATAAAAAATTGAAACGGACAAAATTACCCTGTGTGGCACACATGTGATTTATGTTGAATAGATGATGGTAGTTACTCTGAGGTACCAACAACGTAATTCAAGTTAAACTTAGGTACCAACAATGCAAAAAAAATTGTTTAGGTGTTGTCATGATAATCTCAACAAACCACAAGTACTATCGACGTAATTTTTTCCTTCTCAACAAAACAAAACATACAAATACTGAATGGTCTCAATGTGTAGATATACTTTAGTTTCAAGTTAATATACTCCATGCCACAAGACTATTTTTGTGAGTGGATCTTCTACCTGTCAACTTTAAGTATAAAAACAAGTTATGATTATCAAACTAAAAGACAGCAGGCGTTAATTAAGTTATAACAATGAAATGCGATAGCCTCAATTGTAATTAGTTGTCCAATGTTCTTGTTTATTAAACTACACGAGCAATATGAATTGAAGTCCGCAATCACAAAAACTAAAGAAATTGATACCTCATCAAATTGTAAGTTGTAGAGAGACGCTGCAAACTGATAAACATTCAGCCATTGATCCAAGTCGGGATAGTGTTCGATGCGGTCATAAGAAGTAATATCACAAAGCTGGTGGTATGTCTTTGATTCCAAATCTAACCTAGTGATTTTCCCATCTATTTCCACCACCAAAAAGGACTCAGCATCAACACTCCCCAACACAATAGATAATAAGTAGTTATATCGAAACGGATCCATGTTCGAGAACAATAATCCAGTACCATATTCTTCAAAATCAACATGGTATTTAACTAACCAATCTAAATAGTCTCTTTTAAGTTGGTATATTGTAAACTTGGTAATGAGAGGACGATGTAATTCAACAAGAAGCAACTGATCCCAAGACTCAAATATATAACATAAATAGTCGTTGTAGTCCACATCAAGATGAGCAAAAGGGACTTTTATTTCGTAAGTCGTCTCTCGATCCAAATCAAAATACACAATAAATCCAACCTTGTCAATCCATTGAATGGCGTTGTTCCAATAGACACCCATTTCAAACATCATTTTAGAGACTCTAGTCATGGTAAGATTATATGAAAGCTTGTAAGTGCAAGTTTGTGAGGAATACATATCTGTCTGATACTTATCGACCGTTGATACGTGATCAAAGTCATTAAAAACAAATATAATTTTGTAATTAGGTGATTTTAAAGGATCAAAAGCTATGCTTGTAAGGGTGCAAACCAAAGTCCCACATCGGACATGAGACAAAATAAATGTATGTATATAAGTCTAAGGGGAAGTCCCTCTATCACCAATTGGTTTTAGAAAAGGATGGACTCTTGGGCTTATATTGTAGGACATTGTGTTTGGGCTATGCGATCCTTACAAATGGTATCAGAGCTGAGTTGATCCTGGAAGCCTTGTATCGAAATCTCCCTGCCCTCCCCCCAGGTTGAGAGTTCCGAGTTGGCGGTGGTAAAGGTTGGATCCGGACTATCGTTGGAGGGGAGGTCTAGATGGACTTGGGTTTGAGGGGAGGTTTGTAAGGGTGCAAACCAAAGTCCCACATCGGTCATGGGACAAAACAAATGTATGTATATAATGTAGTGACCCGAACTTTTCCATGTTTATATATATTAATTGAGATTGATATTTACATGATTAAATATTTCCAACATGTTAAGCAATCAAACTTGTTAAGACTTGATTAATTGAAATATGTTTCATATAGACAATTGACCACCCAAGTTGACCGGTGATTCACGAACGTTAAAACTTGTAAAAACTATATGATGACATATATATGGATATATATATATAGTTAACATGATACTTTGATAAGTAAACATATCATTAAGTATATTAACAATGAACTACATATGTAAAAACAAGACTACTAACTTAATGATTTTTAAACGAGACATATATGTAACGATTATCGTTGTAAAGAGTATATATATCATATTAAGAGATATTCATACATGATAATATCATGATAATATAATAATTTAAAATCTCATTTGATATTATAAACATTAGGTTAACAACATTTAACAAGATCGTTAACCTAAAGGTTTTAAAACAACACTTACATGTAACGACTAACGATGACTTAACGACTCAGTTAAAATGTATATACATGTAGTGTTTTAATATGTATTTATACACTTTTGAAAGACTTCAATATACTTATCAAAATACTTCTACTTAACAAAAATGCTTACAATTACATCCTCGTTCAGTTTCATCAACAATTCTACTCGTATGCACTCGTATTCGTACTCGTACAATAAATAGCTTTTAGATGTATGTACTATTGGTATATACACTCCAATGATCAGCTCTTAGCAGCCCATGTGAGTCACCTAACACATGTGGGAACCATCATTTGGCAACTAGCATGAAATATCTCATAAAATTACAAAAATATGAGTAATCATTCATGACTTATTTACATGAAAACAAAATTACATATCCTTTATATCTAATCCATACACCAACGACCAAAAACACATACAAACACTTTCATTCTTCAATTTTCTTCATCTAATTAATCTCTCTCAAGTTCTATCTTCAAGTTCTAAGTGTTCTTCATATATTCTACAAGTTCTAGTTACATAAAATCAAGAATACTTTCAAGTTTGCTAGCTCACTTCCAATCTTGTAAGGTGATCATCCAACCTCAAGAAATCTTTGTTTATTACAGTAGGTTATCATTCTAATACAAGGTAATAATCATATTCAAACTTTGGTTCAATTTCTATAACGATAACAATCTTATTTCAAGTGATGATCTTACTTGAACTTGTTTTCGTGTCATGATTCTGCTTCAAGAACTTCGAGCCATCCAAGGATCCGTTGAAGCTAGATCCATTTTTCTCTTTTCCAGTAGCTTTGTCCAAGGAACTTAAGGTAGTAATGATGTTCATAACATCATTCGATTCATACATATAAAGCTATCTTATTCGAAGGTTTAAACTTGTAATCACTAGAACATAGTTTAGTTAATTCTAAACTTGTTCGCAAACAAAAGTTAATCCTTCTAACTTGACTTTTAAAATCAACTAAACACATGTTCTATATCTATATGATATGCTAACTTAATGATTTAAAACCTGAAAACACGAAAAACACCGTAAAACCGGATTTACGCCGTCGTAGTAACACAGCGGGCTGTTTTGGGTTAGTTAATTAAAAACTATGATAAACTTTGATTTAAAAGTTGTTATTCTCAGAAAATGATTTTTATTATGAACATGAAACTATATCCAAAAATTATGGTTAAACTCAAAGTGGAAGTATGTTTTCTAAAATGGTCATCTAGACGTCGTTCTTTCGACTGAAATGACTACCTTTACAAAAATGACTTGTAACTTATTTTTTTCGACTATAAACCGATACTTTTTCTGTTTAGATTCATAAAATAGAGTTCAATATGAAACCATAGCAATTTGATTCACTCAAAACGGATTTAAAATGAAGAAGTTATGGGTAAAACAAGATTGGATAATTTTTCTCATTTTAGCTACGTGAAAATTGGTAACAAATCTATTCCAACCATAACTTAATCAACTTGTATTGTATATTATGTAATCTTGAGATACCATAGACACGTATACAATGTTTCGACCTATCATGTCAACACATCTATATATATTTTGGAAGAACCATAGACACTCTATATGTGAATGTTGGAGTTACCTATACAGGGTTGAGGTTGATTCCAAAATATATATAGTTTGAGTTGTGATCAATACTGAGATACGTATACACTGGGTCGTGGATTGATTCAAGATAATATTTATCGATTTATTTCTGTACATCTAACTGTGGACAACTAGTTGTAGGTTACTAACGAGGACAGCCGACTTAATAAACTTAAAACATCAAAATATATTAAAAGTGTTGTAAATATATTTTGAACATACTTTGATATATATGTATATATTGTTATAGGTTCGTGAATCAACCAGTGGCCAAGTCTTACTTCCCGACGAAGTAAAAATCTGTGAAAGTGAGTTTCATTTGCTACCTTTTACTCTTTACGTTTTTGGGCTGAGAATACATGCAAATGCTTTATTAACTGTTTTTCAATATTTATATGCGTGAGTTTCATTAATCCCTTTTTAAAATGCTTTTGCAATATATATTTTTGGGACTGAGAATACATGCGCTGCTTTTATAAATGCTTTACGAGATAGACACAAGTAATCGAAACTACATTCTATGGTTGGATTATCTAATCGAATATGCCCTTTTTATTAAGTCTGGTAATCTAAGAATTAGGAAACAGACACCCTAATTAACGCGAACTCTAAAGATAGATCTATTGGGCCTAACAAACCCCATCCAAAGTACCGGATGCTTTAGTACTTCGAAATTTATATCATATCCGAAGGGTGTCCCGGAATGATGGGGATATTCTTATATATATGCATCTTGTTAATGTCGGTTACCAGGTGTTCACCATATGAATGATTTTTATCTCTATGTATGGGATGTGTATTGAAATATGAAATCTTGTGGTCTATTATTATGATTTGATATATATAGGTTAAACCTATAACTCACCAACATTTTTGTTGACGTTTTAAGCATGTTTATTCTCAGGTGATTATTAAGAGCTTAAGCTGTCGCATTCTTAAATAAGGACGAGATTTGGAGTCCATGCTTGTATAATATTGTGTAAAAACTGCATTCAAGAAACTTATTTTGTTGTAACATATTTGTATTGTAAACCATTATGTAATGGTCGTGTGTAAACAGGATATTTTAGATTATCATTATTTGATAATCTACATAAAGCTTTTTAAACCTTTATTGATGAAATAAAGGTTATGGTTTGTTTTAAAATGAATGCAGTCTTTGAAAAACGTCTCATATAGAGGTCAAAACCTCGCAACGAAATCAATTAATATGGAACGTTTTTAATCAATAAGAACGGGACATTTCAGTTGGTATCCGAGCGTTGAACTTAGAGAACCAGAATTTTGCATTAGCGTGTCTTATCGAGTTTGTTAGGATGCATTAGTGAGTCTGGACTTCGACCGTGTTTACTTGAAAAATGATTGCTTAACAAATTTTGTTGGAAACTATATATTTTTAACATGTGAATATTATGTGATATATTAATCTCTTAACGCGTTTGATATTATGTGATAGATGTCTACCTCTAGAACAAGTCCCATTGACTCACCTAATAATAATGAAGAGTTAAATGTAAATTGGAATGATTCGTGGACTGATTCACAAGTTTCCGAAGAGGAACCGGAAGAAGAGTCGGAACTGGAAGAAGAATCGGAACCGGAAGAAGAATCGGAACCGGATGAAGAAATAAAACCGGTGGGGGAAATAATAAAACGGTTAAGTAAAAGAAAATCCTCAACCAACAGACCAAGGTTAATTATGGTCAATGGTGTTTCCGCCAAGGAAGCAAAATATTGGGAGGATTACCAATTCTCCGATGAATCGGATTCCGACGAGAATTCCGATGATGTTATAGAAATTACCCCAACTGAATTTAAAAAGGCAAAAGAAAATAATAAGGGAAAGGGCATAAAAATAGAGAAATCTAATTCCAACCCCGATGAACTTTATATGTATCGTCAACCCCCGAAGTCCTTAAGTTGTAACAATGACCCGGGAACCTCTAAACCACCAGGTTTTTCTAAACCAATGTGGAAAACGACGGCTCGTATTAGGGGAACATCATATATCCCTAGAAACTTGAAAAAACGAACCAAAACCGAAGAAGAAGAAACAAGCGAGTCAGAATAAGATAGTTGTATTCGTGTGGTGTAATATATGTAATATAGTGTGCTTATGCTTTATGATATATGTAAAAATTGCTTGTATTAATAAGTATTTTTTTTATGAATCTAACTCTTGTCTATTTTACAGTATAAAAACACAAAATGGATAGACAACCCAATATTTTAAGAGACCTACCCGGAGACATGATTGATGAAATCTTGTTTAGAGTCGGTCAGAATTCTTCGGCACAACTATTTAAGGCGAGATCAGTTTGTAAGACATTTGAAGAACGTTCCAAGAATGCCTTGGTTTATAAAAGGCTTTCGTTCGAAAGATGGGGGATATCACATTGGGAAATCCATAAGTTACGATGTGTTTACTTTGACGCATATATTGCGGGGAACCCAAATGCTATTTTACGCAATGGGTTAAGAAATTATTTTGACTCAATATATCCGAATATTGGACTTCGTGATTTAGAAAAAGCGGTTAACATGCAACATAAAGAAGCATGTTATGCTTACGGATTAGTAATGTTCGCTTCTCACCAAAGTGAGAACAAGAACATCGGGCTACAACTATTAAACAAAACGTTCCCACAAGTGACGGAGTCGGTAATTGGGGTAAGAAATGAGGTTTTTAGATTGTTACGGGACTGTTGGACATTACGTAACCCTCGTCCCTTTGACGACGTTACAACACGCTGTCTTATCAATGGCCATAACGGTTATGTTCCACAAGACCAAGGATGGGAAGTAATCCTAGTAAAACCAGAATGCATGACTTGTTTCTGGACGTATGAATTACGTGTCTTTATTGCCTTTGCTGAACGACTTGTGTACTAGCTAGAATTATCCTCACAACCATCTTGTATCAAATTTATTGTGTGCTATATTTCATGCTATATGTAAAATAAGCGGTATTGTAAGTTTGTAAATTATTGTGTAAAAGTTTGAACGCGAAATATTATTATAATCAGTTTTTCATATAGAATTGTAGTAGTTGAATTGTATATTAGCTACTAAGTATGAACTTAACGGGTAGGTACTACCCGAATTTAAACTTATAAAACGCTAATATGAAGAAAAAGCTTTTATAAATGAGTTAATATTATGCTACGAAATACTATTAACTACTCTTAATATTCTGTATGATTAACTTGTTCCATTTGATTATTTTGAAGGAAATGGCACCGACTACTCGACACACCGTGAATATGAATGAAGAGGAATTCCGTACTTTTCTAGCTTCAAACATAGCCGCAGTACAGGCTGCGCTACATACCAACAATAACCTTGGATCTAGCAGTACAGGAAATCGTGTAGGATGCACCTACAAAGAATTCACTGCCTGCAAACCTTTGGAATTTGATGGAACCGAAGGACCGATCGGATTGAAACGGTGGACCTAGAAGGTCGAATCGGTGTTTGCCATAAGTAAGTGTACTGAAGAGGACAAAGTGAAGTACGCTACGCATACCTTCACAGGTACTGCGTTAACATGGTGGAATACCTATCTGGAGCAAGTGGGATAAGGTGATGCTTACGCACTACCGTTTTCAGCATTCAAGCACTTGATGAACGAGAAGTACCGTCCCAGAACCGAGGTCAATAAGCTCAAGACAGAACTTAGAGGGTTACGAACCCAAGGATTTGATATTACCACATACAAAAGACGATTCACAGAATTGTGCCTATTGTGTCCGGGAGCGTTCGAAGATGAGGAAGAGAAGATCGACGCGTTTGTGAAAGGATTACCGGAAAGAATCCAAGAAGATATAAGTTCACACGAGCCCGCCTCCATACAACAGGCATGTAGAATGGCTCACAAACTAGTGAACCAGATTGAAGAAAGAATTAAAGAACAGACTGCTGAAGAGGCCAATGTGAAGCAAGTCAAAAGAAAGTGGGAGGAAAACGGTGATAAAAATCACCAATACAACAACAACAGCAATTACAACAATAATCGCAACAATTATCCCAACAATCGCAACATCAATCGCAACTACAACAAACTTCCCAACAACAACAACAACAACAACAACAACAACTACAACAATCATCCCAACAACAATAATAACCGCAACAACAACAACAATCAGAAGCAGCGATGCCAAAGGTGTGAAAAGTATCACTCGGGGTTCTGCACCAAATTTTGCAACAAGTGTAAAATAAATGGTCATAGCGCGGCAAAGTGTGAGTTCTACGGACCAGGGGTTAATAGAACGAAAGGAACAAATGGTGTCGGAACGAGTAATGGCGGAGCAAGTAGTGTCGGAGCAAGTTATGCCAATATAGTTTGTTATAAATGTGGAAAACCGGGCCACATTATTAGAAATTGCCCGAACCAGGAGAACACGAATGGACAAGGCCGCGGAAGAGTTTTCAATATTAATGCAGCAGAGGCACAGGAAGACCCGGAGCTTGTTACGGGTACGTTTCTTATTGACAATAAATCTGCTTACGTTTTATTTGATTCGGGTGCAGATAGAAGCTATATGAGTAGAGATTTTTGTGCTAAATTAAGTTGTCCATTGACGCCTTTGGATAGTAAATTTTTACTCGAATTAGCAAATGATAAATTAATTTCAGCAGATAATATATGTCGGAATCGAGAAATTAAACTGGTTAGCGAAACATTTAAGATTGATTTGATACCAGTAGAGTTAGGGAGTTTTGATGTGATAATCGGTATGGACTGGTTGAAAGAAGTGAAAGCAGAGATCGTTTGTTACAAAAATGCAATTCGCATTATACGAGAAAAAGGAAAACCCTTAATGGTGTACGGAGAAAAGGGCAACACGAAGCTACATCTTATTAGTAATTTGAAGGCACAAAAACTAATAAGAAAAGGTTGCTATGCTGTTCTAGCACACGTCGAGAAAGTACAAACTGAAGAAAAGAGCATCAATGATGTTCCCATTGCAAAAGAATTTCCCGATGTATTTCCGAAAGAATTACCGGGATTACCCCCACATCTATCCGTTGAATTTCAAATTGATCTTGTACCAGGAGCTGCACCAATAGCTCGTGCTCCTTACAGACTCGCACCCAGTGAGATGAAAGAACTGCAAAGCTAATTACAAGAACTTTTAGAGCGTGGTTTCATTTGACCAAGCACATCACCGTGGGGAGCTCCTGTTTTGTTTGTCAAGAAGAAAGATGGTACATTCAGGTTGTGTATCGACTACCGAGAGTTGAACAAACTTACCATCAAGAACCGCTACCCACTACCGAGAATCGACGACTTATTTGATCAACTACAATGTAACATCCCGCGTTTTTCCGTTAAAATTTATTTTTAACACTATCTTTTTTTTTTTAATAATATCTTTCGTTATTTAAATTCGTAGTTTTCATTAACTAACGTTCTTAATATTTCTGTTATTTAATTTTAACATCTCTCGGTTACTTTAGCGTTTTTAAAATATTCGTTCGGTTAATTCACGCACCCGCTTTGAAACTTGAGGGACCAAAGTTGTCAAGTGGGTAAACTAGTTGACTAGGTCAACTAGTCAACCCACCATTCTCATCCATTCATTTCCATCCACCTTCCACCTCCTTTCTCCTCCTTTTCTCTCTAGTTGCAAGAACAACCATAACACCCAATTCATTCAATCATCATCTAAATTCGATCTAGGAGGTCAACATCAAAACAAATTACATATTCGTGATCCTCTCTTCATCCTCTACATTTTGGTACCAATTTCATCTCGTTTGGGTAACATTTCTAAAACTCTATATTTCTCTAAATTCGTGTTTTTGACTTGAAATGATGTTAGTTAGTGTCTATGGCTCATTGTGATGTCGTGTATGTAATTTGTATGCTCGATCTTGTTATTTGGTGTAACTAGCATGAACACTTGAAATGGGTTAGTTTAATCTTTGATTTTGATTGATTAAATGTTGTTAGATGTTAAACCCATTGTGTTAAAAGTGTTACTAGCATCGTTAGTTTCGTTTTGGTATGTTGGATGATATGAAAACCTTGCGTTAACATGATTATTGATTTTGTGATTCTTGATTAGGGTTTGATGAACTTGAAATGAACTTTTGATACTTTGGATGCCATGAAATGTTGTTAGTAAGTGTTTAGTTGTAATGCACGTTTCATTACCTTCAAAACGGCATATCATATGTGTGAATTGGATTCCCGAAACTTAAAATGCATTTGATGAACTTGCACTTTGAAAATAAACCTTTATTGATCAATTGACGAGTTTTCGGTTATTGTAATTGATGTTTTTGCTTGGTGAAAAGTAGTTAGTTGTATTCCTTGTCAAAATACCTTTCCAACGATACAAAATACTTGTTTTGGATGTTTACGGTTTAGGATTTATGAGTATTTGAAGTTGGATTCGTGCTTGAGTGTGAAAACTGCCAGAATTCTCTGCACAGGTAATGGCGCGGCGCGCCATATACCCGCACGGCGCGCCAAAGTGGTCTGTCCAATTTTGTCAATTTTTGAATAATGTTTGCTATGCTACACACCCCCGATCAACATGAAACTTGGACAACATGCTCATATATGATTTCTAAGCTCATGAAAATAGTTCGGGACCTGACCCGACCCCATTGACTTTTAGTCAAACTTAACAAAACACTTATGCAATCGCTCTAATCTTATTTTATAATTGATTCTTGCATGAAACTTGACAATTTGATTCACATGCTATATAATCGAGTCGTAACGAGCCATAGGACTAATTGAACACATTTCACCCGACCTTGTGTCGTAACCGGTAAATTGATACAACTTACTTGTTTAGGTCAAGGCTAAGCAACTTTCATGCACACGTTTACTTTGTGAAGTACTTTTATACTCGTGCACTCGAGGTGAGATCATAGTCCCACTTTTTCAACAACGTTTATATTTTTAAATCGTGGGCTGAGAAACATATACGTTACATACTTATATACATTTCATATGTATATATACCTTTCATACTTTTATACATCGAACACGAATACGAATACAAAGATACGGACGAGTTTGAACGAAAACCCTCAATTCAATTATCATTAATTACATCAGATGGTGTAAGCGAGACTATGTTGTGTGGATCCATACGAATTTGACTAACCCTCATTCGGACGGTTCGCTACCGTTAAGCGAATGAAATATATTCTGGTACGGTGTATGTTCTAACACTTTTATGCTGAGGTAAATGATACGGTTAAGCTTTGATAATTGGGTGCTCGGTAAACAACAATACTTATGGAATTCAAACGATTCGGAAAATCGACTTATACTATAACTTGTGGTTCAACTTATTTTACTTACATACTCATTTACTAAACATATGATTTCACCAACGTTTTCGTTGACAGATTCTCTATGTTTTCTCAGGTCCCTGAATGCTATATGATACATGCTTCCGCACTCTTTTTGATACTTGCTTGGATGTCGAGTATACATGCATATTTGGAGCCCTTGACTTGCTTTTAAATTGTGTCGCATAGGTTTCAATTGTACGTTAAACATTGTAATGTAACTAGTCGTTGAACTACTTTTGTAAACTTGAAACGTCCTTTACATTTGAAATGAATGCGACATATTTTTGGTCAAACGTCATCTTAAGGACTTATGACCACGTAACAGGACCTAAGTAGACGGCGCCGTCAATGGCGATTTTGTCGGGTCGCTACATACAAGGCTCGTCTGTTTATTCAAAGATTGACTTACGTTCCGGGTATCATCAAATGCGGGTAAAAGAAGATGATATTCCAAAGACTGCTTTCAGAACACGTTACGGTCATTACGAGTTTATGGTCATGCCGTTTGGTTTAACTAATGCACCAGCTGTGTTCATGGACCTTATGAACCGAGTGTGTGGACCATACCTTGACAAGTTTGTCATTGTTTTCATTGATGACATACTTATTTACTCAAAGAATGACCAAGAACACGGTGAACATTTGAAAAAGGTGTTAGAAGTATTGAGGAAGGAAGAATTGTACGCTAAGTTTTCAAAGTGTGCATTTTGGTTGGAAGAAGTTCAATTCCTCGGTCACATAGTGAACAAAGAAGGTATTAAGGTGGATCTGGCAAAGATAGAAACTGTTGAAAAGTGGGAGACCCCGAAAACTCCGAAACACATACGCCAGTTTTTAGGACTAGCTGGTTACTATAGAAGGTTCATCCAAGACTTTTCCAGAATAGCAAAACCCTTGACTGCATTAACGCATAAAGGGAAGAAATTTGAATGGAATGATGAACAAGAGAAAGCGTTTCAGTTATTGAAGAAAAAGCTAACTACGGCACCTATATTGTCATTGCCTGAAGGGAATGAGGATTTTGTGATTTATTGTGATGCATCAAAGCAAGGTCTCGGTTGTGTATTAATGCAACGAACGAAGGTGATTGCTTATGCGTCTAGACAATTGAAGATTCACGAACAAAATTATATGACGCATGATTTGGAATTAGGCGCGGTTGTTTTTGCATTAAAGACTTGGAGGCACTACTTATATGGGTCAAAAGTATTATATATACCGACCACAAAAGTCTTCAACACATATTTAATCAGAAACAACTGAATATGAGACAGCGTAGGTGGATTGAATTATTGAATGATTACGACTTTGAGATTCGTTACCACCCGGGGAAGGCAAATGTGGTATCCGATGCCTTGAGCAGGAAGGACAGAGAACCCATTCGAGTAAAATCTATGAATATAATGATTCATAATAACATTACTACTCAAATAAAGGAGGCGCAACAAGGAGTTTTAAAAGAGAGAAATTTAAAGGATGAAATACCCAAAGGATCGGAGAAGCATCTTAATATTCGGGAAGACGGAACCCGGTATAGGGCTGAAAGGATTTGGGTACCGAAATTTGGAGATATGAGAGAAATGGTACTTACAGAAGCTCATAAAACCAGATACTCAATACATCCTGGAACGGGGAAGATGTACAAGGATCTCAAGAAACATTTTTGGTGGCCGGGTATGAAAGCTGATGTTGCTAAATACGTAGGAGAATGTTTGACGTGTTCTAAGGTCAAAGCTGAGCATCAGAAACCATCAGGTCTACTTCAACAACCCGAAATCCCGGAATGGAAATGGGAAAACATTACCATGGATTTCATCACTAAATTGCCAAGGACTGCAATTGGTTTTGATACTATTTGGGTAATAGTTGATCGTCTCACCAAATCAGCACACTTCCTTCCAATAAGAGAAGATGACAAGATGGAGAAGTTAGCACGACTGTATTTGAAGGAAGTCGTCTCCAGACATGGAATACCAATCTCTATTATCTCTGATAGGGATGGCAGATTTATTTCAAGATTCTGGCAGACATTACAGCAAGCATTAGGAACTCGTCTAGACATGAGTACTGCCTATCATCCACAAACTGATGGGCAGAGCGAAAGGACGATACAAACGCTTGAAGACATGCTACGAGCATGTGTTATTGATTTCGGAAACAGTTGGGATCGACATCTACCGTTAGCAGAATTTTCCTACAACAACAGCTACCATTCAAGCATTGAGATGGCGCCGTTTGAAGCACTTTATGGTAGAAAGTGCAGGTCTCCGATTTGTTGGAGTGAAGTGGGGGATAGACAGATTACGGGTCCGGAGATTATACAAGAAACTACCGAGAAGATCATCCAAATTCAACAACGGTTGAAAACCGCCCAAAGTCGACAAAAGAGCTACGCTGACATTAAAAGAAAAGATATAGAATTTGAAATTGGAGAGATGGTCATGCTTAAAGTTTCACCTTGGAAAGGTGTTGTTCGATTTGGTAAACGAGGGAAATTAAATCCAAGGTATATTGGACCATTCAAGATTATTGATCGTGTCGGACCAGTAGCTTACCGACTAGAGTTACCTCAACAACTCGCGGCTGTACATAACACTTTCAACGTCTCGAATTTGAAGAAATGTTTTGCTAAAGAAGATCTCACTATTCCGTTAGATGAAATCCAAATCAACGAAAAACTTCAATTCATCGAAGAACCCGTCGAAATAATGGATCGTGAGGTTAAAAGACTTAAGCAAAATAAGATACCAATTGTTAAGGTTCGATGGAATGCTCGTAGAGGACCCGAGTTCACCTGGGAGCGTGAAGATCAGATGAAGAAGAAATACCCGCATCTATTTCCAGAAGATTCATCAACACCTTCAACAGCTTAAAATTTCGGGACGAAATTTATTTAACGGGTAGGTACTGTAGTGACCCAAACTTTTCCATGTTTATATATATTAATTGAGATTGATATTTACATGATCAAATGTTTCCAACATGTTAAGCAATCAAACTTGTTAAGACTTGATTAATTGAAATATGTTTCATATAGACAATTGACCACCCAAGTTGACCGGTGATTCACGAACGTTAAAACTTGTAAAAACTATATGATGACATATATATGGATATATATATAGTTAACATGATACTATGATAAGTAAATATATCATTAAGTATATTAACAATGAACTACATATGTAAAAACAAGACTACTAACTTAATGATTTTTAAACGAGACATATATGTAACGATTATCGTTGTAAAGACATTTAATGTATATATATCATATTAAGAGATATTCATACATGATAATATCATGATAATATAATAATTTAAAATCTCATTTGATATTATAAACATTGGGTTAACAACATTTAACAAGATCGTTAACCTAAAGGTTTCAAAACAACACTTACATGTAACGACTAACGATGACTTAACGACTCAGTTAAAATGTATATACATGTAGTGTTTTAATATGTATTTATATACTTTTGAAAGACTTCAATACACTTATCAAAATACTTCTACTTAACAAAAATGCTTACAATTACATCCTCGTTCAGTTTCATCAACAATTCTACTCGTATGCACCCGTATTCGTACTCGTACAATACACAGCTTTTAGATGTATGTACTATTGGTATATACACTCCAATGATCAGCTCTTAGCAGCCCATGTGAGTCACCTAACACATTTGGGAACCATCATTTGGGAACTAGCATGAAATATCTCATAAAATTACAAAAATATGAGTAATCATTCATGACTTATTTACATGAAAACAAAATTACATATCCTTTATATCTAATCCATACACCAACGACCAAAAACACCTACAAACACTTTCATTCTTCAATTTTCTTCATCTAATTGATCTCTCTCAAGTTCTATCTTCAAGTTCTAAGTGTTCTTCATAAATTCCAAAAGTTCTAGTTTCATAAAATCAAGAATACTTTCAAGTTTGCTAGCTCACTTCCAATTTTGTAAGGTGATCATCCAACCTCAAGAAATCTTTGTTTCTTACAGTAGGTTATCATTCTAATACAAGGTAATAATCATATTCAAACTTTGGTTCAATTTCTATAACTATAACAATCTTATTTCAAGTGATGATCTTACTTGAACTTGTTTTCGTGTCATGATTCTGCTTCAAGAACTTCGAGCCATCCAAGGATCCATTGAAGCTAGATCCATTTTTCTCTTTTCCAGTAGGTTTATCCAAGGAACTTAAGGTAGTAATGATGTTCATAACATCATTCGATTCATACATATAAAGCTATCTTATTCGAAGGTTTAAACTTGTAATCACTAAAACATAGTTTAGTTAATTCTAAACTTGTTCGCAAACAAAAGTTAATCCTTCTAACTTGACTTTTAAAATCAACTAAACACATGTTCTATATCTATATGATATGCTAACTTAATGATTTAAAACCTGGAAGCACGAAAAACACCGTAAAACCGGATTTACGCCGTCGTAGTAACACCGCGGGCTGTTTTGGGTTAGTTAATTAAAAACTATGATAAACTTTGATTTAAAAGTTGTTATTCTGAGAAAATGATTTTTATTATGAACATGAAACTATATCCAAAAATTATGGTTAAACTCAAAGTGGAAGTATGTTTTCTAAAATGGTCATCTAGACGTCGTTCTTTCGACTGAAATGACTACCTTTACAAAAATGACTTGTAACTTATTTTTCCGACTATAAACCTATACTTTTTCTGTTTAGATTCATAAAATAGAGTTCAATATGAAACCATAGCAATTTGATTCACTCAAAACGGATTTAAAATGAAGAAGTTATGGGTAAAACAAGATTGGATAATTTTTCTCATTTTAGCTACGTGAAAATTGGTAACAAATCTATTCCAACCATAACTTAATCAACTTGTATTGTATATTATGTAATCTTGATATACCATAGACACGTATACAATGTTTCGACCTATCATGTCGACACATCTATATATATTTCGGAACAACCATAGGCACTCTATATGTGAATGTTGGAGTTAGCTATACAGGGTTGAGGTTGATTCCAAAATATATATAGTTTGAGTTGTGATCAATACTGAGATACGTATACACTGGGTCGTGGATTGATTCAAGATAATATTTATCGATTTATTTCTGTACATCTAACTGTGGACAACTAGTTGTAGGTTATTAACGAGGACAGCTGACTTAATAAACTTAAAACATCAAAATATATTAAAAGTGTTGTAAATATATTTTGAACTGATGTGGTAGCGGAGGGGTATAAAATACTATTAAATTTTTGCAGGAAATACTATTAAATACGATACAATTTTACA
Organism: Rutidosis leptorrhynchoides; assembly: GCF_046630445.1. Lineage (NCBI taxonomy): Eukaryota > Viridiplantae > Streptophyta > Magnoliopsida > Asterales > Asteraceae > Rutidosis > Rutidosis leptorrhynchoides. Next base: position 86,614,851 of record NC_092335.1, on the reverse strand, counting down.
CAAGATATTTATTTATTTATAGAATGGATATACTTAAACCTTGCTACAACACTTATAGGCAGTGTACCTAATCGTACAGTAGTGTAGTTTTTAGTAAGTCCGGTTCGTTCCACAGGGAATCTTTTTTAAACAAAGCTCAACGCTATATTAGTTTACTTTTATAAAAATACAAACATGTATATAAGTAATATTATTATTATAAAGGGGGGTTTTTACCGTTTAATGACCGGTTTGTCGATTTTAAAACTTTAGTCGCAGTTAAAACCAAATGTAAAATAATAAATAAATACAAGACTTAATTTTAAACGTAAAGTAAATAACGATAATGAAATTGCGAATAATAAAAGTGCGATAAAATAAACTTGCGATAATTAAAAAGTACGATAATTAAAAGTGCAATTAAATACAATAATAATAAAAATGCGATAATTAGAAGTGCAATTAAATATAAAATAAAGGAAATTAAATATGAAATAAAAGAATTATGCTTATTTAAACTTCCGTAATCATGATGTTTGACGTGTTGATTTTAATTTTATGCCCATGGGTTAATTGTCCTTTGTCCTGAATTATTTAATATGTCCGTTTGGTTTTTGTCCATAACAGTCCATCAGTCATAAATATAAAGTGCGAGTGTCCTCATCAAATTATTCTTATACCCGAAGTTAAATATTCCAACTAATTGGGGACTTAAACTGTAACAAGATTTTAATACTTTGTTTAATAATTACACCAGGATGTCGACTGAGTGTAACCCAAGGTTTTAATATTTTGTTATCAATTATACCAAGTGTCCTTGTACATAATTTCACCCCTGTTTTAATTATTCTAGTGGCTATTAATCCATTCCCGTGTCCGGTTAAATGAACGATTATTCGTACATATAAATACCCCGCCCATCGTGTCCGATTGAGTGTATATGGTAATTTATAGGGACGCCCAATTGTAAATCTTTATATTAACATTAACAAACTATCATTTAGTTAAACAAATATAAAGCCCATTAATAGCCCATAGTCTAATTTCCACAAGTGTCGTTCTTTTGTCCAAACCCCAATTATGGTACAAAGCCCAATTACCCAATTTTAGTAATTAGCTCAACATCATGATTACTTCGTTTTAAATAAGCATAATAATAACTTAGCTACGAGACATTAATGTAAAAAGGTTGAACATAACTTACAATGATTAAAAATAGCGTAGCGTTACACGGACAGAATTTCGACTTACACCCTTACAACATTCGCTAACATACCCTTATTATTAGAATTATAATTAAAATTAAAATATAAATTATAAATATATATATATATATATATATATATATATATATATATATATATATATATATATTTTACGTATGAGGAGAAGAAGAAAAAGATGGATGATTACGATCAGAATGCGCGAGCTTTATAGGGATTTTCTGAAATTGGGGCTCCGCGACTCGCGGCCTTTTTGGCCTTCAAACTCTGCGAGTCGCGGAGTTTGAAATTACAGCTCAGATACTTTGGAGTCTTTCTTGCCGACGGATTTATAAATATATATAATATATTAAATAATTATAAGAATTATTTAAATATTATATTATATTTATGTGCATAGTTGATTTGTAATTTTTAGTCCGTTGCGTCGAGCGTTGAGAGTTGACTCATGTCCCGGTTCCGGATTTTCGAACGTCCTTGCGTACAATTTAATATCTTGTACTTTGCGTTTTGAATCTTGTACTCTTGTAATTTCGAGACGTTTCTTATCAATAATTGGAACCTTTTTGATTGTCTTTTGTACTTTTGAGCTTTTTGATCATTTGCGTCTTCAATTCGTCGAATCTGTCTTTTGTCTTCACCTTTTATTATTTAAACGAATATCACTTGTAAATAGAACAATTGCAACTAAAAGCTTGTCTTTCTTGAGGAATAATGCTATGAATTATATGTTTGTTTTTAGCATTATCAAATATTCCCACACTTGAGCGTTGCTTGTCCTCAAGCAATATCGTCTTGAAATACTAGAATCACTTCTTTATTCTTCACACTTTGTACATCAGTGATTTTCTATACGTCGGTATAAACAATGGTAGTAACGATATGGTTTACAGTCCCACATGACTATAAAAATTTAGATCCATTAAGGAAATTGTATCTTTATGAAAACATTTGATCTTTTGAAAATTAAATCTAGTTTTTACCCTAGATAAGTTTTCCGGGATAACCCTTTACCGGTGTTTGCAAAATATTTTTGTGGGTTTGGTGGGTTTCAGTTTTGAAAATTTTAGCTCAAAACTTATGGTTTTGTGTCACCCACTTGCTAACCTTGTATTTGGAAAGCAACACGTCCAGTTCACTTGTCCCGTATATTACCTTTTGGTAAACTACCGTCCGGTTGTAAAGGAAAGCGTTGAACAAGCAACTGTTAAGGCAATGTCCCCTGACATGCTTTTAATTATGGTCTATAACGTGTCGGACGCAATTACTATCCTTGGTAGGAGCAATAGTAAAGCTCACCCTTATAATTTTTCGGTATGGCACAAGGTCCTGTATTTGACCACTATGCAAGCACCGTTCTTACGGTTGACACCCGTTTTAGTTCAGGTGACCTAATGAATTCCAGGTGAATTCCTAGGATTTTACGTTCAATGGTAATGAACGCATTGAAAATAGGGTTTTCAGAAAACAAATCGGTTTGTAATTTTGATCAAAATATTTTCTCGTTCAAGCTCAAGTTTAGATATCATTGAATTCCATGAGTTTGAATTCTCAATCTTTAAGGTCAATCTCTAGGATTGAGTAATATCAGTCTTAAAAGCTGATTTTTAATCTTTAAGGAGATTATCCTTTCTGGGGATCTGATTCATTAGTCTTATCCAGCTAATTTGCATGGTGCCCCCCATTGTACGAGATAAATCCTTCTCATGGTTAGGATAAATCTGACCACTTGGCGACCCTGTTTAATGCTGAGGTCCGTGGATTTCCTGCTGATTTTAGTGATGACTTTTCTGGATTTTTCGTCAACCTACAGCTGGCCTGGACGACAACTTCATGACCTAAATCAAGAAGCGCGTTTCTTTTTCGGAAGACTTTACTTCCTTTTAATGATGGAATTGATTCATCGTGTAGATCCATCTCTTCTTTTCTTTCATCGGGTAAAACAGTTTAGTTTAGTCCAAAGCAAAAGTATTTTCAGTTATTTGTTACAGATATATGTGACATATGTTTAAGATAACTTGGTAAATTTTCCCACACTTGGCTTTTATTTTCCTTTTTATCGTCCTCTATTCCATTTTAAATGAATTTTAACATTTTGGTTTGTTTCTCAATTAATGTCCTTTCCGAGGTCACAATAATTCGGTGTTAAAACCTAGTTTTATCGTTCATAAATATGTATAAACATGATTTTGAGTTCATTTAATTGAAAATTTTGAAAAATTTTACTAGAATTGGGTAGTCAGTATATAAGACCAGGGCTGTTCTTTATTATTAGAGAGCACTAGATTCTAATACAACTACTGCTTTACTAGTATTTGTAATGGTAACCAAGTGTATAAATTAAAAAATTTTAAAATCCGAAAGAATTTAACCCCTTCCCACACTTAAGATCTTGCAATGCCCTCATTTGCAAGAAATCAGGAATAATTTAAATTATTGAGGGTGATTTGTGTGAAAATGATTAAATTTTTACCAAAGTTTCCAAATATATTGGCGTTTGTTTGCTGAATGATAAATTGTGCACATCATTTGTTCATTCCGTCTTGTTGTTATTTCACATATATTTTGCATCTTGTCGTCAAAATTAGTTGCTTTTGCTGAACTTAATGCCAGTCTTTGAAAATGCGTTGTTTTACCCTGTTGTGTACATAAGATAAACTGCAAACATATATACATATTTTTGAAGTTTGGTATATTACCCCACATTCAAAAATTATTAAAATCTAAGAATAAAAGTTAGACAATTATAAAAACTATTACAATATTAACAAAAGTATTAAACGTATCAATCATTACAAATTACAAAATAAATAAAACTAAGTATACTAGGGATGATACTGGTACCAATAGGGGTTCCAGGCATAACCATAGGTGCTATAGAATGCTTCGGCAGGGTCATACGTAGGATACGGTGGCTGCATCTCTATAGACCAGGGAGGGAAGATGGGTTTCGGTGTAGGAATATAGTTTCTACCTATATGTTGGCAATGAGTTATGATTTGGTTCTGATGAACTTGCCAATCTTCAAATGCTCTCTGTCTAGCATTTTCGTACTCCTGAGAAGCTATAAACCTTTGCATTTCTTGCATCTCATTCCCCCCTCCTACATTACCTTGCTGTTGGTTTCTCTCAACCTGTGGATGTCTACCATGGTATGGTACTGCGGCGTTATTTCGCCTTTTCAAAACTTTCGCACCATGGTATACATTTAAACCTATAGTATTGTGGGGTTCTGGTTCTTCTACTAATAATCCCCCCCGACTTATATCCACACCGAGATATTCACCAATCAAAGTAATAAAAATACCACCTCCTATTATGCTATGCGGTCGCATCCCCCGAACCATAGCTGATAAATAATAACCCACACAATACGGTATACTTAGAGTGCTTTGTGGGTCTCGAATACACATATGGTAAAACAAATCCTGTTCATTTACCTTTTCCTTGTTTTTACCCCTTTGTGTAATCGAATTAGCTAAAAACCTATGAATCACTCTTAATTCGGCTCTATCTATATCGAAATAAGAGTAATTTCCCCCTTTGAAACGGTGATGGCTTGTCATTTGACTCCACACACCGTGTGTATCAAAATTTTCATCTATCTTTCTACCGTTTAGTATCAACCCTCTACAATCGGCAGATGCTAACTCCTCAGGCGTATATATACGTAAAGCCTGAGCAATGTCTAGTAAAGACATGTGGCGCATCGAACCGCCTAACAAAAATCTAATAAAAGAACGATCGGTTAAACTAGCTACCCGATCATTCAACTCTATACTACATAATAATTCTTCACACCATACTTTATATACAGGTCTACGCATAGTGAATAAACGTACCCAGTCATTAAAAGAAGAATTACCATACCTCTGTACAAGTAATTCCCTAATTGGCCCGGCAAATTCTACAGCTTCTAAGGGTCCCCATTCTATGACCCTTGGTACCTCAACAACCTTAGAGTGAAGAGTATGCAAACCCCTTTGATATTTTGGATAATCTATCTAAAGTCTGTCAAATCTCAGGTTCGGGTGCAACTCTTCCACGTGCATATCAGAAAAGGTCATGACTGGATGAGGTATATCCTGCTTGTAGTAGTTATCCACTTCCTGTTGTCCTGCATTCTCAGCAGGAGCATTGCGAGCTTGGGATGAAGATTCACCCCTTTTAGTCTGCAAAACACATCAAACACAATTTTTGTGCATCCAAATATGCATTAGTGTCAGCAAAATCATCAATCAAAATAATTACAATGACATGATCAATTTATATCAAACTTAAGCTCATTTTCACATTTTTATCAAATCTACACTTTTTCAAATAAGCATATACGAAAATGTTCGTCAAGTTCATAAGCATTCAACTCAAATAACATGTCAAAATAATCATTACTAGCAATTAAACAAGTTTCAAATGACATTATCTCTCAAAAATCAAGTTCATGAATTTTAGACTTTGAAAAAGTCCACTTTAATTCTCAAAATCATGTTTAGGCTCAAAGTTTGGATCATTTAACTACCTAAACATGTTACACTACTTAATTTAGCAACAATTCATGACAAAAATCGGCCATAACCTGTTTATATCAAAAAGCCCCAAATTTGCTCAAGAACACAAACCCTAGATTACTCAAAATTTGAAGTTTAAGGCTTCTAATCATGTTAAACAGCATCAAACTAGGTTATACAAGCATAATACATAAACAATTTAATCATAATTACACTAAAAAGCATCAAAATCAAATTGGGGAAAAAAATTGCTCAAGAACACCAAATTTCGGATTAAATGGTGTTTAGGTGTAGAAATTTACCGTTTTTCTTGAGTAATTCCTAGATAGCATCCTTCTCAACATGATTTTAGTAAAAGATTTGGTGATTAACGGTTAAAAATTGTGATTTTCGGGGTGTTTTTGGGTGTTTTTGCGGCAGTATGTTCGCAGTTTTTTCTGTGGGTTTTGTGTGGAATGAGCTGGTTCAGCTCTTATTTTTTTTTCTGTAATCCGACCCCTCCGCGACTCGCGGTGTTTGGATACTTCAAACTCCGCGAGTCGCGGAGTTTGCTATTTTTTTTTTTTTATAATTATTAACTTATGAAACAATTAAGTACTTAATTTTAAAATTTTGTTTCCCTTGTTATTTAGGACGAGGTCGTTTCGGATCGATGTCCTAGTCCGTCCCTCGACAAAATTTTAAAATTTGTCTTTTTGTAGCGATTGTTTTAAAAGCTAAGATTTTTGGGTTTTTTCAATGTTTTTGGCATACTTTAATTCAATAAGATTAAAAATAATGATAATAAAAGTTCTCGTCCCTCCCTCGGGTAAAGCAATTTTGGTTTAAAGACCTAGTCTTCAACTTACGACGAATTTTAAAAATCATATTTTTAACTTAATGAGATAAAGTAAATTTTTGTTTTTAAATTCACACAACTTAAATATAAAATTCAAAATTAATATTAAAAATTCACACCAAACTTAAAATTTGAAATGCATAAAATTAAAAATTCATATTTTAAAAATAAGAAAAAAATTCACACCAATCTTAATTTAAAAATTCATATTATAAATTCACAACAAACTTATATTAATTTTTCAAATATTCACAATTTTAAATATATTGTTTTTACAAAGTTTACAATATTAATTTAAGATTTAAATATTAATTTTAAAAACATGGTAAAAATAAAATTAAAAATCTTTTTGGCTTTTTATCCCACTTTAATCAATCAAATATTATCAAAAATATGCGCCCCTCTTTTCGGTAAAGTAATTTCGGTTCAAAAACCTAATTTAACTCATGAAGAATTTTTGAAATATTTTGGGTTGATTGTTTAAAGATATTTATGCCTTAAGAATAAACGTTAAATTTCGCAGTGATGTAATAAATTTTTGAATGATATCAATAATTTCGGTCACCAAACCTAATTTTATTCAATACCAATTTAATACTTTTTAGCGAACAAATTAGCGTTTATTATCAAAAGGTTAAAAATAAAAATAAAAATAAAAACTGTACAGACATACCTGTGAAATAGATTTCTTAGTTATATGATCTATCCCATTCATAAGATAGTCGGTTTAATTGGTTTTCCATGGCTACATAGGCGTAACCTCGAGCATTCAGTGTCTTTTCTTCTAAACATATGAACGGTCCGTCTCTGCATAAAGTAACAAATTCGGTATTTGAATAGGTTTGATTATTTGAACATTTACCTCCATGTGACCATTTTCCGCATTTGTGACATCTTTCTAGGTGTCGTGCTCTTCTTTTCGCTGCGGATTTTGATTTTCCTTTACCAAATTGTAACTTATTATCTTCGCATCTGGATTCTTTTCTAACTCCGTCCATTCTTTCTCTGATTACTGATACTAATTCACTCGGTAGTATGTCATTATTACGTTTAGTGATCAAAGCGTGTAGCATTAGACCATGGTTTAGTTCACAGGCAGTCTTCATTTCGTAAAAACCTAAAAAAAATAAAAATTCAGAATGGGGGGAGAAGACTAGTTCTTTAGGGTCTGCTAGGGAAAGACCATTCGGGTTCCATTTTCGAGAACTACACAAAAACAGACAATCTAACTCTAACAGAAATACATATTATCCTTTAAAGACTTGATTCTCCCCACACTTAGTTAGCTGTGGTGTCGAAATTGTGATTAACTTCGTTGTCGACTTCCATCGGACCATGTATGTAATGTTTAACTCTGTGACCATTAACTTTAAATTCAATCCCATTTGAATTTATTAATTCTATCGTTCCGTATGGGAAAACTCTTTTGACCATGAATGGTCCAGACCATCTTGATTTCAATTTTCCAGGAAATAGCTTGAATCGTGAATTGAAAAGAAGAACTCTGTCTCCTTCTTTAAATTCTTTTGAACTTCTGATTCTTTTATCATGCCATTTCTTCGTTCTTTCTTTATAGATTAACGAATTTTCGTATGCTTCATGTCTTAATTCTTCTAATTCGTTTAGTTGACTTAATCGTAGACGTCCGGCTTCATGTAAATCAAGTTTACATGTCTTCAAAGCTCAAAATACTTTGTGTTCAATTTCTACTGGAAGATGACATGCTTTTCCATAAACAAGTCTAAAAGGTGTGGTTCCAATTGGAGTTTTGTAGGCTGTTCTAAAAGCCCAGAGTGCATCCTCCAATTTAATGGACCATTCCTTCGGATTTGATCCTACGGTTTTCTCTAGAATACGTTTTAAAGCTCGGTTGGTATTTTCAACTTGTCCACTTGTTTGTGGATGATATGCGGTGGAGATTTTATGAGTTACTCCATATCTTTTAAGAACTTTCTCAAGTTGATTATTACAGAAATGAGTACCCCGATCACTTATTAAAGCTTTCGGTGTTCCAAACCTTGCAAAAAGACGTTTTAAAAAGTTGACTACAACTCGTGCATCGTTAGTTGGGAGAGCTTGTGCTTCCGCCCATTTAGATACATAATCAATGGCTACGAGTATATATAGATTTTTATGAGATTTTGGAAATGGACCCATAAAGTCAATACCCCAAATGTCAAATACTTCACATACTTGGATGACATTTTGTGGCATTTCATCACGTTGACTTATTTTTCCGGCCCTTTGACATGCATCACAGGATTTGCAAAGAAGGTGTGCGTCTTTGTAAATTGTAGGCCAATAGAATCCAGCATCATAAACTTTTCTTGCTGTTAGTTGAGGCCCATAATGCCCTCCTGTTGGTCCTGTGTGACAATGGTTTAAAATTTTACTAGCTTCATCTCCAAATACACATCGGCGTATTATTCCATCGGGACAACTTTTAAACAGATGTGGATCTTCCCAGAAATAGTGTTTTATATCACTGAAGAATTTCTTTCGTCTTTGGTACGATAATCCTTTTTCAAGGAATCCACATACTAAATAATTTGCATAGTCTGCAAACCATGGGATTTCTTTATAATCTATCTTCAATAGATATTCATCAGGAAAGTTGTCTTGTATGGCTGATTCATTTAGAACTTCTAATTCGGGATTTTCAAGACGAGAAAGATGATCAGCGGCGAGATTTTCTGCTCCTCTTTTATCTCGGATTTCAATATCAAATTCTTGTAAGAGTAAGATCCAACGGATTAATCTTGGTTTAGCATCTTGTTTCGAAAATAGGTATCTAAGAGCAGAATGGTCGGTATAGACCACCGTTTTTGCTAGAACGAGATATGATCGAAATTTGTCAAAAGCAAAGACAATAGCAAGGAGTTCTTTTTCAGTAGTTGTATAGTTCGTTTGTGCTCCTTGTAACGTCTTACTAGCATAATATATAGGTTGAAATCATTTTTCAATCCTTTGTCCTAAAATGGCTCCCATTGCAAAATCACTTGCATCGTACATTAGTTCAAATGGTAGATTCCAATTTGGTGTTATCATGATCGGTGCATTAGTGAGTTTCTCTTTAAGAATATTAAAAGATTTGATACACTCATCTGAAAAGATGAATGGAGCATCCTTTTCTAGGAGTTTATTCATAGGAGTGGCAATTTTAGAAAAATCTTTTATGAAACGTCGGTAAAAACCGGCATGCCCTAGAAAACTCCTAACTCCTCTAACATTGGTGGGATGTGGAAGTTTAGCAATTACATCTACTTTAGCTCTATCCACTTCAATTCCTTCTTTTGAAATTTTATGTCCAAGAACGATGCCTTCTTTAACCATAAAATGGCATTTCTCCCAATTAAGTACTAGATTTGATTGTTCGCATCTAAGAAGCATTCGTTCCAGATTAACTAGACATGATTCAAATGTATCACCGAAGACTGAAAAGTCATCCATGAAAACTTCCATGCATTCTTCTATCATGTCATGAAAAATCGCCATCATACACCTTTGAAAGGTTGCAGGGGCGTTACAAAGTCCAAATGGCATGCGTTTGTAAGCAAAAGTACCATATGGGCACGTGAATGTGGTTTTCTCTTGGTCCTCGGGTGCTATTGGAATTTGAAAATATCCGGAGGTTCTTCTATCGATGATTTGTATCGATATCTGTCTTCTTCTTTTAGCATTTGAATTTCTTCTGTTGTTGGTTCATATCCATTAGCTATAAGTGTAGCTAACATTTCAGCTTCATCAATTGGTTCATTACCTTCTCCTAAAGAACATTCTCCTGTTCCTTGTAATTCTGGAAATTCTTCTAATAATTCTGCATGTGCATCTATAGTTTGAATATAATAACATGTATCATCTGCAGATTGTGGTTGTTGCATTGCTCTATCAACTGAAAAGGTAACACTCTCATCCTCTATACTTAGGGTCAGTTTCTTACCGAACACGTCTATCATTGCTTTAGCCGTGTTTAAGAATGGTCTTCCTAATATGAGAGGAACTTGAGAATCTTTTTCCATGTCCAGAACAACAAAATCTACTGGAAATACTAAAGTACCAACTTTAACTAGCTTGTTCTCCATTATCCCTCTAGGATATTTTATTGATCTATCGGCTAGTTGTATGCTTATTCTGGTTGGTTTTAATTCTCTAAGGTCTAGTTTAGCGTATAGTGAATACGGCATTAGATTTATACTAGTACCTAAGTCTGCCAATGCTTCTATTGAACTAAGACTACCCAGAAAACATGGAATTGTGAAACTTCCTGGATCAGATAGTTTTTCTGGTATCTTATTCAACAGCACTGCTGAACAATTAGCATTCATAGTAACAGCCGAGAGTTCTTCCATTTTCTTTCTATTTGAGATTAGATCTTTCAAGAATTTAGCATATCTAGGCATTCCTGAAATCACATCAATGAAAGGAAGATTTACATTTATCTGTTTAAACATATCCAAGAATTTGGATTGCTCGGCTTCAAGTTTTTCTTTCTTCATTTTACTCGGGTAAGGAAGTGGTGGTTGGTATGGTTTAACATAAGGTTTAGCCTTAACTGTGTTATCTTCATTAACCTTTTCAACTACCGGTTCTTTTTCCTTATCTTGATCAGGTTGTGGTTCTTGTGGAGTAGGAATAGCTTCATCAGAAGTTACAGGTATTTCAGGTGGTTTAAGTGTTGTACCACTTCTTGTGGTAATGGCTTTAGCTGTTTCATTCCGGGGGTTAGCATTTGTATCACTAGGTAGACTTCCCGGTTTTCTTTCACCTATTAACCTTGCTAGGTTACTTACTTCTTGTTCCAGATTTTGAATAGAAGCTTGTTGATTTCTAAATGCTTGAGCATTTTGTTCATTGGTTTGTTTCTGAGATGTGAAAAACTGCGTTTGAGTTTCAACTAGCTTTGTCATCATATCTTCTAAATTCGGCTTTTTATCATCGGTTTGTTGTGGTGGTTTATTTTGAAAATTCGGTCTTTGCTGATTGTAATTATTATTAGATACTTGTTGATTGCTAGGACCTTGTTGGTTGTTGTATGGAATATTTCTGTTATAATTCTGGTTTTGATTGTAAATTGGTCTTGGTGGTTGATAATTATTCTGATAATTATTTCCAGGCCTTTGGTTTATGTATGAAATATTCTCTCTTTGTTCCATTGTTAATTCAATACTGAGACAATCTTTTGTCAAATGTGGTCCTCCACACAGCTCACAACTAATTCGTATTGAGTGAATATCCTTAGTCATCTTTTCCATTCGTCTCTCCACAGCATCTATCTTTGCGGAAATGGAATCTAAGTCATGGCTAGAATCGGCTCTAGCCGCTTTAGATGATCTAACGATATCTTTTTCTTGGTGCCACTCATGTGAGTGGGAAGCAGTGTTATCAATAATTTTGTAAGCATCAGTTCCGGTTTTCTTCATAATAGAACCACCAGCTGCTATATCTATGTCTTTTCTTGTAGTGATGTCGCATCCTTGGTAGAATATTTGTACTATTTGACAGGTGTCTAAACCATGTTACGGACATCCTCTTAATAACTTTCCATATCTTGTCCACGCCTCATATAGAGTTTCATTTGGCTTCTGTGTGAACGTGACAATTTCTGCTTGAAGTCTTACGGCTTTAGATGCAGGAAAGAATTGTTTAAGAAATTTGTCAACTAAAACATCCCATGTATCAATCGCCCCTTCAGGTAACGATTCCAACCAATCTTTGGCTTCTCCCTTTAAAGTCCAAGGAAATAACATGAGATATATCTGTTCATCCTCCACTTCTCGGATTTTAAATAGTGTGCAGATCCTATTAAAGGTACGTAGATGTTCATTTGGATCTTCCTTCGGCGCACCACTAAATTGGCATTGATTAGTCACCATGTGTAGAATTTGTCCTTTGATTTCATAATCTGGCGCATTAATGTCTGGATGAGTAATTGCGTGACCTTGGCCAGTGCATTTAGCTCTCATTCGGTCTTCCATACTTAAAGGTTCCAGATTCTCCATAATTGAATTTGTTGAATCTGAATCACTAGAGGATTATGATTTAATGGTTCGTTCCTCAACAATCTCTGTTTGAATGATTGGTGGTTCCGGGGGAAAGTTTAGTGGTTCAGGATCTATGAACCGTTCCTGAATATTCTCCGGATTCTCAATTGTGAGGTTGGGTTCAAAAAATGGATTATCGGAAATTTGAACCGAAGTACTTGGTCGACTGGATGACGATTCTAAAGAAAAATCAACGGCGGTTATATTTGCTAAATGTCTTGATCTAGTTACAGGTGGTGAACGTACAAAAGGTGGTGAACGTCTTGCTCGGTGCATTCACTGAATATCCTATTAGTTTTTAAAAGGAAAGAAAAATTATAATAAGTTATCCAATCAATAGACTTTTCTGATTTTGCCCACGTTTTGAATAGCCAAAAGATGCAGCAGAGGGGCAGGATTCGTTTGGTCTCAATATAATTGAGGACTGTTTGGCTCCAATAACCCGGTCCACGTACAAATCCAACTATTACTACGAACCAGAAAATTTTGATGTCTATTAATTTAACCACTTAAAATAAATTTTCGTAATTTTAAGAAATTTAGATAAGAAGTAGAATAAAAATCTATATCCTAAAACTAGAATAGCGAGAAATAAGAAAGAAAAAGAGTTCGTCGGAAAAAGGTTGAAAAAGAAAAATGGTTGAAAAATAAAAGGTGACGAAAAAATAAAAGAAACTTATAAAAACTTAAAAATACTTGACTAACCTAACCTTATTACTACAACTAACTTAAAATTATAATCGCCAATTGAGATTACTAATTGGAATGATAATTGATACATAGGTAAAAGTCGTCTAAAAATATTAAAGCTTACAAGAAAAACTAAATCCCAAATGGAATTAACTTAAAAAGAAACTAAAACTTAAAAAGGCGTTGTAAAATTTTAAAGTACCTAAATCTTAGTCTAGAGAAAAAGTACTTAAGGAATTCTACGGCAAAGACTAAAAATCTAGGAGTAAAAATGACTATGGCAAAAACTAAGTTTAAAATTAAATATGAGCGAAAAATACAAATATTATGCTAAAACGATTAAAAAGGGACAAAATATAAAAATATACAAAAAGTTGTAAAAAGTACAATTTTTATAAAAAAATTATTTTTATATTATTTATTTATTAAAACTATTAATTTTACAATTTAATAAAACTAATTTAACTAAAGTATATAAATTAAATAAAAAGTAAAAGTAATTATAATAATAATAATTAGTTAGGGTTATAATAATAATAATTAATAATTACCCGTAATTAATGCTGAATTAGGGCTTCTGTCGGCGTGTCAAGTTATCTCCGCGAGTCGCGGTATTTAAAGCATCAAACCCCGCGAGTCGCGGGGTTCCAAAATTCAACTCTGGAGCAGTTTGAAATTTTACGCGTTTTTCTTCTTCTTCTTTTTTTTTTTTTTTAATTTCTGTTTTTAATTTTCTGTTTTAATAAAAGTATTTATATAATAAAAACTTATATCTAAAAACTAAAATAGAAATATTTTATAATTTTATAAATAAAAATCTTAAAACTAGAATTATATATATATTTTTTTTTCGGTTTTTGATTTTATGTTTTTTAAAAAATACAAAATACTTAAATAAAACTTTTATAAAAATAAAGAAACTTTATAAAACTTAAATATTTAACAAAATCTTAAAAATACTTATATTTTTGTTTTTTTTTTATATTAGCGTTGCGCTTCCGGCGTTAAACTTTTCCCCGGCAGCGGCGCCAAAAATACTTGATGTGGTAGCGGAGGGGTATAAAATACTATTAAATTTTTGCAGGAAATACTATTAAATACGATACAATTTTACACAAGATATTTATTTATTTATAGAATGGATATACTTAAACCTTGCTACAACACTTATAGGCAGTGTACCTAATCGTACAGTAGTGTAGTTTTTAGTAAGTCCGGTTTGTTCCACAGGGAATCTTTTTTAAACAAAGCTCAACGCTATATTAGTTTACTTTTATAAAAATACAAACATATATATAAGTAATATTATTATTATAAAGGGGGGTTTTTACCGTTTAATGACCGGTTTGTCGATTTTAAAACTTTAGTCGCAGTTAAAACCAAATGTAAAATAATAAATAAATACAAGACTTAATTTTAAACGTAAAGTAAATAACGATAATGAAATTGCGAATAATAAAAGTGCGATAAAATAAACTTGCGATAATTAAAAAGTACGATAATTAAAAGTGCAATTAAATACAATAATAATAAAAATGCGATAATTAGAAGTGCAATTAAATATAAAATAAAGGAAATTAAATATGAAATAAAAGAATTATGCTTATTTAAACTTCCGTAATCATGATGTTTGACGTGTTGATTTTAATTTTATACCCATGGGTTAATTGTCCTTTGTCCTGAATTATTTAATATGTCCGTTTGGTTTTTGTCCATAACAGTCCATCAGTCATAAATATAAAGTGCGAGTGTCCTCATCCAATTATTCTTATACCCGAAGTTAAATATTCCAAATAATTGGGGACTTAAACTGTAACAAGATTTTAATACTTTGTTTAATAATTACACCAGGATGTCGACTGAGTGTAACCCAAGGTTTTAATATTTTGTTATCAATTATACCAAGTGTCCTTGTACATAATTTCACCCCTGTTTTAATTATTCTAATGGCTATTAATCCATTCCCGTGTCCGGTTAAATGAACGATTATTCGTACATATAAATACCCCGCCCATCGTGTCCGATTGAGTGTATATGGTAATTTATAGGGACGCCCAATTGTAAATCTTTATATTAACATTAACAAACTATCATTTAGTTTAACAAATATAAAGCCCATTAATAGCCCATAGTCTAATTTCCACAAGTGTCGTTCTTTTGTCCAAACCCCAATTATGGTACAAAGCCCAATTACCCAATTTTAGTAATTAGCCCAACATCATGATTACTTCGTTTTAAATAAGCATAATAATAACTTAGCTACGAGACATTAATGTAAAAAGGTTGAACATAACTTACAATGATTAAAAATAGCGTAGCGTTACACGGACAGAATTTCGACTTACACCCTTACAACATTCGCTAACATACCCTTATTATTAGAATTATAATTAAAATTAAAATATAAATTATAAATATATATATATATTTTACGTATGAGGAGAAGAAGAAAAAGATGGATGATTACGATCAGAATGCGCGAGCTTTATAGGGATTTTCTGAAATTGGGGCTCCGCGACTCGCGGCCTTTTTGGCCTTCAAACTCCGCGAGTCGCGGAGTTTGAAATTACAGCTCAGATACTTTGGAGTCTTTCTTGCCGACGGATTTATAAATATATATAATATATTAAATAATTATAAGAATTATTTAAATATTATATTATATTTATGTGCATAGTTGATTTGTAATTTTTAGTCCGTTGCGTCAAGCGTTGAGAGTTGACTCATGTCCCGGTTCCGGATTTTCGAACGTCCTTGCGTACAATTTAATATCTTGTACTTTGCGTTTTGAATCTTGTACTCTTGTAATTTCGAGACGTTTCATATCAATAATTGGAACCTTTTTGATTGTCTTTTGTACTTTTGAGCTTTTTGATCGTTTGCGTCTTCAATTCGTCGAATCTGTCTTTTGTCTTCACCTTTTATTATTTAAACGAATATCACTTGTAAATAGAACAATTGCAACTAAAAGCTTGTCTTTCTTGAGGAATAATGCTATGAATTATATGTTCATTTTTAGCATTATCATGAACATACTTTGATATACATGTATATATTGTTATAGGATCGTGAATCAACCAGTGGCCAAGTCTTACTTCCCGACGAAGTAAAAATCTGTGAAAGTGAGTTATAGTCCCACTTTTAAAATCTAATATTTTTGGGATGAGAATACATGAAGGTTTTATAAATGATTTACAAAATAGACACAAGTACGTGAAACTACATTCTATGGTTGAATTATCAAAATCGAATATGCCCCTTTTTATTAAGTCTGGTAATCTAAGAATTAGGGAACAGACACCCTAATTGACGCGAATCCTAAAGATAGATCTATTGGGCCTAACAAACCCCATTCAAAGTACCGGATGCTTTAGTACTTCGAAATTTATATCATATCCGAAGGGTGTCCCGGAATGATGGGGATATTCTTATATATGCATCTTGTTAATGTCGATTACCGGGTGTTCACCATATGAATGATTTTTATCTCTATGTATGGGATGTGTATTGAAATATGAAATCTTGTGGTCTATTATTATGATTTGATATATATAGGTTAAACCTATAACTCACCAACATTTTTTGTTGACGTTTTAAGCATGTTTATTCTCAGGTGATTATTAAGAGCTTCCGCTGTCGCATACTTAAATAAGGACGAGATGTGGAGTCCATGCTTGTATGATATTGTGTAAAAACTGCATTCAAGAAACTTATTTTGTTGTAACATATTTGTATTGTAAACCATTATGTAATGGTCGTGTGTAAACAGGATATTTTAGATTATCATTATTTGATAATCTACGTAAAGCTTTTTAAAACCTTTATCTATGAAATAAAGGTTATGGTTTGTTTTAAAAATGAATGCAGTCTTTGAAAAATGTCTCATATAGAGGTCAAAACCTCGCAACGAAATCAATTAATATAGAACGTTTTTAATCAATAAGAACGGGATATTTCACCAATGATCAGCTCTTAGCAGCCCATGTGAGTCACCTAACACATGTGGGAACCATCATTTGGCAACTAGCATGAAATATCTCATAAAATTACAAAAATATGAGTAATCATTCATGACTTATTTACATGAAAACAAAATTACATATCCTTTATATCTAATCCATACACCAACGACCAAAAACACCTACAAACACTTTCATTCTTCAATTTTCTTCATCTAATTAATCTCTCTCAAGTTCTATCTTCAAGTTCTAAGTGTTCTTCATATATTCTACAAGTTCTAGTTACATAAAATCAAGAATACTTTCAAGTTTGCTAGCTCACTTCCAATCTTGTAAGGTGATCATCCAACCTCAAGAAATCTTTGTTTCTTACAGTAGGTTATCATTCTAATACAAGGTAATAATCATATTCAAACTTTGGTTCAATTTCTATAACTATAACAATCTTATTTCAAGTGATGATCTTACTTGAACTTGTTTTCGTGTCATGATTCTGCTTCAAGAACTTCGAGCCATCCAAGGATCCGTTGAAGCTAGATCCATTTTTTTCTTTTCCAGTAGGTTTATCCAAGGAACTTAAGGTAGTAATGATGTTCATAACATCATTCGATTCATACATATAAAGCTATCTTATTCGAAGGTTTAAACTTGTAATCACTAGAACATAGTTTAGTTAATTCTAAACTTGTTCGCAAACAAAAGTTAATCCTTCTAACTTGACTTTTAAAATCAACTAAACACATGTTCTATATCTATATGATATGCTAACTTAATGATTTAAAACCTGGAAACACGAAAAACACCGTAAAACCGGATTTACGCCGTCGTAGTAACACAGCGGGCTGTTTTGGGTTAGTTAATTAAAAACTATGATAAACTTTGATTTAAAAGTTGTTATTCTCAGAAAATGATTTTTATTATGAACATGAAACTATATCCAAAAGTTATGGTTAAACTCAAAGTGGAAGTATGTTTTCTAAAATGGTCATCTAGACGTCGTTCTTTCGACTGAAATGACTACCTTTATAAAAACGACTTGTAACTTATTTTTTTCGATTATAAACCTATACTTTTTCTGTTTAGATTCATAAAATAGAGTTTAATATGAAACCATAGCAATTTGATTCACTCAAAACGGATTTAAAATGAAGAAGTTATGGGTAAAACAAGATTGGATAATTTTTCTCATTTTAGCTACGTGAAAATTGGTAACAAATCTATTCCAACCATAACTTAATCAACTTGTATTGTATATTATGTAATCTTGAGATACCATAGACACGTATACAATGTTTCGACCTATCATGTCGACACATCTATATATATTTTGGAAGAACCATAGACACTCTATATGTGAATGTTGGAGTTAGCTATACAGGGTTGAGGTTGATTCCAAAATATATATAGTTTGAGTTGTGATCAATACTGAGATACGTATACACTGGGTCGTGGATTGATTCAAGATAATATTTATCGATTTATTTCTGTACATCTAACTGTGGACAACTAGTTGTAGGTTACTAACGAGGACAACTGACTTAATAAACTTAAAACATCAAAATATATTAAAAGTGTTGTAAATATATTTTGAACATACTTTGATATATATGTATATATTGTTATAGGTTCGTGAATCAACCAGTGGCCAAGTCTTACTTCCCGACGAAGTAAAAATCTGTGAAAATGAGTTTCATTTGCTCCCTTTTACTCTTTACGTTTTTGGGCTGAGAATACATGCAAATGCTTTATTAACTGTTTTTCAATATTTATATGCGTGAGTTTCATTAATTCCTTTTTAAAATGCTTTTGCAATATATATTTTTGGGACTGAGAATACATGCGCTACTTTTATAAATGCTTTACGAGATAGACACAAGTAATCGAAACTACATTCTATGGTTGGATTATCTAATCGAATATGCCCTTTTTATTAAGTCTGGTAATCTAAGAATTAGGGAACAGACACCCTAATTGACGCGAACTCTAAAGATAGATCTATTGGGCCTAACAAACCCCATCCAAAGTACCGGAAGCTTTAGTACTTCGAAATTTATATCATATCCGAAGGGTGTCCCAGAATGATGGGGATATTCTTATATATATGCATCTTGTTAATTTCGGTTACCAGGTGTTCACCATATGAATGATTTTTTTCTCTATGTATGGGATGTGTATTGAAATATGAAATCTTGTGGTCTATTATTATGATTTGATATATATAGGTTAAACCTATAACTCACCAACATTTTTGTTGACGTTTTAAGCATGTTTATTCTCAGGTGATTATTAAGAGCTTTCGCTGTCGCATACTTAAATAAGGACGAGATTTGGAGTCCATGCTTGTATAATATTGTGTAAAAACTGCATTCAAGAAACTTATTTTGTTGTAACATATTTGTATTGTAAACTATTATGTAATGGTCGTGTGTAAACAGGATATTTTAGATTATCATTATTTGATAATCTACATAAAGCTTTTTAAACCTTTATTGATGAAATAAAGGTTATGGTTTGTTTTAAAATGAATGCAGTCTTTGAAAAACGTCTCATATAGAGGTCAAAACCTCGCAACGAAATCAATTAATATGGAACGTTTTTAATCAATAAGAACGGGACATTTCATATAAGTCCTTACAAGTCCGGACAGCGAAATCGCGAAAGTTCGGATTAGAAGAAAAAACACCAACGAAATAAACAAAATAAACAATAGTAATTTTTTTTTCTAATTTGTGGCACTGAATATACTGATATACGCTGATTTGATTGCGTCTTTCATGACGGATTCTCCTTTTTCGTAGCGATTTTTTTCTTTACGTCGTGGCTTGCTGTGCCTAAGGATCAAGTACCGATTTGATAAAGCAACTTTTGTCGGCAATAGCAATATTCTTCAATGCTGCAAACAAAACTTTTGACTATATTTCTTTTTTTCGGGATTTGGAACCTAGTCAAGTAAGGGATGGCTAATTGGTTGGTTCATTCTGGTGACGCTGCTTTCGGAGCTCGAGTGAAACTCCAAATCGGAATCCGAGGGACTTGAACTAGTGACAAGTTCTATTTCGTATGATTGAATAAGGATTTTTCGATATGAAATGATTTTTTCGAATATTGGATGATATTCTAACTACATAGAATATCCATATATATAGTACTAAAGATTTCGTAGACTACGGAAGAATTTACGGCATATGTCAGGCAAGTCTACAGTAACAGATGCGCTAAGATATGAATTATCAGATACGCTAAGATATGAATTTTGTCTATACACTATTCATGCAGTCAATGCAGTAAAACGTGTCTAGACTAAGAATGATAAGCAGGTAATTTCCTACGGATGATAAGCAGGTAATTTTCGACACGAAATGATAAGCAAAACTTTTGACATGCAGACACGGTTGAAGTCCAGACTCACTAATGCATCTTAACAACTATCAGTTAGACACACTAATGCAAGACCTTGTTTCTGATACCACCTATAACGAGAATTTCCATACCAAATACCGAGAATCCACAATCAGTATTTTGAATCTCGCGACGTTCCTACATCAACAGTTATATATCTATCTATAACGTATATCTTCTGGAATGATGAATTTCAATTCGAAATCTCTGAATTTCTGAAAAACACTCTAGCTTACGAATCAGATCTCTGAGTTCTGAAAAAGCTGATGAAGCAGCGAAAACTTGAAGACTGTTTAAACGGTTAAAAGTTTGATAATAAAGAGCGACATACTGAAAAAGCTCAAAAGTTTTGGTACTGAAAAATTGATTGAGCTAACCATGAAGGAGACTAAGGACAAATACAAGAACCAAACCCTATATTCAAAGGATCCAGGTAATTCTGGATCCGATGAAATCTTTAGAGAATATCTTGCTCCGAGGTCATATTAAAATCTTGCGGAAAATTTTTCTTCATCAACCTTCGAACTTAGAGATTCCAAAATATCATCATAAATATCTTCGATATTTCTGAGGATATTTTCATAAATATTCTCTTCCGAAATTATATACCTCTTCGTGCTATCTGTAATACATTATATTGGAAATTTTTGTAAAATCTAAGTATAAACTATGAATGAATTCTGAAGTAGTGTTGGAAATTGATGCATGGGTTAGTATAATATAATGACACTTGATCAACGTGATTATATTACAGTAAGTCATGCTGAGTTTCTAATGAAACGTGATGATTCACAGACTGCATTCGTTTTTAAAACAAACCATAACCTTTATTTTATCGACAAGGTTAAAAGGACAC
The DNA here is from genome assembly GCF_046630445.1 of Rutidosis leptorrhynchoides. NCBI lineage: Eukaryota > Viridiplantae > Streptophyta > Magnoliopsida > Asterales > Asteraceae > Rutidosis > Rutidosis leptorrhynchoides. The sequence goes on along the minus strand of NC_092335.1, from coordinate 86,593,358 downwards.
CACCTAGATTATCAGAAATGATAATCTAAAAATATCACACTTACACACTACCAATACATATTGGTTTACAATTTTAATATGTTACAACAAAGTAACTTTCGAATGCAGTTTTAAACAATATAATACAAGCATGTTGACTCCAAATCTTGTCCATATATTAGTATACAACAGCGGAAGCTCTTAATAATCACCTGAGAATAAACATGCTTTAAACGTCAACAAAAATGTTTGTGAGTTATAGGTTTAACCTATATATTTATCAAATCGTAATAATAGACCACAAGATTTCATATTTCAATACACATCCCATACATAGAGATATAAAAAATCATTCATATAGTGAACACCTGGTAACCGACATTAACAAGATGCATATAAGAATATCCCCATCATTCCGAGACATCCATCGGACATGATATAAAACTCGAAGTACTAAAGCATCCGGTACTTTGGATGGGGTTTGTTAGGCCCAATAGATCTATCTTTAGGATTCGCGTCAATTAGGCGTGCACTAATTCTCAAAATTAGTGATGTTCCCTAATTCTTAAGCTACCAAGCAAAAAAGGGCATATTCGGCTTCGATCATTCAACCATAGAAAGTAGTTTCATGTACTTGTGTCTATTTTGTAAAACATTTATAAAGCTGCATGTATTCTCATTCCAAAAATATTAGATTTTAAAAGTGGGACTATACTCACTTTTACAGATTTTTACTTCGTCGGGAAGTAAGACTTGGCCACTGGTCGATTCACGAACTTATAACAAATTTGTACATATATATCAAAGTATGTTCAAAATATATTTACAACACTTTTAATACATTTTTGATGTTTTAAGTTTATTAAGTCAGCTGTCCTCGTTAGTAACCTATAACTAGTTGTCCAAAGTTAGATGTACAGAAATAAATTGATATATATTATCTTGAATCAATCCACGACCCAGTGTATACACGTCTCAGGCTAGATCACAACTTAAAGTATATATATTTTTGGAATCAACCTCAACCCTGTATAGCTAACTCCAACATTACTGCATATAGAGTGTCTATGGTTGTTCCAAATAATATATACATGGGTCGATATGATATGTCAAAACATTTGCATACGTGTCTATGGTATCCCAAGATTATATAATATATTAGAATGCATGTATAATACAATATAAATTAGCTAGGATATAATTTGTATAGAATTGTTACAATATTTCCTGTAGCTACAACAATCAAAAAATATCCAATCTTATTTTACCCATAACTTCTTCGTTTTAAATCCGTTTTGAGTGAATCAAATTTCTATGGTTTCATATTGAACTCTATTTTATGAATCTAAACAGAAAAAGTATAGGTTTATAGTCGGAAATATAAGTTACAAGTCGTTTTTGTAAAGGTAGTCATTTCAGTCGAAAGATCGACGTCTAGATGACCATTTTGGAAAACATACTTCCACTTTGAGTTTAACCATGATTTTTGGATATAGTTTCATGTTCATAATTTCATGACCCGTCCTAATCCATCTGGACAAAGTCCATATCTATTACAAACGATTCACAATAGTTGGTTACATCGTGAGGTACTTGACCTCTATATGATACATTTTACAAACATTGCATTCGTTTTTAAAAGACAACCTTTCATTTACATCGAATGTTGATGGCATGCATACCATTTCATAATATATCCAACTATAATTGACTTAATAATAATCTTGATGAACTCAACGACTCGAATGCAACGTCTTTCGAAATATGCCATGAATGACTTCAAGTAATATCCTTAAAATGAGCTAATGCACAGCGAATTTTTTTTTTCATACATGAGAATAAACATGCTTTAAAGTGTCAACCAAAAGGTTGGTGAGTCCATTAGTTTATCATAAATAATCATTTCATAATTTTTAATAGACCACAAGATTTCATATTTCCATTTCTCATAAACATACGTCCCATGCATAGAGACAAAAATCATTCATATGGATTGAACACCTGGTAACCAACATTAACAAGATGCATATAAGAATATCCCCAATCATTCCGGGAAATCCTTCGGACATGATATAATACAACATCGAAGTACTAAAGCATCAGGTACTTTGGATGGGGTTCGTCGGGCCCATAGATCTATCTTTAGGATTCGCGTCAATTAAGCGTGCACCAATTCTCAAAATTAGTGATGTTCCCTAATTCTTAGGCTACCAAGCAAAAAGGGCATATTCGGCTTCGATCATTCAACCATATAATGTAGTTTCGATTACTTGTGTCTATTTCGTAAAACATTTATAAAATTTCGCATGTATTCTCAGCCCAAAAATATAAAGGGTAAAAAGGCAAATGAAACTCACCTAATGTATTTTGTAGTAAAAATACATATGACTATATTGAACAATGCAGGGTTGGCCTCGGATTCACGAACCTATATCATTTGTATATATATTAAAACGTATATTTGTAATCGAACAAATTTATATATTATTATTAGTGATGTAATTGTTATTTTTTAATAATTTATATGTTATCATTACTTATCTTTATATCTTTAACTTATATATATATATATATATATATATATATATATATATATATATATATATATATATATATATATATATATATATATATATAGTAATGTTAGTATGATTAAGTTACGTATATTAAATATATATCTTTTATTTGAAGATCATTTATTTATGAAATTAATAATTATATTAATACTAGTGTTAGTAATAATATTGATACTATATAATGATAAAAGTGATAATAATAATGTTAAAGAAAATTATGATAATAATAATAATAATAATAATAATACTAAGTTTTATAAAGATAATTATGATAACAATAATTACAAGACTTTTAATAATTCCATTAAAACATACTTTAATTAAGATTTTAATCATTTCCATAATAATATTTATATCCAAAATTTCTATATTTATTATCTTATCGATATTATTAAAAACCTGTATAATCATAGTTATAATAATCATAACTTTTACCTATATTCGTATAATTATAACTAATTTCTATAATCTTTATCCTATTGTCTTTTATTATATATTTATGTTATTAATATGTTTAACATCTTTGAAATTATAATAATGATACTAATATTAATAATACAATAATATTCTATCAATATAAATGGTTATATATTACTAATAACAACAATCTTAATCACATTAATAATAATAATAATAATAATAATAATACTTATCATATTTGTAGTTATAATAGTTTTAATCTTACTAATAACTAGGTTAATAATAATAATTAGAATAATGATAATAATAACATTAAATAATATAACTAATAAAAATAATAATAACAACAATAGTAATAATTCATGATAATAATAATAATAATAATAATAATAATAAAAATAATTATATTGCTACCTTTAAGAAAAGAGTAAAAAAGAATGCCCCTGTCGGGACTCGAACTTGCAACCTCCCGCTCAATGAAAACCCACCCAAACCACTCGACTGTATCTGATTTACTGAATAAACTCCCAAGCAAATTTTATTTAACCGTATTTTTATGTTTCGTATTTCTTCTTCCTCCTCTCTTAGTCGACCAGTGGACTCCAATCAAAATCAAAATAACGAATCAAGACTTTTATTAAAATGGAAATTTAATTATAAATGACCTGTAATGAAATCCTTTTGTTCAATTAATCAAAATAAAATCAAAACTAACAGGTCTGCTGTTCGTAAAACAAAGAAGCAACTCAAACCTTGATTTTAAATTGAAGACCGTTTTAGCTCAAAATTATCATATGAATTGGGTTTCAAATGATCTATGGAAACTTTATGATTCATCAATTGCCTCAGAAACTTCAAAACAATTTCGAATTTAATGAAGACCAATTGGTTTGACTTTTAAAAATTTAACTTTGACTCTTTAAATTCGAACTCTATAAAAGGATTTGAAAGTTGAAAGATTACAGGTAGTTCAAATGAATTATTCCTAACATAACTCCATTGATACATTTTTGAATTTCGTTTGAATCTGAGTTTTGAAAAAAAAAATTAAGAACTGGGTGAACGAACGGTTTTTCTGCTTCTATATGATATTTCTATTTTTCTTCATTTAACAGCAACCAATAATAATATATAACTGATAATATCAATCTCTATCGAATAATTGAAATAGTACGATGATTGTTGTGTAGCAATTGGTGGTCGACAGGGAAATATTGCTTACAGAAGAAAATAAGATTTGATATAGATGTGTATCTGAATGATTCTGCATCTATTTATATATATATATATATATATATATATATATATATATATATAATTAAGTAATATTAATAATTAATGATTATATTAATAATAATAATATCTAATAATAATACAATAATAATAATAATACTAAAATTAATATCAATTATTTTGATAATTCTTAATGATAATAATAAGAACAAATAAATACTAATAATACTAATTTTTAATAGTTATTAATAATAATCCTAATAATATTAGGTAATAACAATGCTTTTAACTGTATACATGGTAATAATTCATAATACTAATGATAATACTAATGATATGAATGATAATAATAATTTGTATTATTTTGTTAATAATCATAATAATATCTTTATTAATATTAATAACATCTAATCATAATACAATTAATAATGAAAATATTACCAATTACATGTTTCATTGTTTTATACCTATATAGTATATAATAATATCAATAACTATATTTTAACTTGTAATTACATATATTAATATTAATTACATTATATTACTTATGTATTATTTAATAAATATATATTATATATATTATATATATATACTTAATATTTTTACATTTTAACACTATACGTATAGTAATGGTTTTATTTATTCACACTACTATGTATAATTATGTTTTAAATTTTTAAGTTATATATCGAAACAATTAAACTCAAAGAATAACATTTAACACTTTGTTAATATTGACAATTTATATACATCTAATTTACTTCTTTATTTTTAAATGGTATTTCATTAATATATTTAAGTTATAATATAAAATTATTTACATGTATAGTTATTTATATCTACATGTCTGTTTACGATTTAAGGTTCGTGAATCGTCGGGAATAGTCAAAGGTTAAATGAATTCATAAAATAGTTCAAAAATTTTGGGACTCAACATTACAGACTTTGCTTATCGTGTCAGAAACATATAAAGATTAAGTTTAAATTTTGTCGAAAATTTTTGGGTCGTCACAGTACCTACCCGTTAAAGAAATTTCGTCCCGAAATTTGAGTGTGGTCGTCATGGCTAACAATAAAAATGTTTTCATGACGAATATGAGTTGATAAATAGAGTTTTATCATCATTGAGTAATATGGATAAAATAATTCGATTTTTCGAAGAGCATGAATGAAGCTGTCACAAAAGAGTGAAATGAGAAAATAAAGATTCGCCTTAGCTTTTTGACGTAGTCACGTTTGAATTCCGGAATTCAAGGGATTTAGAGAAAATCTTTGAAATCTAAAAGATCTGATTCTTCGGTGATTAAGGTAATTAAGATCTCTATAATTAAATGCGATTATCAATCTCGATTGCTTTGTCTGGTATCTCCTCTATAAATGAACTTCTTCCGTTCCATTACTTCCCACCACTCCCATTTTTTATACTTTAATTCACTCTTCCAAATCATCAATCAATATGCTTCATCCAGTTTTTAATTCTGGATACATTCCTGACTTTCATATTAATCATTCTCCTTTTTCATCTACCACCGAAGGAATCTGTTAATTTCTACTATTACCTTGGGGTTATAGTGTTTTTCATTCTCCCGTATATTTATGTTGCTATCCGCATTGATATACACGGTTTGTAATTTATGTGTTTGTGATCGGCTGTATATTTCCTGTTATGTTTCGGAGCTCCATGCTCTTGTTTTCTCTTCCCGACTTCAAGTCAAGCGAATAATGGCCTAGAATTCGTAGATATAGAGTTTCGAATGATTATAGTATTGTAAGCAGAAAGGAACATGATAGCACGATTTGATTTTCAAATTTATCAACATCACGGAAGATAGAACCATTAAGAATACGTTTTCTTAATATGTTCAGAAGTTAAGTAGAATGAAAGAGTTATGTAACATGGCACATGATGACGTTATGATCTATGAATCATCATGTTACAATAAAACTTCCAGCATGAGTTACTGTAATATAATCACGTTGGCCAAGTGTCATTATATTATACTAACCCATGCTTCAATTCCCAACACTTCTCCACAATTCATTCATAATTTATACTTAGATTTTACTGAAGTTTCTAATATAATGGAATACTGGAAACACGAAGAGATAGATAATTTCGGACAGGAATATTTATGAAAATATCCTCAAAAATATCGAAGATATTTATGATGATATTTTGGAATTTCTAAGTTCGAAGGTTGATGAAGAAAATTTTTTCGCAAGATTTTAACATGACTTCGAAACAAGATATTCTCTAAAGATTTCGGCGGATTCAGAATTAACTGGAATTTTTTTTTTTTTTTTTTTAATATAGGGTTTGGTCCTTGTATTTGTCCTTGGTCTCCTTCATGGTTAGTTCAATCCGTTTTGCAGTACCAAATTTTCTATCGAGCGTTCCCAACACTCCATTCTTTATCATCAAACTCTTGACATTTAAGGTCATTTACAGTTTTTGCTGCTTCGTCAGCATTCCAAGAACTAGTTCGCAGTTCAAGGTGTTTTTCAGAAACTTTACATTCAAAGTATGTAAGTCCAGGAGATAGATGTTATACGTACACATATATCTGTCGGCGTAGACATGCTGTGAGATTCCAAAATACTGATTGCTAATTTCTGATGATTCGTATGGCAATTCTTGTTACAAGATGCGAATGAGTAAATGATTGGATTTTGATAAATATAATGATTTTTCGGAAAGTCAAAGATAAGTGAAGTTGTCAGTATGTTTATTGCTAATGTGGCGATATATGAAAGGTTCCCCAGTAACAATGACGAGAGAGCAACGTATCTATCGAGGTTATAACTAGTCCGACTGAAAAGTCGAAGTTAACTTGCTAGAGCTGTGACGAAATTGGCTATTTTGTAAAGGTATTGTAAAAGTTATTTTGGGTAATAATAACGCTAAAGGAATTAACACAACTATGTGTTAAACGTTTAATCAATTTCCGAGAATTTTTCAGATGTATGACTATATGTATCAATCTTTTCTTTTGTGGATGAAGTGCGGTTGGTTCATTCTCTCGATTGAGGTGTTTTTCAGAATCAAGAAAGGTTTGAACGCAGATTGTAATTGTTAAGGTACAAACAAGGTTTAAGATGAAATCAAGTGGCAAACTTGAAGAGATGTTTAGTTTTGATATGTTATAATCAATATTTTAATTCATTTTAATTATCCAATGTTGGTCCTCAGTTGACAGTACACAGTTATTAATTCAATAATTCATATATAGTTTAATACATAATATTCGAATTAAATAATATGTATCGTAACCCGTGTACATGTCTCAGACTCGATCACAACTCAAAGTATATATATTATTGTAGAATCAACCTCAACCCTGTATAGCGAACTCTAGCATTACAGCATATAGAGTGTCTATGGTTATTCCAAATAATATATATACATGCGTCGATATGATATGTCAAAACTTTGTATACATGTCCCGATATTTAAAGTGCGTAAAATAAATAACAGAAATTAAATGACGATAAATAAAATTGCGAGAATGTAAATTGCGATAATTAAATTGCGATAATTAAATTGCGATAAATAAATTGCGATAATTAAAATGTAATACGGAATTAATAGTTAGCTAGGAACAGTTAGCTAGGATTTCGTTAGCGTGGATTCTTAACAAAATTTCTCAGAGTTAATTTGTTTGTTTCTAACAAATTTTATTTTGTCCAATGTTTTCTTCATTATGCCACTTGTTGGATTCTGATAGGTAAAAATCCGAATATGAAATTGAGTGAAAATGGTTATCCTGTAATGAACGGATACGTATATCGGTGGTTGTAAATAGAATAGTAAATGACTGTTGAATCAGATTTGAAAGAATGTACAGTGTAACTTATTAATGTAAAATCTAAATATTCCTCAGGTATTACCTACCCGTTAAAATATTTTCATCATTAACAGTTTGTACAAAAGAATTTTTAGTTACAATCTTTATGAAAATATACTTACATATATATTTTCTTCAGATGTAATCATGGATTTAATGAGTTAATATGATATTAAACTCATTTGATTTACCGTTAGAATAAGAATATATAATCTTTAAAACATTAGAGATTACATAATCGCCATGTTGAACGAAGATAAATGATATAGAATGTCATGTAGAACGATGATTATACTCGAGTTACAGATCGAAATGTTGAGGCATGGTTTGTCGATGGTACTGGTGCTGTTACTGATGGTACTGTTAATGACGGTGATGTTGCTGAAGCTGGTAAATTTTGCACCATATTTTCCAAGGCTACAACTCGGGCGCGAAGCTCGTTGACTTCTTCTATTACTCCGGGTCGATTGTCGGTAAGAACGAGCGAATGTATAAGGTTTAGAATCTGAGATATTATGTAATCATGACCAGATATTCGGGAAATGAGGGTTAAAATGATATTTCGGACTGGTTCACCGGTAAGTGCTTCAGGTTCTTCGCCAAGAGGTGAATTCGGTTGGTGAAAAGGATCACCTTCTTCTCATCTCCATTGATTAAATCAACTCCGAACCTATCAGATGAATTGGGGATGGCTGATTGGTTGATTCATTCTGGTGACGCTGCCTCCGGAGCTTAGGTGAAACTCCATATCGGAATAGCTGTCGGAATCCGAGGAATTCGAACTGGTTGAGGGATTCATCTCATACGATCAGATGAATGATTTTTGATAAGAAAAAGATTATAGGATGTAGATTAGTACCCTGCAATACATAGTTTACATATGCATATATAATACAAAAATCTCATAAGTTACGGAGGAATCTACGGAAGCTGTCAGGCAAAGTCTACAGTAACAGATACGCTAAGATATGAATTATCAGATACACTAAGATATGAATTTTTGTCTATACACTATCGATGCACTAAACGCAGTAAGATGTGTCTAGACTAAGAATGATAAGCCGGTAATTTTCGACACGAAATGATAAGCAAACTTTTGACATGAAGACACGGTCGAAGTCCAGACTCACTAATGCATCCTAACGACTTATCAATTAGACACACTGATGCAAGACCTGGTTCGCTAAGACCACCGCTCTGATACCAACTTTCATAACATGTGGGGACAACCACCATCCCACCCAGTGCCTTCCCAGCTAACCGCCTGGTGACCACTGAGTGTACCTCAGATACTGATTTTAGGGCCTGCCACTCGGCTACTACCAACCCTCGTAAGGGATCGCAAGGAGTAAGAGCCAATGCTTCGTCACAAGTAACACTGTGAGAACCTCCTTTCCGACTAACCCGCCACACATGGACAGCGTTATACCAGCTCTGATACCAACTTTCATGACCCGTCCTAATCCATCCGGACAAAGTCCATATCAATTACAAATGATTCACAATAGTTGGTTACATCGTGAGGTACTTGACCTCTATATGATACATTTTACAAACATTGCATTCGTTTTTAAAAGACAACCTTTCATTTACATCGAATGTTGACGGCATGCATACCATTTCATAATATATCCAACTATAATTGACTTAATAATAATTTTGATGAACTCAACGACTCGAATGCAACGTCTTTCGAAATATGCCATGAACGACTTCAAGTAATATCCTTAAAATGAGCTAATGCACAGCGGAAGATTTCTTTCATACCTGAGAATAAACATGCTTTAAAGTGTCAACCAAAAGGTTGGTGAGTCCATTAGTTTATCATAAATAATCTTTTCATAATTTTTAATAGACCACAAGATTTCATATTTCTATTTCTCATAAACATACGTCCCATGCATAGAGACAAAAATCATTCATATGGATTGAACACCTGGTAACCGACATTAACAAGATGCATATAAGAATATCCCCTATCATTCCGGAAAATCCTTCGGACATGATATAATACAACATCGAAGTACTAAAGCATCCGGTACTTTGGATGGGGTTCGTCGGGCCCATAAATCTATCTTTAGGATTCGCGTCAATTAGGCGTGCACTAATTTTCAAAATTAGTGATGTTCCCTAATTCTTAGGCTACCAAGAAAAAAGGGCATATTCAGCTTCGATCATTCAACCATATAATGTAGTTTCGATTACTTGTGTCTATTTCGTAAAATATTTATAAAATTTCGCATGTATTCTCAGCCAAAAAATATAAAGGGTAAAAAGGCAAATGAAGCTCACCTAATGTATTTTGTAGTAAAAATACATATGACTATATTGAACAATGCAGGGTTGGCCTCGGATTCACGAACCTATATCATTTGTATATATATTAAAACGTATATTTGTAATCGAACAAATTTATATATTATTATTAGTGATGTAATTGTTATTTTTTAATAATTTATATGTTTCATTACTTATCTTTATATCTTTAACTTATATATATATATATATATATATATATATATATATATATATATATATAGTAATGTTAATATGATTAAGTTATGTATATTAAATATATATCTTTTATTTGAAGATCATTTGTTTATGAAATTAATAATTATATTAATACTAGTGTTAGTAATAATATTGATACTATATAATGATAAAAGTGATAATAATAATGTTAAAGAAAATTATGATATTAATAATAATAATACTAAGTTTTATAAAGATAATTATGATAACAATAATTATAAGATTTTAATAATTCCATTAAAACATACTTTAATTAAGATTTTAATCATTTCCATAATAATATTTATATCCAAAATTTCTATATTTATTATCTTATCGATATTATTAAAAACCTGTATAATCATAGTTATAATAATCATAACTTTTACCTATATTCGTATAATTATAACTAATTTCTATAATCTTTATCCTATTGTCTTTTATTATATATTTATGTTATTAATATGTTTAATGTAGTGACCCGAAATTTTCCATGTTTATATATATATATATATTAAATGAAATTGTTATTTACATGATTAAGTGTTTCCAATATGTTAAGCAATCAAACTTGTTAAGACTTGATTAATTGAAATAGATTTCATATAGAAAATTGACCACCCAAGTTGACCGGTGATTCACGAACGTTAAAACTTGTAAAAACTATACGATGACATATATATGGTTATATATATAGTTAAAATGATTTTATTATAAGTATGTATCTCATTAGGTATTTTAACAATGAGTTATATACATAAAAATGAGACTATTAATTTAAGAAACTCGAAAACGATATATATAACGATTATCGTTATAACAACGTCTTACTAGGTACATATGAATCATATTAAGATATTGATACACTTGGTTAATTATGTTAAATGATAAGTAAATATATTATTAAGTGTATTAACAATGAAATACATATGTAAAAATAAGACTACTAACTTAATGATTTCGAAACGAGACATATATGTAACGATTATCGTTGTAACGGCATTTAACTGTATATATATCATACTAAGATATATTATATACCATAATATCATGATAATATAACAATTTAACATCTCATTTGTTATAATAAACAATGGGTTAACAACATTCAACAAGATCGTTAACCTAATGGTTTCAAAACAACATTTACATGTAACGACTAACGATGACTTAACGACTCAGTTAAAATGTATATACATGTAGTGTTTTAATATGTATTCATACACTTTTGAAAGACTTCAAGACACTTATCAAAATACTTCTACTTAACAAAAATGCTTACAATTACATCCTCGTTCAGTTTCATCAACAATTCTACTCGTATGCACCCGTATTCGTACTCGTACAATACACAGCTTTTAGATGTATGTACTATTGGTATATACACTTCAATGATCATCTCTTAGCAGCCCATGTGAGTCACCTAACACATGTAGGAACCATCATTTGGCAACTAGCATGAAATATCTCATAAAATTACAAAAAATATGAGTAATCATTCATGACTTATTTACATGAAAACAAAATTACATATCCTTTATATCTAATCCATACACCAATGACCAAAAACACCTACAAACACTTTAATTCTTCAATTTTCTTCATCTAATTGATCTCTCTCAAGTTCTATCTTCAAGTTCTAAGTGTTCTTCATAAATTCCAAAAGTTCTAGTTTCATAAAATCAAGAATACTTCCAAGATTGCAAGTTTACTTCCAAGTTTTCTAAATCCATTCCAAGTAATCTTCCAAGATCAAGAAACCTTTGTTACTTATAGTAGGTTATCTTTCTAATACAAGGTAATAATCATATTCAAACTTTAGTTCAATTTCTATAACTATAACAATCTTATTTCGAGTGGAAATCTTACTTGAAATTGTTTTCGTGTCATGATTCTGCTTCAAGAACTTTCAAGCCATCCAAGGATCCTTTGAAGCTAGATCTATTTTTCTCATTTCCAGTAGGTTTATCCAAGGAACTTGAGGTAGTAATGATGTTCATAACATCATTCGATTCATATATATAAAGCTATCTTATTCGAAGGTTTAAACTTGTAATCACTAGAACATAGTTTAGTTAATTCTAAACTTGTTCACAAATAAAAGTTAACCCTTCTAAATTGACTTTTAAAATCAACTAAACACATGTTCTATATCTGTATGATATGCTAACTTAATGATTTAAAACCTGGAAACACGAAAAACACCGTAAAATCGGATTTACGCCGTCGTAGTAACACCGCGGGCTGTTTTGGGTTAGTTAATTAAAAACTATGATAAACTTTGATTTAAAAGTTTTTATTCTGGGAAAATGATTTTTATTATGAATATGAAACTATATACAAAAATTATGGTTAAACTCAAAGTGGAAGTATGTTTTCTAAAATGGTCATCTAGACGTCGTTCTTTCGACTGAAATGACTACCTTTACAAAAACGACTTGTAACTTATTTTTCCAACTATAAACCTATACTTTTTCTGTTTAGATTCATAAAATAGAGTTCAATATGAAACCATAGCAATTTGATTCACTCAAAACGGAATTAAAATGAAGAAGTTATGGGTAAAACAAGATTGGATAATTTTTCTCATTTTAGCTACGTGAAAATTGGTAACAAATCTATTCCAACCATAACTTAATCAACTTGTATTGTATATTATGTAATCTTGAGATACCATAGACACGTATACAATGTTTCGACCTATCATGTCGACACATCTATATATATTTCGGAACAACCATAGATACTCTATATGTGAATGTTGGAGTTAGCTATACAGGGTTGAGGTTGATTCCAAAATATATATAGTTTGAGTTGTGATCAATACTGAGATACGTATACACTGGGTCGTGGATTGATTCAAGATAATATTTATCAATTTATTTCTGTACATCTAACTGTGGACAACTAGTTGTAGGTTACTAACGAGGACAGCTGACTTAATAAACTTAAACCATCAAAATATATTAAAAGTGTTGTAAATATATTTTGAACATACTTTGATATATATGTATATATTGTTATAGGTTCGTGAATCAACCAGTGGTCAAGTCTTACTTCCCGACGAAGTAAAAATCTGTGAAAGTGAGTTATAGTCCCACTTTTAAAATCTAATATTTTTGGGATGAGAATACATGCAGGTTTTATAAATGATTTACAAAATAGACACAAGTACGTGAAACTACGTTCTATGGTTAAATTATCGAAATCGAATATGCCCCTTTTTATTAAGTCTGGTAATCTAAGAATTAGGGAACAGACACCCTAATTGACGCGAATCCTAAAGATAGATCTATTGGGCCTAACAAACCCCATCCAAAGTACCGGATGCTTTAGTACTTCGAAATTTATATCATATCCGAAGGGTGTCCCGGAATGATGGGGATATTCTTATATATGCATCTTGTTAATGTCGGTTACCAGGTGTTCACCATATGAATGATTTTTATCTCTATGTATGGGATGTGTATTGAAATATAAAATCTTGTGGTCTATTGTTACGATTTGATATATATAGGTTAAACCTATAACTCACCAACATTTTTGTTGACGTTTAAAGCATGTTTATTCTCAGGTGAATACTAAGAGCTTCCGCTGTTGCATACTAAAATAAGGACAAGATTTGGAGTCCATGTTTGTATGATATTGTGTAAAAACTGCATTCAAGAAACTGATTTCGATGTAACATATTTGTATTGTAAACCATTATGTAATGGTCGTGTGTAAACAGGATATTTTAGATTATCATTATTTGATAATCTACGTAAAGCTTTTTAAACCTTTATTTATGAAATAAAGGTTATGGTTTGTTTTAAAAATGAATGCAGTCTTTGAAAAACGTCTCATATAGAGGTCAAAACCTCGCAACGAAATCAATTAATATGGAACGTTTTTAATCAATAAGAACGGGACATTTCAGTTGGTATCCGAGCGTTGGTCTTAGAGAACCAGAATTTTGCATTAGTGTGTCTTATCGAGTTTGGTAGGATGCATTAGTGAGTCTGGACTTCGACCGTGTTTACTTGAAAAATGATTGCTTAACAAATTTTTTTGGAAACTATATATTTTTAACATGTGAATATTATGTGATATATTAATCTCTTTACGCGTTTGATATTATGTGATAGATGTCTACCTCTAGAACAAGTCCCATTGACTCACCTAATAATAATGAAGAGTCAAATATAAATTAGAATGATTCGTGGACTGATTCACAAGTTCCCGAAGAGGAACCGGAAGAAGAATCAGAACCGGAAGAAGAATCAGAACCGGAAGAGGAGGAACCGGAGGAGGAAATAGAACCGGTGGGGGAAATAATAAAACGGTTAAGTAAAAGAAAATCCTCAACCAACCGACCAAGGTTAATTATGATCAATGGTGTTTCCGCCAAGGAAGCAAAATATTGGGAGGATTACCAATTCTCCGATGAATCGGATTCCGACGAGAATTCTGATGATGTTATAGAAATTACCCCAACTGAATTTAAAAAGGCAAAAGAAAATAATAAGGGAAAGGGCATAAAAATAGAGAAATCTAATTCCAACCCCGATGAACTTTATATGTATCGTCAACCCCCGAAGCCCTTAAGTTGTAACAATGACCCGGGAACCTCTAAACCACCAGGTTTTTCTAAACCGTTGTGGAAAACGACAGCTCGTATTAGGGGAACATCATATATCCCTAGAAACTTAGCAAAATGAACCAAAACCAAAGAAGAAGAAACGAGCGAGTCGGAATAAGATAGTTGTATTCGTGTGGTGTAATATATGTAATATAGTGTGCTTATGCTTTATGATATATGTAAAAATTGCTTGTATTAATAAGTATTTTTTTTTTTATGAATCTAACACTTGTCTATTTTACAGTATAAAAACACAAAATGGATAGACAACCCAATATTTTAAGAGACCTACCCGGAGACATGATTGATGAAATCTTGTCTAGAGTCGGTCAGAATTCTTCGGCACAACTATTTACGGCGAAATCAGTTTGTAAGACATTCGAAGAATGTTCCAAGAATGTCTTGGTTTATAAGAGACTTTCGTTTGAAAGATGGGGGATATCACATTGGGAAACCCATAAGTTACGATGTGTTTACTTTGACGCATATATTGCGGGGAACCCAAATGCTATTTTACGCAACGGGTTAAGAAATTATTTTGACTCAATGTATCCGAATATAGGACTTCATGATTTAGAAAAAGCGGCTAACATGCAACATAAACAAGCATGCTATGCTTACGGGTTAGTAATGTTCGCTTCTCACCAAAGTGAGAAAAAGAACATCGGGCTACAACTATTAAACAAAATGTTCCCACAAGTGACGGAGTCAGTAATTGGGGTAAGAAATGAGGTTTTTAGGTTATTACGAGACTGTTGGTCATTACGTAACCCTCGTCCCTTTGACAACGTTACAACACGCTGTCTTATCAACGGCCATAACGGTTATGTTCCACAAGACCAAGGATGGGAAGTAGTCCTAGTAAAACCAGAATGCATGACTTGTTTCTGGACGTATGAATTACGTGTCTTTATTGCCTTTACTGAACGACTTGTGTACTAGCTAGAATTATCTTCACAACTATCTTGTATCAAAGTTATTGTGTGCTATATTTCATGCTTTATGTAAAATAAGCGGTATTGTAAGTTTGTAAAATATTGTATAAAAGTTTGAACGCGAAATATTATTATAATCAGTTTTTCATATAGAATTGTAGTAGTTGAATTATATATTAGCTACTAAGTATGAACTTAACGGGTAGGTACTACCCGAATTTAAACTTATAAAACGCTAATATGAAGAAAAAGCTTTTATAAATGAGTTCATATTATGCTACGAAATACTATTAACTACTCTTAATATTCTGTATGATTAACTTGTTCCATTTGACTATTTTGAAGGAAATGGCACCGACTACTCGACACACCGTGAATATGAATGAAGAGGAATTCCGTACTTTTCTAGCTTCAAACATAGCTGCAGTACAGGCTGCGCTACATACCAACAATAACCTTGGATCTAGCAGTACAGGAAATCGTGTAGGATGCACCTACAAAGAATTCACTGCCTGCAAACCTTTGGAATTTGATGGAACCGAAGGACCGATCGGATTGAAACGGTGGACCGAGAAGGTCGAATCAGTGTTTGCCATAAGTAAGTGTACTGAAGAGGACAAAGTGAAGTACGCTACGCATATCTTCATAGGTACTGCGTTAACATGGTGGAATACCTATCTGGAGCAAGTGGGATAAGGTGATGCTTACGCACTACCGTTTTCAGCATTCAAGCACTTGATGAACGAGAAGTACCGTCCCAGAACCGAGGTCAATAAGCTCAAGACAGAACTTAGAGGGTTACGAACCCAAGGATTTGATATTACCACGTACAAAAGACGATTCACAGAATTGTGCCTATTGTGTCCGGGAGCGTTCGAAGATGAGGAAGAGAAGATCGACGCGTTTGTGAAAGGATTACCGGAAAGAATCCAAGAAGATATAAGTTCACACGAGCCCGCCTCCATACAACAGGCATGTAGAATGGCTCACAAACTAGTGAACCAGATTGAGGAAAGAATTAAAGAACAGACGGCTGAAGAGGCCAATGTGAAGCAAGTCAAAAGAAAGTGGGAGGAAAACGGTGATAAGAATCACCAATACAACAACAACAGCAATTACAATAATAATCGCAACAATTATCCCAACAATCGCAACATCAATCGCAACTACAACAAACGGCCCAACAACAACAACAACAACAAAAACAACAACTACAACAATAACAACCGCAACAACAACAACAATCAGAAGCAGCTATGCTAAAGGTGTGAAAAGTATCACTCGGGGTTCTGCACCAAATTTTGCAACAAGTGTAAAAGAAATGGTCATAGCGCGGCGAAGTGTGAGGTCTACGGACCAGGGGTTAACAGAACGAAAGGAACAAATGGTGTTGGAACGAGTAATGGCGGAGCAAGTAGTGTCAGAGCAAGTTATGCCAATGTAGTTTGTTATAAATGTGGAAAATCAGGCCACATTATTAGAAATTGCCCGAACCAGGAGAACACGAATGGACAAGGCCACGGAAGAGTTTTCAATATTAATGCGCCAGAGGCACAGGAAGACCCGGAGCTTGTTACGGGTACGTTTCTTATTGACGATAAATCTGCTTATGTTTTATTTGATTCGGGTGTGGATAGAAGCTATATGAGTAGAGAATTTTGTGCTAAATTAAGTTGCCCATTGGCGCCTTTGGATAGTAAATTTTTACTCGAATTAGCAAACGGTAAATTAATTTCAGCAGATAATATATGCCGGAATCGAGAAATTAAACTAGTTAGCGAAACATTTAAGATTGACTTGATACCAGTAGAGTTAGGGAGTTTTGATGTGATAATCGGTATGGACTGGTTGAAAGAAGTGAAAGCAGAGATCGTTTGTTACAAAAATGCAATTCGCATTATACGAGAAAAAGGAAAACCCTTAATGGTGTACGGAGAAAAGGGCAACACGAAGCTACATCTTATTAGTAATTTGAAGGCACAAAAACTAATAAGAAAAGGTTGCTATGCTGTTCTAGCACACGTCGAGAAAGTACAAACTGAAGAAAAGAGCATCAATGATGTTCCCGTCGCAAAAGAATTTCCCGATGTATTTCCGAAAGAATTACCGGGATTACCCCCACACCGATCCATTGAATTTCAAATAGATCTTGTACCAGGAGCTGCACCAATAGCTCGTGCTCCTTACAGACTCGCACCCAGCGAGATGAAAGAACTGCAAAGCCAACTACAAGAACTATTAGAACGTGATTTTATTCGACCAAGCACATCACTATGGGGAGCTCCTGTTTTGTTTGTCAAGAAGAAGGATGGTACATTTAGGTTGTGTATTGACTACAGAGAGTTGAATAAACTTACCATCAAAAACCGTTATCCACTGCCGAGAATTGACGACTTATTTGATCAACTACAAGGCTCGTCGGTTTATTCGAAAATCGATTTACGTTCTGGATATCATCAAATGAGAGTAAAGGAGGATGATATTCCAAAAACTGCTTTTAGGACGCGTTATGGTCATTACGAGTTTATGGTTATGCCGTTTGGATTGACTAACGCACCAGCTGTGTTCATGGACCTTATGAACCGAGTGTGTGGGCCATATCTTGACAAGTTTGTCATTGTTTTCATCGATGACATACTTATTTACTCAAAGAATGATCAAGAGCACGAAGAACATTTGAGAAAAGTGCTAGAAGTGTTGAGGAAAGAAAAACTGTACGCTAAGTTTTCAAAGTGTGCATTTTGGTTAGAAGAAGTTCAATTTCTCGGTCATATAGTGAACAAAGAAGGTATCCAGGTGGACCCGGCAAAGATTGAAACCGTTGAAAAATGGGAAACCCAAAAACTCCGAAGCATATACGTCAATTTTTAGGATTGGCTGGTTACTACAGAAGATTCATCCAAGATTTCTCCAAAATAGCAAAACCCTTGACTGCATTAACGCATAAAGGGAAGAAATTTGAATGGAAGGATGAACAAGAGAAGGCATTTCAGTTATTGAAGAAAAAGCTAACTACGGCACCTATATTGTCATTGCCTAAAGGGAATGATGATTTTGTGATTTATTGTGACGCATCAAAGCAAGGTCTCGGTTGTGTATTAATGCAACGAACGAAGGTGATTGCTTATGCGTCTAGACAATTGAAGATTCACGAACAAAATTATACGACGCATGATTTGAAATTAGGCGCGGCTGTTTTTGCATTAAAGACTTGGAGGCACTACTTATATGGGGTCAAAAGTATTATATATACCGACCACAGAAGTCTTCAACACATATTTAATCAGAAACAACTGAATATGAGGCAGCGTAGGTGGATTGAATTGTTGAATGATTACGACTTTGAGATTCGTTACCACCCGGGGAAGGCAAATGTGGTAGCCGACGCCTTGAGCGGGAAGGACAAAGAACCCATTCGAGTAAAATCTATGAATATAATGATTCACAATAACCTTACTACTCAAATAAAGGAGGCGCAACAAGGAGTTTTAAAAGAGGGAAATTTAAAGGATGAAATACCCAAAGGATCAGAGAAGCATCTTAATATTCGGGAAGACGGAACCCGGTATAGGGCTGAAAGGATTTGGGTACCAAAATTTGGAGATATGAGAGAAATGGTACTTAGAGAAGCTCATAAAACCAGATACTCAATACATCCTGGAACGGGGAAGATGTACAAGGATCTTAAGAAAAATTTTTGGTGGCCAGGTATGAAAGCCGATATTGCTAAATATGTAGGAGAATGTTTGACGTGTTCTAAGGTCAAAGCTGAACATCAGAAACCATCAGGTCTACTATAACAACCTGAAATCCCGGAATGAAAATGGGAAAACATTACCATGGATTTCATTACTAAATTGCCAAGGACTGCAAGTGGTTATGATACTATTTGGGTAATAGTTGATCGTCTCACCAATTCAGCACACTTCCTGCCAATAAGAGAAGATGACAAGATGGAGAAGTTAGCACGACTGTATTTGAAGGAAGTCGTCTCCAGACATGGAATACCAATCTCTATTATCTCTGATAGGGATGGCAGATTTATTTCAAGATTCTGGCAGACATTACAGCAAGCATTGGGAACTCGTCTAGACATGAGTACTGCCTATCATCCACAAACTGATGGGCAGAGTGAAAGGACGATACAAACGCTTCAAGACATGCTACGAGCTTGTGTTATTGATTTCGGAAACAGTTGGGATCGACGTCTACCGTTAGCAGAATTTTCCTACAACAACAGCTACCATTCAAGCATTGAGATGGCGCCGTTTGAAGCACTTTATGGTAGAAAGTGCATGTCTCCGATTTGTTGGAGTGAAGTGGGGGATAGACAGATTACGGGTCCGGAGATAATACAAGAAACTACCGAGAAAATCATCCAAATTCAACAAAGATTGAAAACCGCCCAGAGTCGACAAAAGAGCTACGCGGACAGTAAAAGAAAATATATAGAGTTTGAAATTGGAGAAATGGTCATGCTTAAGGTTTCACCTTGGAAAGGCGTTGTTCGATTTGGTAAACGGGGGAAACTAAATCCAAGGTACATTGGACCATTCAAGATTATAGATCGTGTCGGACCAGTAGCTTACCAACTGGAGCTACCTCAACAACTCGCGGCTGTACATAACACTTTCCACATCTCAAATTTGAAGAAATGTTTTGCTAAAGAAGATCTCACTATTCCGTTGGACGAAATCCAAATCAATGAAAAACTTCAATTCATTGAAGAACCCGTCGAAATAATGGATCGTGAGGTTAAGAGACTTAAACAAAACAAGATACCGATTGTTAAGGTTCGATGGAATGCTCGTAGAGGACCCGAGTTCACCTGGGAGCGTGAAGATTAGATGAAGAAGAAATACCCGCATTTATTTCCAGAAGATACGTCAACACCTCCAACTGCTTAAAATTTCGGGACGAAATTTATTTAACGGGTAGGTACTGTAGTGACCCGAACTTTTCCATGTTTATATATATATATTAAATGAAATTGTTATTTACATGATTAAGTGTTTCCAACATGTTAAGCAATCAAACTTGTTAAGACTTGATTAATTGAAATAGGTTTCATATAGAAAATTGACCACCCAAGTTGACCGGTGATTCACGAACGTTAAAACTTGTAAAAACTATACGATGACATATATATGGTTATATATATAGTTAACATGATTTTATTATAAGTATGTATCTCATTAGGTATTTTAACAATGAGTTATATACATAAAAATGAGACTATTAATTTAAGAAACTCGAAAACGATATATATAACGATTATCGTTATAACAACGTCTTACTAGGTACATATGAATCATATTAAGATATTGATACACTTGGTTAATTATGTTAAATGATAAGTAAATATATTATTAAGTGTATTAACAATGAAATACATATGTAAAAATAAGACTACTAACTTAATGATTTCGAAACGAGACATATATGTAACGATTATCGTTGTAACAGCATTTAACTGTATATATATCATACTAAGATATATTATATATCATAATATCATGATAATATAACAATTTAACATCTCATTTTTTATAATAAACAATGGGTTAACAACATTCAACAAGATCCTTAACCTAAAGGTTTCAAAACAACATTTACATGTAACGACTAACGATGACTTAACGACTCAGTTAAAATGTATATACATGTAGTGTTTTAATATGTATTCATACACTTTTGAAAGACTTCAAGACACTTATCAAAATACTTCTACTTAACAAAAATGCTTACAATTACATCCTCGTTCAGTTTCATCAACAATTCTACTCGTATGCACCCGTATTCGTACTCGTACAATACACAACTTTTAGATGTATGTACTATTGGTATATACACTCCAATGATCAGCTCTTAGCAGCCCATGTGAGTCACCTAACACATGTGGGAACTATCATTTGGCAACTAGCATGAAATATCTCATAAAATTACAAAAAATATGAGTAATCATTCATGACTTATTTACATGAAAACAAAATTACATATCCTTTATATCTAATCCATACACCAACGACCAAAAACACCTAAAAACACTTTAATTCTTCAATTTTCTTCATCTAATTGGTCTCTCTAAAGTTCTAACTTCAAGTTCTAAGTGTTCTTCATAAATTCCAAAAGTTCTAGTTTCATAAAATCAAGAATACTTCCAAGATTGCAAGTTTACTTCCAAGTTTTCTAAATCCATTCCAAGTAATCATCCAAGATCAAGAAACCTTTGTTACTTACAGTAGGTTATCTTTCTAATACAAGGTAATAATCATATTCAAACTTTAATTCAATTTTTATAACTATAACAATCTTATTTCGAGTGGAAATCTTACTTGAAATTGTTTTCGTGTCATGATTCTGCTTCAAGATCTTTCAAGCCATCCAAGGATCCTTTGAAGCTAGATCTATTTTTCTCATTTCCAGTAGGTTTATCCAAGGAACTTGAGGTAGTAATGATGTTCATAACATCATTCGATTCATATATATAAAGCTATCTTATTCGAAGGTTTAAACTTGTAATCACTAGAACATAGTTTAGTTAATTCTAAACTTGTTCACAAATAAAAGTTAATCCTTCTAACTTGACTTTTAAAATCAACTAAACACATGTTCTATATCTATATGATATGCTAACTTAATGATTTAAAACCTGGACACACGAAAAACACCGTAAAATCGGATTTACGCCGTCGTAGTAACACCGCGGGCTGTTTTGGGTTAGTTAATTAAAAACTATGATAAACTTTGATTTAAAAGTTGTTATTCTGGGAAAATGATTTTTATTATGAATATGAAACTATATCCAAAAATTATGGTTAAACTCAAAGTGAAAGTATGTTTTCTAAAATGGTCATCTAGACGTCGTTCTTTCGACTGAAATGACTACCTTTACAAAAACGACTTGTAACTTATTTTTCCAACAATAAACCTATACTTTTTCTATTTAGATTCATAAAATAGAGTTCAATATGAAACCATAGCAATTTGATTCACTCAAAACGGATTTAAAATGAAGAAGTTATGGGAAAAACAAGATTGGATAATTTTTCTCATTTTAGCTACGTGAAAATTGGTAACAAATCTATTCCAACCATAACTTAATCAACTTGTATTGTATATTATGTAATCTTGAGATACCATAGACACGTATACAATGTTTCGACCTATCATGTCGACACATCTATATATATTTCGGAACAACCATAGACACTCTATATGTGAATGTTGGAGTTAGCTATACAGGGTTGAGGTTGATTCCAAAATATATATAGTTTGAGTTGTGATCAATACTGAGATACGTATACACTGGGTCGTGGATTGATTCAAGATAATATTTATCGATTTATTTCTGTACATCTAACTGTGGACAACTAGTTGTAGGTTACTAACGAGGACAGCTGACTTAATAAACTTAAAACATCAAAATATATTAAAAGTGTTGTAAATATATTTTGAACTTACTTTGATATATATGTATATATTGTTATAGGTTCGTGAATCAACCAGTGGCCAAGTCTTACTTCCCGACGAAGTAAAAATCTGTGAAAGTGAGTTATAGTCCCACTTTTAAAATCTAATA
Organism: Rutidosis leptorrhynchoides; assembly: GCF_046630445.1. NCBI lineage: Eukaryota > Viridiplantae > Streptophyta > Magnoliopsida > Asterales > Asteraceae > Rutidosis > Rutidosis leptorrhynchoides. The sequence goes on along the minus strand of NC_092335.1, from coordinate 86,569,653 downwards.
TTTTTGGGATGAGAATACATGCAGGTTTTATAAATGATTTACAAAATAGACACAAGTACGTGAAACTACGTTCTATGGTTGAATTATCGAAATCGAATATGCCCCTTTTTATTAAGTCTGGTAATCTAAGAATTAGGGAACAGACACCCTAATTGACGCGAATCCTAAAGATAGATCTATTGGGCCTAACAAACCCCATCCAAAGTACCGGATGCTTTAGTACTTCAAAATTTATATCATATCCGAAGGGTGTCCCGGAATGATGGGGATATTCTTATATATGCATCTTGTTAATGTCGGTTACCAGGTGTTCACCATATGAATGATTTTTATCTCTATGTATGGGATGTGTATTGAAATATAAAATCTTGTGGTCTATTGTTACGATTTGATATATATAGGTTAAACCTATAACTCACCAACATTTTTGTTGACGTTTAAAGCATGTTTATTCTCAGGTGAATACTAAGAGCTTTCGCTGTTGCATACTAAAATAAGGACAAGATTTGGAGTCCATGTTTGTATGATATTGTGTAAAAACTGCATTCAAGAAACTGATTTCGATGTAACATATTTGTATTGTAAACCATTATGTAATGGTCGTGTGTAAACAGGATATTTTAGATTATCATTATTTGATAATCTACGTAAAGCTTTTTAAACCTTTATTTATGAAATAAAGGTTATGGTTTGTTTTAAAAATGAATGCAGTTTTTGAAAAACGTCTCATATAGAGGTCAAAACCTCGCAACGAAATCAATTAATATGGAACATTTTTAATCAATAAGAACGGGACATTTCATTTAACATCTTTGAAATTATAATAATGATACTAATATTAATAATACAATAATATTCTATCAATATAAATGGTTATATATTACTAATAACAACAATCTTAATCACATTAATAATAATAATAATAATAATAATAATAATAATAATAATACTTATCATATTTGTAGTTATAATAGTTTTAATCTTACTAATAACTAGGTTAATAATAATAATTAGAATAATGATAATAATAACATTAAATAATATAACTAATAAAAATAATAATAACAACAATAGTAATAATTCATGATAATAATAATAATAAAAATAATTAAATTGCTACCTTTAAGAAAAGAGTCAAAAAGAATGCCCCTGCCGGGACTCGAACCCGCAACCTCCCGCTCAATGAAAACCCACCCAAACCACTCGACTGTATCTGATTTACTGAATAAACTCCCAAGCAAATTTTATTTAACCGTATTTTTATGTTCTTATTTCTTCTTCCTCCTCTCTTAGTCGACCAGTGGACTCCAATCAAAATCAAAATAACGAATCAAGACTTTTATTAAACTGGAAATTTAATTATAAATGACCTGTAATGAAATCCTTTTGTTCAATTAATCAAAATAAAATCAAAACTAACAGGTCTGTTGTTCGTAAAACAAAGAAGCAACTCAAACCTTGATTTTAAATTGAAGACTGTTTTAGCTCAAAATTATCATATGAATTGGGTTTCAAATGATCTATGGAAACTTTATGATTCATCAATTGCCTCAGAAACTTCAAAACAATTTCGAATTTAATGAAGAGCAATTGGTTTGACTTTTAAAAATTTAACTTTGACTCTTTGAATTCGAACTCTATAAAAGGATTTGAAAGTTGAAAGATTACAGGTAGTTCAAATGAATTATTCCTAACATAACTCCATTGATACATTTTTGAATTTCGTTTGAATCTGAGTTTTGAAAAAAAAATTAAGAACTGGGTGAACGAACGGTTTTTCTGCTTCTATCTGATATTTCTGTTTTTCTTCATTTAACAGCAACCAATAATAATATATAACCGATAATATCAATCTCTATTGAATAATTGAAACAATACGATAATTGTTGTGTAGCAATTGGTGGTCGACAGGGAAATATTGCTTACAGAAGAAAATAAGATTTGATATAGATGTGTATCTGAATGATTCTGCATATATTTTTTTATATATATAATTAAGTAATATTAATAATTAATGATTATATTAATAATAATAATAATAATAATAATAATAATAATAATAATAATAATAATAATAATATCTAATAATAATACAATAATAATAATAATACTAAAATTAATATCAATTATTTTGATAATTCTTAATGATAATAATAAGAACAAATAAATACTAATAATACTGATTTTTAATAGTTATTAATAATAATCCTAATAATATTAGGTAATAACGATGCTTTTAACTGTACACATGGTAATAATACATAATACTAATGATAATACTAATGATATGAATGATAATAATAATTTGTATTATTTTGTTAATAATCATAATAATATCTTTATTAATATTAATAACATCTAATCATAATACAATTAATAATGAAAATATTACCAATTACATGTTTCATTATTTTATACCTATATAGTATATAATAATATCAATAACTATATTTTAATTTGTAATTACATATATTAATATTAATTACATTTTATTACTTATGTATTATTTAATAATTATATATTATATATATTATATATATATATATATATATATATATATATATATATATATATATATATATATATATACTTAATATTTTTACATTTTAACACTATAGGTATAGTAATATAAAATTATTTACATGTATAGTTATTTATATCTACATGTCTGTTTACGATTTAAGGTTCGTGAATCATCGGGAATAGTCAAAGGTTAAATGAATTCATAAAATAGTTCAAAAATTTTGAGACTCAACATTACAGACTTTGCTTATCGTGTTGGAAACATATAAAGATTAAGTTTAAATTTTTTCAAAAATTTCCGAGTCGTCACACATAAGAAAAATCATTTTCCCATAAGAACAACTTTTAAATCAAAGTTTATCATAGTTTTTAATTAACTAACCCAAAACAGCCCACGGTGTTACTATGACGGCGTAAATCCGGTTTTACGGTGTTTTTCGTGTTTCCAGGTTTTAAATCATCAAGTTAGCATATCATATACATATAGAACATGTGTTTAGTTGATTTTAAAAGTCAAGTTAGAAGGATTAACTTTTGTTTACGAACAAGTTTAGAATTAATTAAACTATGTTCTAGTGATTACAAGTTTAAACCTTCGAATAAGGTAGCTTTATATATATGAATCGAATGATGTTATGAACATCATTACTACTCAAGTTTTGTGAATAAACCTACTGGAAATGAGAAAAATAGATCTAACTTCAAAGGATCCTTGGATGGCTTGAAAGTTCTTGAAGCAGAATCATGACACGAAAACAAGTTCAAGTAAGATTTTCACTCGAAATAAGATTATTATAGTTATAGAAATTGAATCAAAGTTTAAATATGAGTATTACCTTGTATTAGAAAGATATCTTACTGTAAATAAGAAAGATTTCTTGAGGTTGGATGATTACTTTACAAGATTGGAAGTAAGCTAGCAAACTTGGAAGTATTCTTGATTTTATGAAACTAGAACTTATAGAATTTATGAAGAACACTTAGAACTTGAAGATAAAGCTTGAGAGAGATCAATTAGATGAAGAAAATTGAAGAATGAAAGTGTTTGTAGGTGTTTTTGGTCGTTGGTATATGGATTAGATATAAAGGATGTGTAATTTTGTTTACATGTAAATAAGTCATGAATGATTACTAATATTTTTATAATTTTATGAGATATTTCATGCTAGTTGCCAAATGATGGTTCCCACATGTGTTAGGTGACTCACATGGGCTGCTAAGAGCTGATCATTGAAGTGTATATACCAATAGTACATACATCTAAAAGCTGTGTATTGTACGAGTACGAATACGGGTGCATACGAGTAGAATTGTTGATGAAACTGAACGAGGATGTAATTGTAAGCATTTTTTTTAAGTAGAAGTCTTTTAATAAGTGTCTTGAAGTCTTTCAAAAGTGTATGAATACATATTAAAACACTACATGTATATACATTTTAACTGAGTCGTTAAGTCATCGTTAGTCGTTACATGTAAATGTTGTTTTGAAACCTTTAGGTTAACGATCTTGTTAAATGTTGTTAACCCATTGTTTATTATATCTAAAGAGATGTTAAATTATTACATTATCATGATATTATGATATATTAATATATCTTAGTATGATATATATACAGTTAAATGTTGTTATAACGATAATCGTTACATATATGTCTTGTTTCGAAATCATTAAGTTAGTAGTCTTGTTTTTACATATGTAGTTCATTGTTAATACAGTTAATGACATGTTTACTTATCATTTATCATGATTAACATAGTGTATCAATATCTTAATACGATACATATGTATTTAGTAAGACGTTGTTATGACGATAATCGTTATATATATCGTTTCGAGTTTCTTAATTCAATAAACTCAATTTTATGTATATAACTCATTGTTAAAATACCTAATGAGATACTTAATTATCATAATATCATGTTAACTATATATATATATATATATCCATATATTTGTCATCATATAGTTTTTACAAGTTTTAACGTTCGTGAATCACCGGTCAACTTGGGTGGTCAATTGTCTATATAAAACCTATTTCAATTAATCAAGTCTTAACAAGTTTGATTGCTTAACATGTTGGAAACATTTAATCATGTAAATAACAATTTCATTTAATATAAATAAACATGGAAAAGTTTGGGTCACTACAGTACCTACCCGTTAAATAAATTTCGTCCCGAAATTTTAAGCAGTTGGAGGTGTTGACGTATCTTCTGAAAATAAGTGCGGGTATTTCTTCTTCATCTGATCTTCTTGTTCCCAGGTGAACTCGAGTCCTCTACGAGCATCCTATCGAACTTTAACAATTGGTATTTTGTTTTGCTTAAGTCTTTTAACCTCACGATCCATTATTTCGACGGGTTCTTCGATGAAGTGAAGTTTTTCGTTGATTTGGATTTCGTCTAACGGAACAATGAGATCTTCTTTAGCAAAAAATTTCTTCAAATTTGAGACGTGGAAAGTGTTATGTACAGCCGCGAGTTGTTGAGGTAACTCAAGTCGGTAAGCTACTGGTCCGACGCGATCAATAATCTTGAATGGTCCTATATACCTTGGATTTAATTTCTCTCGTTTACCAAATCGAACAATGCCTTTCCAAGGTGCAACCTTAAGCATGACCATCTCTCCAATTTCAAATTCTATATCTTTTCTTTTAATGTCGGCGTAGCTCTTTTGTCGACTTTGGGCGGTTTTCAACCGTTGTTGAATTTGGATGATCTTCTCGGTAGTTTCTTGTATTATCTCCAGACCCGTAATCTGTCTATCCCCCACTTCACTCCAACAAATCGGAGACCTTCACTTTCTACCATAAAGTGCTTCAAACGACGCCATCTCAATGCTTGAATGGTAGCTGTTGTTGTAGAAAAATTCTGCTAACGGTAGATGTCGATCCCAACTGTTTCCGAAATCAATAACACATGTTCGTAGCATGTCTTCAAGCGTTTGTATCATCCTTTCACTCTGCCCATCAGTTTGTGGATGATAGGCAGTACTCATGTCTAGACGAGTTCCTAATTCTTGCTATAATGTCTTCCAGAATCTTGAAATAAATCTGCCATCCCTATCAGAAATAATAGAGATTGGTATTCCATGTCTAGAGACGACTTCCTTCAAATACAATCGTGTTAACTTTTCCATCTTGTCATCTTCTCTTATTGGCAGGAAGTGTGCTGATTTGGTGAGAGGATCAACTATTACCCAAATAGTATCAAAACCACTGGCAGTCCTTGGCAATTTAGTGATGAAATCCATGGTAATGTTTTCCCATTTCCATTCAGGGATTTCAGGTTGTTGAAGTAGACCTGATGGTTTCTGATGCTCCGCTTTGACCTTAGAATATGTCAAACATTCTCCTACGTATTTAGCAACATCGGCTTTCATACCCGGCCACCAAAATTGTTTCTTGAGATCCTTGTATATCTTCCCCGTTCCAGGGTGCATTGAGTATCTGGTTTTATGAGCTTCTCTAAGTACCATTTCTCTCATCTCTCCAAATTTTGGTACCCAAATTCTTTCAGCCCTATACCGGGTTCCGTCTTCTCGAATATCAAGATGCTTCTCCGATCCTTTGGGTATCTCATCCTTAAACTTTCCCTCTTTTAAAACTCCTTGTTGCGCCTCCTTTATTTGAGTAGTAAGGTTATTGTGAATCATTATATTCATAGCTTTTACTTGAATGGGTTCTCTGTCCTTTCTGCTCAAGGCGTCGGCTACCACATTTGCCTTCCCCGGGTGATAACGAATCTCAAACTCGTAATCATTCAACAATTCAATCCACCTGCGCTGTCTCATGTTCAGTTGTTTCTGGTTAAATATGTGTTGAAGACTTTTGTGGTCGGTATATATAATACTTTTGACCCCATATAAGTAGTGCCTCCAAGTCTTTAATGCAAAAACAACCGCGCCTAATTCCAAATCATGCATCGTATAATTCTGCTCGTGAATCTTCAATTGTCTAGACGCATAAGCAATTACCTTCGTTCGTTGCATTAATACACAACTGAGACCTTGCTTTGAGGCATCACAATATATCACAAAATCATCATTCCCTTCAGGTAATGACAATATAGGTGTTGTAGTTAACTTTTTCTTTAATAATTGAAACACCTTTTCTTGTTCATCCTTCCATTCAAATTTCCTCCCTTTATGCGTTAATGCAGTCAAGGGTTTTGCTATTCTGGAAAAATCTTGGATGAACCTTCTGTAGTAACCAGCTAGTCAAAAAATTGGCGTATATGCTTCGGAGTTTTCGGGGTTTCCCACTTTTTAACAGTTTCAATCTTTGCTGGATCCACCTGAATACCTTCTTTGTTCACTATGTGACCGAGGAATTGAACTTCTTCCAACCAAAATGCACACTTTGAAAACTTAGCGTACAGTTTTTCTTTCCTCAACAACTCTAGTACTTTTCTCAAATGTTCTTCGTGCTCTTGATCATTCTTCGAGTAAATAAGTATGTCATCGATGAAAACAATGACAAACTTGTCAAGGTATGGTCCACACACTCGATTTATGAGGTCCATGAATACAGCTGGTGCATTAGTCAACCCAAACGGCATAACCATAAACTCGTAATGACCGTAACGCATCCTAAAAGCAGGCTTTTAATCGATACCAACTGAAATGTCCCGTTCATATTGATTATAAACGTTCCATATTAATTGATTTCGTTGCGAGGTTTTGACCTCTATATGAAACGTTTTTCAAAGACTGCATTCGTTTTTAAAACAGACCATAACCTTTATTTTATCGACAAGGTTAAAAGGACACCACATAGATTATCAGAAATGATAATCTAAAAATATCACACTTACACACTACCAATACATATTGGTTTACAATTTTAATATGTTACAACAAAGTAAATTTCGAATGCAGTTTTAAACAATATGATACAAGCATGCTGACTCCAAATCTTGTCAATATATTAGCATGCAATAGCGAAAGCTCTTAATAATCACCTGAGAATAAACATGCTTTAAATGTCAACAAAAATGTTGGTGAGTTATAGGTTTAACCTATATATTTATCAAATCGTAATAATAGACCACAAGATTTCATATTTCAATACACATCCCATACATAGAGATAAAAAAAAAATCATTCATACGGTGAACACTTGGTAACCGACATTAACAAGATGCATATAAGAATATCCCCTTCATTCCGGGACCTCCATAGGACATGAAATATAACTCGAAGTACTAAAGCATCCGGTACTTTGGATGGGGTTTGTTAAGCCCAATAGATCTATCTTTAGGATTTACGTCAATTAGGCGTGCACTAATTCTCAAAATTAGTGATGTTCCCTAATTCTTAGGCTACCAAGCAAAAAGGGGCATATTCGACTTCGATCATTCAACCATAGAAAGTAGTTTCATGTACTTGTGTCTATTTTTTAATACATTTATAAAGCTGCATGTATTCTCATCCCAAAAATATTAGATTTTAAAAGTGGGACTATAACTCACTTTTACAGATTTTTACTTCGTCGGGAAGTAAGACTTGGCCACTGGTCGATTCACGAACCTATAACAAATATGTACATATATATCAAAGTATGTTCAAAATATATTTACAACACTTTTAATACATTTTTGATGTTTTAAGTTTATTAAGTCAGCTGTCCTCGTTAGTAACCTACAACTAGTTGTCCAAAGTTAGATGTACAGAAATAAATTGATATATATTATCTTGAATCAATCCATGACCCATTGTATATATGTCTCAGGCTAGATCACAACTCAAAGTATATATATTTTTAGAATCAACCTCAACCCTGTATAGCTAACTCCAACATTACTGCATATAGAGTGTCTATGGTTGTTCCAAATAATATATATACATGGGTCGATATGATATGTCAAAACATTTGTATACGTGTCTATGATATCCCAAGATTACATAATAAATTAGAATGCATGTATAATACAATATAAGTTAGCTAGGATATGATTTGTATAGAATTGTTACAATATTTCCCGTAGCTACAACAATCAAAAAATATCCAATATTGTTTTACCCATAACTTCTTCGTTTTAAATCCGTTTCGAGTGAATAAACTTGCTATGGTTTCATATTGAACTCTATTTTATGAATCTAAACAGAAAAAGTATAGGTTTATTGTCGGAAATATAAGTTACAAGTCGTTTTTGTAAAGGTAGTCATTTCAGTCGAAAGAACGACGTCTAGATGACCATTTTGGAAAACATACTTCCACTTTGAGTTTAACCATGATTTTTGGATATAGTTTCATGTTCATAAGAAAAATAATTTTCCCAGAAGAACAACTTTTAAATCAAAGTTTATCATAGTTTTTAATTAACTAACCCAAAACAGCCCGCGGTGTTACTACAACGGCGTAAATCTGGTTTTACGGTGTTTTTCGTGTTTCCAGGTTTTAAATCATCAAGTTAGCATATCATATAGATATAGAACATGTGTTTAATTGAATTTAAAAGTCAAGTTAGAAGGATTAACTTTTGTTTGCGAACAAGTTTAGAATTAACTAAACTATGTTCTAGTGATTACAAGTTTAAACCTTCGAATAAGGTAGCTTTATATATATGAATTGAATGATGTTATGAACATCATTACTACCTCAGGTTTTGTGGATAAACCTACTGGAAATGAGAAAAATAGATCTAGCTTCAAAGAATCCTTGGATGGATTGAAAGTTCTTGAAGCAGAATCATGACACGAAAACAAGTTCAAGTAAGATTTCCACTCGAAATAAGATTATTATAGTTATAGAAATTGAATCAAAGTTTGAATATGAGTATTACCTTGTATTATAAAGATATATTTCTGTAAATAAGAAAGATTTTTTGAGGTTGGATGATCACTTTACAAGATTGGAAGTAAGCTAGCAAACTTGGAAGTATTCTTGATTTTATGAAACTAGAACTTATAGAATTTATGAAGAACACTTAGAACTTGAAGATAAAACTTGAGAGAGATTAATTAGATGAAGAAAACTGAAGAATGAAAGTGTTTGTAGGTGTTTTTTATCGTTGGTATATGGATTAAATATAAAGGATGTGTAATTTTGTTTACATGTAAATAAGTCATGAATGATTACTAATATTTTTGTAATTTTATGAGATATTTCATGTTAGTTGCCAAATGATGGTTCCCACATGTGTTAGGTGACTCACATGGGCTACTAAGAGCTGATCATTGAAGTGTATATACCAATAGTACATACATCTAAAAGCTATGTATTGTACGAGTACGAATACGGGTGCATACGAGTAGAATTGTTGATGAAACTGAACGAGGATGTAATTGTAAGCATTTTTGTTAAGTAGAAGTATTTTGATAAGTGTCTTGAAGTATTTCAAAAGTGTATGAATACATATTAAAACACTACATGTATATACATTTTAACTGAGTCGTTAAGTCATCGTTAGTCGTTACATGTAAATGTTGTTTTGAAACCTTTAGGTTAACGATCTTGTTAAATGTTGTTAACACATTGTTTATTATATCTAAAGAGATGTTAAATTATTATATTATCATGATATTATGATATATGAATATATCTTAGTATGATATATATACAATTAAATGTTGTTACAACGATAATCGTTACATATATGTCTCGTTTCAAAATCATTAAGTTAATAGTCTTGTTTTTACATAGGTAGTTCATTGTTAATACACTTAATGACATGTTTACTTATCATTTATCATGATTAACATAGTGTATCAATATATTAATATGATACATATGTATTTAGTAAGACGTTGTTATGACGATAATCGTTATATATATCGTTTCGAGTTCTTAATTCAATACAATTTTATGTATATAACTCATTGTTAAAATACATAATGAGATACTTACTTATCATAATATCATGTTAACTATATATATATATATATATATATATATATATATATATATATATATATATATATATATATATATATATATATATATATATATATATATATATATATATATATATATATATATATATATATATATATGTCATCATATAGTTTTTACAAGTTTTAACGTTCGTGGATCACCGGTCAACTTGGGTGGTCAATTGTCTATATAAAACCTATTTCAGTTAATCAAGTCTTAACAAGTTTGATTGCTTAACATGTTGGAAACATTTAATCATGTAAATAACAATTTCATTTAATATAAATAAACATGGAAAAGTTCGGGTCACTACAGTACCTACCCGTTAAATAAATTTCGTCCCGAAATTTTAAGCAGTTGGAGGTGTTGACGTATCTTCTGGAAATAAGTGCGGGTATTTCTTCTTCATCTGATCTTCTCGTTCCCAGGTGAACTCGGGTCCTCTACGTGCATTCCATCGAACTTTAACAATTGGTATTTTGTTTTGCTTAAGTCTTTTAACCTCACGATCCATTATTTTGATAGGTTCTTCGATGAATTGAAGTATTTCGTTGATTTGGATTTTGTCTAACGGAATAATGAGATCTTCTTTAGCAAAAAATTTCTTCAAATTTGAGACGTGGAAAGTGTTATGTACAACCGCGAGTTGTTGAGGTAACTCAAGTCGGTAAGCTACTGGTCCGACGCGATCAATAATCTTGAATGGTCATATATACCTTGAATTTAATTTCCCTCGTTTACCAAATCAAACAACGCCTTTCCAAAGTGCAACCTTAAGCATGACCATATCTCCAATTTCAAATTCTATATCTTTTCTTTTAATGTTGGCGTAGCTCTTTTGTCGACTTTGGGCGATTTTCAACCGTTGTTTAATTTGGATGATCTTCTCGGTAGTTTCTTGTATTATCTCCGGACCCGTAATCTGTCTATCCCCCACTTCACTCCAACAAATCGGAGACCTGCACTTTCTACCATAAAGTGCTTCAAACGGCGCCATCTCAATGCTTGAATGGTAGTTGTTGTTGTAGGAAAATTCTGCTAACGGTATATGTCGATCCCAACTGTTTCCGAAATCAATAACACATGCTCGTGAAATGTCCCGTTCATATTGATTATAAACGTTCCATATTAATTGATTTCGTTACGAGGTTTTGACCTCTATATGAAACGTTATGGTAATTAATAACGAAAACGGAGACGGTAGATTCATAACTCTATTTTGAAATCATGAAAAATATAATATTTTGATGATTCGATTTAGAATTCCTCCACCGTCAAAAGTATGAGATATATCTAGAATTCATAAGCAATACACGCTAGATATTAAGTGATTGGTAGTTAAAAGATGATGGCTGCCGTTTTGCATGTGAAGGTGACGGCTGTGATTAGATGATTGTTTGAGGTAGATTGGTTGATATGGTTAGGTTATTTGACGGGCGGTCTTGAGGAAATGGCTGATTGTAGCTGACTAGGTCTCGGGATCAGACCCCCTCTGATACCATGTTAAACAATATGAACCCATGAAGATTATTGTTTTATTGATACAGTATTTATAGCGATACAAGGAAGATAGATGTCCTAGAAAACCCTAACGGGTCCAAGCCCACATATTGGACTTGGGCCTAATCTATAATCTAACATTATACAGTGCAAGGATACAGAAGGTTATGATAGGGCGAATCATGGGCCTACAATGAACGAAGACGAGTTTATAATGGTACAATCAATGGCTGATTGACAGGGCAGTTTCTCTAAATTCGTTTGGTTAAAGATTCAGGGGTTACCTTATGAATGCGGGACGATAGAAAATACCACTGTTGCAAAACACCCAGTCTCGACGCCCGTTGCGACGGTTTGGTGACTAGCCCGTCCCGTCTCGAAGAAAACCGTCTAATATGACAGTCAACGGTCAAAATTCGGGTCAAAGTTGAAAAAATCAGGTCAAAGTCTCTCAAAATTCGGAAAAGTCAGAAAGTCGGTAAAATCGGTCAAATTTTTCGTATTTTAGTAGGAAATTTCTGTATTGTATTAACAGTGATAGCAATTATGAGTACAAATTAGTTAATTAAAGCTTTTGGCTTTAAAATATGTACACATATATACATTTATATACTTATATATTTAAAAGTCAACTTTGGTCAACGTCCGTCTCGACCCCGTCTCTAACGTTTCGACCTTTTTAGAACCCGACCGTCTCGACCCCGTCTCACGTCTTTTGCAACCTTGGAAAATATTGGAGCCATAACAAAGAAATATGGCAATATGATATGTGTTGATAGGAAAACACATGAAAAGTCTCAATCTTGTTATTTGAATGCTTTTGTGGAGTGTAAGGATCCAGGAGTTATTAGTGAATATCAAACAAGCAACTTCATAAATTCAAAGTCATACAACGTTTGGGTGGAAGAAGAAAAAAATATTTCCAATGGTACTAACATGTTCACAGAAAATGATTTGGAGAATCACAACCATGAAGTGTAAAGGTTATTTGTGTCCGACGATACTCCGACACATTCAACGAAAATGATATGACACATTTACCGGAAAATGATATGCCAAATATAACCGTTAAAGAAGAGTTGATCCCTGAAAAAAATTCAAAATTTAAGTCAAAACCTTGAACCTAGTGTGTAAGAGAGGAACCAAATTCCAAAGATACCCTTAATGTTTTGGCTGAGGAGGAACACGTTTCCGTTGAAAAAGAGTTGGATGAAAATCTTTACGTTTCCAACGTTTATTCGAGTATCCTTCAAATATTTAATACTTTCAATAATCCATCAAAGTACATTGACCTTCCTAAAGTTGCTAAGGAGAAATCAACTTTTTCAGATACCCTTTCAATCTATCATGAAAAAGGTATAGGGCATAGTACTTTGATTAACCCATGTCTTACTCATGTCCCACCTCTTCCCAACAATAATTTTCAACCCATTCCATCTCAACCTTTACCCAATGTCAACACAAATAACAACGCTCCCACTGACTTTCTTGTCACTCAGCCTTCTATCCATGTTACGTGTCCAGAAAAAGAGTGCAAGTTCGTTTGTTCCACTTTTAAAACTAATTTTCAGAAGGTTAAGGATCTTAAGTTAAAAGAATCAGATTCAAAAATTCAAAGTTGCAATCGTAAACCTTCTAAGAGTGAAAAAAAGAAAGCTTTCAAGACTAGAGGAGGCAATCTTAATAAGGAAGCATTTGATTCAACATCACAAGATGAAATAGATGATGATGGCTTGGATGGTTTCGCTGATGAGTTGTCTAAACGGGAAGGTTCCAAAGTTATTGGAAAATTGATAAATCCAAGAAAACACGAAGTCGAATTGAAAAGTTATGATCACTTCATCAGTGAGATGTGTAAGTATGGGCAACCCCCCTCTCCTTTAAGCAAGCATTTATTATGAGGTTAGCCTCATGAAACACGAGGTGTTTCGGATGAAAAGAAAATGGCCAAATGGTTAACCAAATGGTGAATAACTATCAAGTTCAATTCGCAGCAATACAATATACAAGAAACTAAAGAAGTTCGTAAACCGATCATGAACGAAATTTTGAAACACCACGTATATAAAGGCATACAAGTGAGCTCCATAAGAAGGTCAAGCGGGTTTCTATCGATTTGGAAAGCCGATTATTTCAAACTTTTACATGTCACGATTAGCCATACTTGGATAGCCACCATAGTTCAATATATTACCAATTTGTTCAATCAATTCATGGGCCGGCTTGCGTCATGGGTCATTTTAATTCAACTCGTTTTCGAAAAAAAAAGGTTAAGGGAAGTGCAAGACGAGCTTCGTTTATGGAAGAGATCACTTTTTACGAATTCACATGTTGCCACGTTGGAGATTAGATTTTACTAAGATCAAATTTGATTCATTTTATTGGGTCACATGAGCAAAGCTTTGCCCATATCATTGTGTACGTCTTTTACGAGTTGCTAGTATTTGTACGTGGTCTCAGTTCACAAAGGAGTTGGTTCCTTTTTGTTTATCTTGGGCCCTTTGACCTAAAGTTTATAAAGGTTTAATGGGTGCCTAGTATTGTATTTGGGTCTTCCAACTCTTTGTTGGTTGGGCTTCTTTTAATTTATTTATTCTGTTTTTTCCAAAATGAAAAAAAAATCTAGAAACTAATTGTATCTTTAACTCGTAACAAAACTCCATTAACAACCTGAAAAAAACAGCTACACAATCAATGCAAGATGAACAAATAATGCATATTGTGTTGGGATTTAGGACCCAAACAAGAACATCTGATTGGGGTATCGTCAATCACAAACAACCAACGAACGACAAACGAATAATCTAAAAGCATAAATGATAAATATAAAGCATAACGACACGGGATTTAATGTGATTATATCCCAACTCCAAAACACGGAGAAGGGTTTAGTCCACGGACGCAAACCAGAGATTTTTCACTATTAATTTCGTGCACATATGTTAGGGTTACAATAGGGTGTTTATATAGGCAAATCTAAACAAGGTAACAACTTAAAGAGCAAGAAAACACGTTTTTCCTTGTCAGGCTCCCGGATAGGCTTAAGCGGCGCCGCGGCTAAAGGAGCCGCGTCGTGGCTTAAGGCATGATTTCGTGTAAGATCCTATTTTCTTTTTGGCTTGGACGCCGTCCAAACATCTGGGACGCCGTCCCATTATGAAGGCCTGGACGCCGTCCAGATGATCTGTCGAGCCAGAATTGGGTTTTTAAATATTTTAGATGGGTAAATTGGTAATTTCACTTGGTGGACGAATTAAAGGCCCTAGATCAGTTTGGTTGAGCCTCATTACTCCATTTCTAACCACCAAACTTCATCCACTTAAATCCTAGTGAGAGAGTGTGATTCAAGTGTGAGAAAGCTCAAATCGGAGCAGAAGAAGCTTGTTTCGGGTTCTAGCTCGAGCATTAAAGTTGTTCATCTCCTCGTTAGCTTCGTTTTGATTGTGGTGGTAAGCCCTAAACTTGATTACCTTAGTTTAATGTGTTTAAGGGTTAGGGTTTGGGTTAGTGTTGCACATAAAACCCATTTGTGAGTAATTTGGGGGTTTTGGGTAAGTTGGGTCATGAAGACCCAAATGGTGACTAACCTAGGGTTTTGAAAGGGTAAATGGGTCTTAAAGGCCTAGCAAATCACTAGTACACTTATAGTTAATGTTAGTGGGTGTCATTTGGGTTGTGGATGACCCAAATGGGTGTGTTGACCTTGAAATGGGTCAAATGGGTCTTTAATGACCTAAGTGGTCTTGCATGTGTGAAAATGAGTTAAATTGGTGATTTAAAAATGTAATAAGACCATATTTGACTAGAGTTAGGGTTTTTGGTGAAGTTGACCCATTATTAGGGTTAATGGTGCAAAATGGGTCGGGATTGCACTTTGGGTCAAAATGACTTAGGAATGGTGAAAGAATTGGTTGACCGACTTGAGTTTGCGTTTGATAATATGTATAACGTGATAGGTAAGTTACTTTGAGGTTTCGCAAGCTCGGGTATCTTTTCACGAAGACTCTAAGGTGAGTGGAGTAATTATACGTATGTGTATATGACGTATTTATTTGTGGGTGTTATGGTATGAACCATCGAGCCGGTAGTGCCATAACATGTGTGTGATCGAGTGTGAACCACGAGCCGGTAGCACTATAAACTAAGATGTGAACCACGAGCCGGTAGCACTATAAACTAAGATGTGAACCACGAGCCGGTAGCATCGAGTGTGAAACACGAGCCGGTAGCACTTTAAAAGAGTATGACTCAATTGCGTATGGTGTGAACCACGAGCCGGTAGCACCATAGCGTTATGGTTAACCATATTGAGATTATTGATTGTTTAGCATATTGTTTAAATATATTGTGTTTAGTATATTCTAATGCGGTTTTGTGATAATGTGCGACTTGTTAAGTATTTCGGGTATGATGTTATGCTATTTTGAGTTTCAAGTTCGTACGAGGTATTCGGTAATTGTGATTGCAAATAGATGGGTTATATATATGTATTATAATTATTGCATTCACTAAGCGTTAGCTTACCCTCTCGTTGTTTACCTTTTTAGGCTAGGGTGCGGACAAAGGAAAAGGTATTCGGTGGGATTAGTTCTCCCGCTTGATTTGGTAGGGGATGCTTTCGGGTTAGCTTTTGGAAGCTCGGTCAAGCTTTGGGTAGTTTAACCCCAAACACCATGCTCTAGGGTCGTTTGGAAATTAAACTTGTATTTGGTCGAAACTTCTATTTTTGGAACGAAACTCGTAAAATGGACGATGTGGGCCCGATGTTTAAAAACTTGATTTGATGATGAAAACCTCTTAGTTTATCATATTGTGTTATGTTGTGAGAAGACTTTCGTGTAAAAGTGTCGGGAAGCGGGTTTTCTGCTCACGTGAGTTGGACCCGTGATCAGTAGCTGGCAGTTCATTGGGACGCCGTCCCAATTGCTTGGACGCTGTCCCAGTTGTGTTGAGCTAGACGTCGTCCCAAACTTTGGACGCCGTCCCACATTTCTGAGCTGGACGCCGTCCAGGATTCTGGACGCCATCCAGATGCACTGACATACAAATTTTTTTTTTTGGTACGCGTTTTGAGTTTATGAAGTCGGGTTATTACAAGTGGTATCAGAGCATGGTCTAAGGGATTTAGGCGACTTGAGATAGGTGCCTAGACTTTGACTTTTGATACTCTCGCTAGGTGTATATAAAATAGCTTATATTTTACAAGGAAATACTATTAAATACGATACAATTTTACACAAGATATTTATTTATTTATAGAATGGATATACTTAAACCTTGCTACAACACTTATAGGCAGTGTACCTAATCGTACAGTAGTGTAGTTTTTAGTAAGTCCGGTTCGTTCCACGGGGAATCTTTTAATCAAAGCTTAACGCTATATTAGTTTAATTTATAAAAATACAAATATATATATATAAGTAATATTATTATTATAAAGGGGGGTTTTTACCGTTTAATGACCGGTTTGTCGATTTTAAAAACTTTAGTTGCAGTTAAAACAAAATGTAAAATATTAAATAAATAAAAGACTTAATTTAAAGCGTAAAGTAAATAACGATAATGAAATTGCGATAAATAAAAGTGCGATAAAATAAACTTGCAATAATTAAAAAGTACGATAATTAAAAGTGCAATTAAATACAATAACAATAAATAAAAGTGCGATAATTAGAAGTGCAATTAAATATAAAATAAAGGAAATTAAATATGAAATAAAAGAATTATGCTTATTTAAACTTCCGTAATCATGATGTTTGACGTGTTGATTTTAGTTTTATGCCCATGGGTTAATTGTCCTTTGTCCTGGATTATTCAATATGTCGGTCTGGTTTTTGTCCATAACAGTCCATCAGTCATAAATATAAAGTGCGAGTATCCTCGTCAAATTATCCTTATACTCGAAGTTAAATATTCCAACTAATTGGGGACTTAAACTGTAACAAGATTTTAATACTTTGTTTAATAATTACACCAGGTTATCGACTGCGTGTAACCCAAGGTTTTAATACTTTGTTAACAATTATGCCAAGTGTCCTTGTACATAATTTCACCCATGTTTTAATAATTCCATAGACTATTAATCCATTCCCGTGTCCGGTTAAATGAACGATTATTCGTACATATAAATACCCCGCCCATCGTGTCCGATCGAGTGTATATGGTTATTTATAGGGACGTCCAATTGTAAATCTTTATATTAAAATTAACAAATTATCATTTAGTTAAATAAATATAAAGCCCATTAATAGCCCATAGTCTAATTTCCACAAGTGTCGTTCTTTTGTCCAAACCCCAATTACGGTACAAAGCCCAATTACCCAATTTTAATATTTTTAGCCCAACATCATGATTACTTCAGATTAAATAAGCATAATAATAACTTAGCTACGAGACATTAATGTAAAAATGTTGAACATAACTTACAATGATTAAAAATAGCGTAGCGTTACACGGACAGAATTTCGACTTATACCCTTACAACATTCGCTAACATACCCTTATTATTAGGATTAAAATTAAAATTAAAATTAAAATATAAAATATAAATATAAATATTACGTATACATATATAGAGAGAGATTGATTTATGATATTAAAACTCGTCGAACTGCGTTGGCTTTTATAGGGAATTGAGTCCAGGGGAACTCCGCGACTTGCGGCCTTTTTCTTCTTCAAACTCCACGAGTCGCGGAGATATCAAATCCAGCTCACAAAGCCTTGGCTCCTAGCTTGTCGACGGATTATATAAATAAATATAATATATAAATAATTTTAGTAATTATTTAAATATTATATTATATTTATGTGCATAGTTGACTTGTAATTTTTAGTCCGTTGCGTCGAGCGTTAAGAGTTGACTCTGGTCCCGGTTCCAGATTTTCGAACGTCCTTGCATACAATTTTATATCTTGTACTTTGCGTTTTGAATCTTGTACTCTTGTAATTTCGAGACGTTTCTTATCAATAATTGGAACCTCTTTGATTGTACTTTGTACTTTTGAGCTTTTTGGTCATTTGAGTCTTCAATTCGTCGAATCTGTCTTTTGTCTTCACCTTTTATTATTTAAACGAATATCACTTGTAAATAAAATAATTGCAACTAAAAGCTTGTCTTTCTTGAGGAATAATGCTATGAAATATATGTTCATTTTTAGCATTATCAAATATTCCCACACTTGAGCGTTGCTTGTCCTCAAGCAATATAGTCTTGAAATACTAGAATCACTTCTTTATTCTTCACACTTTGTACACCAGTGATTTCTTTACGGCGGTATAAACAATGGTAGTAACGATGTGGTTTACAGTCCCACATGACTATAAAAATTTAGATCCTTTAAGGAAATTGGATCTTTATAAAAACATTTGATCTTTTGAAAATTCAATCTAGCTTTTACCCTAGATAAGTTTTCCGGAATAACCCTTCACCGGTGTTTGCAAATTCTTTTTGTGGGTTTGGTGGGTTTCAGATTTGAAAACTTTAGCTCAAAACTTATGGTTTTGTGTCACCCACTTGCTAACCTTGTATTAGGAAAGCAACACGTCCAGTATACTTGCTCCGAATATTACCTTTCGATAAACTACCGTCCGATTGTAAAGGAAAGCGTTGAACAAGCAACTGTTAAGGCAATGTCCCCTGACATGCTTTTAATTATGGTCTATAATGTGTCAGACGCAATTACTATCCTTTGTAGGAGCAATAGTAAAGCTCACCCTTATAATTTATCGGTATGGCACAAGGTCCTATCTTTGACCATGCTATGCAACCACCGTTCTTACGGTTGACACCCGATTTGGTTCAGGTGACCTAATGAATTCCAGGTGAATTCCTAGGATTTTACGTTCAATGGTAATGAACGCATTGAAAATAGGTTTTCAGAAAACAAATCGGTTTGTAATTTTGATCAAAATATTTTCTCGTTCAAGCTCGAGTTTAGATATCATTGAATTCCATGAGTTTGTAATTCTCAATCTTTAAGGTCAATCTCAAGGATTGAGTAATATCAGTCTTGAAAGCTGATTTTTGACCTTTAAGGAGATTATCCTTTCTGGGGATCTGATTCATTAGTCTTATCAAGCTAATTTGCACGGTGCCCCCCCCATTTTACGAGATAAATCCTTCTCATGGTTAGGATAAATCTGACCACTTGGTGACCCTGTTTGATGCTGAGGTCCGTGGATTTCCTGCTGATTTTAGAGATGACTTTTCTAGATTTTTCGTAAACCTACAGCTGGTCTGGACGACAACTTCATGACTTAAATCAAGAAGCGCGTGTCTTTTTCGGAAGACTTTACTTCCTTTTAATGATGGAATTGATTCATCGTGTAGATCCATCTTTCATTACAGTAAATCGGGTAAAACAGTTAATTTAGTCCAAAACAAAAGTATTTTCAATTATTTGTTACAGAAATATGTGACATATGTTTAAGATAACTTGGTAATTTTTCCCACACTTGACTTTTATTTTCCTTTTTATTGTCATCTATTCCATTTTAAATGAATTTTAACATTTTGGTTTGTTTCTCAATTTATGTCCTTTCCGAGGTAACAATAATTTCGGTGTTAATACCTAATTTTATCATTCATAAATATGTATAAACATGATTTTGAATTCATTTAATTGAAAATTTTGAAAAATTTTACTAGAATTGGGTAGTCAGTATATAAGACTAGGGCTGTTCTTTATTATCAGAGAGCACTAGATTCTAATACAACTACTGCTTTACTAGTATTTTTAATGGTAACCAAGTGTCTAAGATAAAAAATTTTAAAAATCCGAAAGAATTTAACCCCTGCCCACACTTAAGATCTTGCAATGCCTTCATTTGCAAGAAATCAGTAACAATTTAAATTATTGAGGGTGATTAGTGCAGAAATGATTAAATTTTATCAAAGTTTCCAAACATATTGTTGTTTGTGTTGAATGATAAATGGTGTACATCATTTGTTCATTCCGTCTTGTTGTTATTTCACATATATTTTGCATCTTGTCGTCAAAATTAGTTGCTTTTGCTGAACTTAATGTCAGTCTTTGAAAATGCGTTGTTTTACCCTGTTGTGTACATAAGATAAACTGCAAACATATATACATATTTTTGAAGTTTGGTATATCACCCCACATTCAAACATTATTAAAATCTAAAAATAAAAATTAGTAAATTATAAAAACTAATACAATTCCAACATAAGTATTAAATGTATCAACATTACAAATTATAAAATAAATAAAACTAAGTAGACTATGGATGATACTGATACCAGTAGGGGTTCCATGCATAACCATATGTGTTATAAAATGCTTCGGCTGGGTTATACGTAGGATACGGTGGTTGGATCTCTATAGACCAGGGAGGAAATACGGGCGATGGAGTAGGAATATAGTTTCTACCTACATGTTGGCAATGAGCTATGATTTGATTTTGATGAACTTTCCAATCTTCAAATGCTCGATGCCTAGCATTTTCATACTCTTGTGAAGCTATAAACCTTTGCATTTCTGTCATTTCATTTCCCCCTCCCACATTACCTGGCTGTTGGTTTCTCTCAACCTATGGATGTCTACCATGGTATTGTACTGCGACGTTATTTTGCCTCTTTAAAACCTTCGCACCATGGTATACATTTAAACCTATTGTATCGCGGGGTTCTGGTTCTTCGACTAATAATCCCCCCCGACTTATATCCACATTGAGATACTCAGCAATTAGTGTAATAAATATACCACCTCCTATTATACTGTGCGGTCTCATCCCCCTAACCATAGCTGATAAATAATAACCCACACAATACGGTATACTTACAGCACTTTGTGGGTCTCGAATACACATATGGTAAAACAAATCCTGTTCATTTACCTTTTCCTTATTCTTACCTCTTTGTGTAATCGAATTAGCTAAAAACCTATGAATTACTCTTAACTCTGCTCTATCTATATCCAAATAAGAGTAATTTCCCCCTTTAAATCGGTGATGGCTAGTCATTTGACTCCATACACCATGCGTATCAAAATTTTCATCAATTTTCCTACCGTTCAATATCAACCCTCTACAATCGGCAGATGCTAACTCCTCAGGTGTATATATACGTAAGGCCTGATCCATGTCTAGTAGAGACATGTGGCGCATCGAACCTCCTAACAAAAATCTAATAAAAGATCGATCGGTTTAACTAGCTACCCGATCATTTATTTCTATACTACACAATAATTCTTCACACCATACTTTATATACAGGTCTACGCATGCTGAATAATCGTACCCAATCGTTAAAAGTAGAATTACCATACCTCTGTGTAAGTAATTCTCTAATTGGCCCGGCCAATTCTACAGCTTCTAATGGTCCCCATTCTATTACCCTAGGTACTTCAACAACTTTAGAATGAAGAGTATGCAAGCCCCTTTGGTATTTTGGATAATCTATCCAAAGTCTGTCAAATCTCAAGTTCGGGTGCAAATCTTCCAAGTGCATATCAGAAAATGTCATAACTGGATGAGGTATATCTTGTTTGTAGTAGTTATCAACCTCCTGTTGTTCCGCATTCTCAGCAGGAGCATTGCGAGCTTGGGATGAAGATTCACCCCTTTCAGTCTGCAAAACACATCAAACACAAGTTTTGTGCATCCAAATATGCATTAGTGTCAGCAAAATCATCAATCAAAATAATTATAATGACATGTCCAATTTATATCAAACTTAAGCTCATTTTCATATTTTTATCAAATCTACACTTTTTCAAATAAGCATATACGAAAATGTTCGTCAAGTTCATAAGCATTCAACTCAAATAACATGTCAAAATAATCAATATTAGCAATTAAACAAGTTTCAAATGGCATTATCTCTCAAAAATCACGTTCATGAATTTTAGACTTGAAAAAGTCTACTTTAATTCTCAAAATCATGTTTAGGCTCAAAGTTTGGATCATTTAACTACCTAAACATGTTACACTACTTAATTTAGCAATAATTCATGACAAAAATTGGCCATAACCTGTTTATATCAAAAAGCCCCAAATTGCTCAAGAGCACAAACCCTAGATTATTCAAAATTTGAAGTTTAAGGCTTCTAATCATGTTAAATAGCATCAATCTAGGTTATACAAGCATAATACATAAGCAATTTAAGCATAATTACACTAAAAAGCATCAAAATCTAATTGGGGAAAAAAATTACTCAAGAACACCAATTTTCGGATTAAATGGTGTTTAGGTGTAGAAATTTACCGTTTTTCTTGAGTAATTCCTTGATAGCATCCTTCTCAACATGATTTTAGTAAAAGATTTGATGAAAAACGGTCAAAAATTGCGAATTTGGTGTGTGTTTTTCGGTATTTTCGGGTGTATTTTCGCAGTAAAATGGGGTGTGGTGTGGGTGCAACTGATCTGTTCGGCCTTTTATTTTATTTTCTGTATTTTCGGTCCTCCGCGAGTCGCGGCATTTGGCCCTTTCAAATACAACGAGTCGCGGTGTTTTTTTTTTTTTTTTTTTTTTTTTTTTTATAAGCCTTAACTTATAAAACAAATATAAAATAAATTTAAAATTTTGTTTTCCTTTGTTTTAGGAGGAGGTCGTTTCGGATCGATGTCCTAGTCCGTCCCTCGACAAAATTTTAAAATTTGTCTTTTTCAAGCGATTGTTTTAAAAGCTTAGATTTTTGGGGTTTTTTTTAATGTTTTTGGCATAATTTAATTTAATAAGATTAAAAATAATGATAATAAAAGTTCTCGTCCCTCCCTCGGGCAAAGCAATTTTGGTTCAAAGACCTAGTCTTCAACTTACGACGAATTTTAAAAATAATATTTTTAACTTAACGAAATAAAGTAAATTTTTATTTTTAAATTCACACAACTTAAATTTAAAAATGCATAAAATTAAAAATTTACACCAAACTTAATTAAAAATGCATAATATTAAAAATTCACACCAAACTTATATTATATTTTTGTTTTTATACATACAAACTTATATTAAAAATATTAATTTTTCAAATATTGACAAACTTAAATATACTGATTTTACAGAGTTCACAATATTAATTTAAGATTTATATATTAATTTTAAAAACATGGTAAAAATAAAATTAAAAATCTTTTTGGCTTTTATCCCACTTTAATCAATCAAATATTATCAAAAATATGCGCCCCTCTTTTCGGTAAAGTAATTTCGGTTTCATGACCTAATTTAACTCATGACGAATTTTTGAAATATTTTGTTTTGATTGATTAAAGATATTTATACCTTAAGAATAAACGTTAAATTTCGCAGTGATGTAATAAATTGTTGAATGATATCAATAATTTCGGTCGCCAAACCTAATTTTATTCAATACCAATTTAATACTTTATAGCGAACAAATTAGCGTTTATTATCAAAAGGTTAAAAATAAAAATAAAAATAAAAACAAAAACAAAAACTGTACAGACTTACCTATGAGATAGTATTCTTAGTGATACGATCTATCCCATTCATAAAATAGTCGGTTAATTGATTTTCCATGGCTACATAGGCGTAACCTCGAGCATTCAGTGTTTTTTCTTCTAAACATATGAACAGTCCGTCTCTGCATAAAGTAACACATTCGGTGTTTGAATAGGTTTGATTATTTGAACATTTACCTCCATGTGACCATTTTCCGCATTTGTGACATCTTTCAAGTTGTCGTGCTCTTCTTTTCGCTGCGGATTTTGATTTTCCTTTACCAAATTGTAACTTATTATCTTCGCATCTGGATTCTTTTCTTACTCCGTCCAATCTTTCTCTGATTACTGATACTATTTCACTCGGAAGTGTGTCATTATTACGTTTAGTGATTAAAGCGTGTAGCATTAGACCATGGTTTAGTTCAAAGGAAGTCTTCATTTCGTAAAAACCTAAAAAAATAAAAATTCAGAATGGGGGGAGAAGACTAGTTCTTTAGGGTCTGCTAGGGAAATACCATTCGGGTTCCATTTTTGAGAACAACACGAAAACGGAAAATCTAACTCTAACAGAAATACATATTATCCTTTAAAAACTTGATTCTCCCCACACTTAGTTAGCTGTGGTATCGAAATTGTGATTAACTTCGTTGTCGACTTCCATCGGACTATCTATGTAGTGTTTAACTCTGTGACCATTAACTTTAAATTCAATCCCATTTGAATTTATTAATTCTATCGTTCCGTATGGGAAAACTCTTTTGACTATGAATGGTCCAGACCATCTTGATTTTAATTTTCCAGGAAATAGCTTGAATCGTGAATTGAAAAGAAGAACTCTGTCTCCTTCTTTAAATTCTTTTAAACTTCTGATTCTTTTATCATGCCATTTCTTCGTTCTTTCTTTATAGATTAATGAATTTTCGTATGCTTCATGTCTTAATTCTTCTAATTCGTTTAGTTGACTTAACCGTAGACATCCAGCTTCATGTAAATCAAGATTACATGTCTTCAAAGCCCAAAATGCTTTGTGTTCAATTTCTACTGGAAGATGACATGATTTTCCATAAATGAGTCTAAAAGGTGTGGTTCCAATTGGAGTTTTGTAGGCTGTTCTAAAAGCCTAGAGTGCATCCTCCAATTTAATGGACCATTCCTTCGGATTTGATCCTACGGTTTTCTCTAGAATACATTTTAAAGCTCGGTTGGTATTTTCAACTTGTCCACTTGTTTGTGGATGATATGCGGTGGAGATTTTGAGTTACTCCATATCTTTTAAGAACTTTCTCAAGTTGATTATTACAGAAATGAGTTCCCCGATCACTTATTAAAGCTTTCGGTGTTCCAAACCTTGCAAAAAGACGTTTTAAAAAGTTGACTACAACTCGTGCATCGTTAGTTGGCAGAGCTTGTGCTTCCGCCCATTTAGATACATAATCAATGGCTACGAGAATATAGAGATTATTATGAGATTTTGGAAATGGACCCATAAAGTCAATACCCCAAATGTCAAATACTTCACATACTTGAATGACATTTTGTGGCATTTCATCACGTTGACTTATTTTTCCGGCCCTTTGACAAGCATCACAGGATTTGCAAAGAAGGTGTGCGTCTTTGTAAATTGTAGGCCAATAGAATCCAGCATCATAAACTTTTCTTGCTGTGAGTTGAGGCCCATAATGCCCTCCTGTTGGTCCTGTGTGACAATGGTTTAAAATTTTACTAGCTTCATCTCCGAATACACATCGGCGTATTATTCTATCTGGACAACTTTTAAACAGATGTGGATCTTCCCAGAAATAGTGTTTTATATCACTAAAGAATTTCTTTCATTTTTGGTACGACAATCCTTTTTCAAGGAATCCACATACTAAGTAGTTTGCATAGTTTGCAAACCATGGTATTTCATTATAATATATCTTCAACAGATATTCATCAGGAAAGTTGTCTTGTATGGCCGATTCATTTAGAACTTCTAATTCGGGATTTTCAAGACGAGAAAGATGATCAGCGGCGAGATTTTCTGCTCCTCTTTTATCTCGGATTTCAATATCGAACTCTTGTAAGAGTAAGATCCAACGGATTAATCTTGGTTTGGCATCTTGTTTCGAAAATAGGTATCTAAGAGCAGAATGGTCGGTATAGACCACCGTTTTTGCTAGAACGAGATATGAACGAAATTTGTCAAAAGCAAACACAATAGCAAGGAGTTCTTTTTCAGTAGTTGTGTAATTCGTTTATGATCCTTGTAACGTCTTACTAGCATAATATATAGGTTGAAATCGTTTTTCAATCCTTTGTCCTAAAACGGCTCCCATTGCAAAATCACTTGCATCGCACATAAGTTCAAATGGTAAATTCCAATTTGGAGTTATCATGATCGGTGCATTAGTGAGTTTTTCTTTAAGAATATTAAAAGATTTGATACATTCATCTGAAAAGATGAATGGAGCATCTTTTTCTAGGAGTTTATTCATAGGAGTGGCAATTTTTGAAAAATCTTTTATGAAACGTCGGTAAAAACCGGCATGCCCTAGAAAACTCCTAACTCCTCTAACATTGGTGGGATGTGGAAGTTTAGCAATTACATCTACTTTAGCTCTATCCACTTCAATTCCTTCCTTTGAAATTTTATGACCAAGAACGATGCCTTCTTTAACCATGAAATGGCATTTCTCCCAATTAAGAACTAGATTTGATTGTTCGCATCTAATCAGCATTCGTTCAAGATTAGCTAGACATGATTCAAATGTATCACCGAAGACTGAAAAGTCATCCATGAAAACTTCCATGCATTCTTCTATCATGTCGTGAAAAATTGCCATCATGCACCTTTGAAAGGTTGCAGGGGCGTTACAAAGTCCAAATGGCATGAGTTTGTAAGCAAAAGTACCATAAGGGCACGTGAATGTGGTTTTCTCTTGATCTTCGGGTGCTATTGGAATTTGAAAATATCCGGAAAAACCATCTAGAAAACAATAGTAACTATTTCCGGCTAATCTTTCCAACATTTGATCAATGAAAGGTAAGGGAAAGTGATCTTTTCTGGTGGCGTTATTTAATTTTCGATAATCAATACATACACGCCATCCTGTTACAGTCCTAGTAGGAATAAGCTCATTTTTTTCATTTGTGAGGACAGTCATGCCACCCTTCTTAGGCACGCATTGAACTGGGCTTACCCATGGACTATCAGAGATCGGATAAATTAAACCTACATCTAGCAGTTTAATAATTTCTTTTTTAACAACCTCTTGCATATTAGGATTTAGTCTTCGTTGGCGTTGCACATACGTTTTATGACCTTCTTCCATAAGGATTTTATGTGTGCAATACGAAGGACTTATTCCTTTTATATCATGAATCTTCCATGCAATAGCTAGTTTATGAGCTTTCAACACAGAAATAAGTTGTGATTTCTCATTTTCAGTAAGAGAAGACGATATTATTACAGGTAATTCAGATTCACCATGTAAATAAGCGTATTCCAAATGGTTTGGAAGTGGCTTTAACTCTAATTTCGGAGGTTCTTCTATCGATGATTTGTATCGATATCTGTCTTCTTCTTTTAGCATTTGAATTTCTTCTGTTGTTGGTTCATATCCATTAGCCATAAGTGTAGCTAACGTTTCAGCTTCATTAATTGGTTCAGTTCCTTCTCCTAAAGAACATTCTCCTGTTCCTTGTAATTCTGGAAATTCTTCCAACAATTCTGCATGTGAATCTATAGTTTGAATATAATAACATGTATCATCTACAGATTGCGGTTGTTGCATTGCTCTATCAACTGAAAAGGTAACACTCTCATCCTCTATACTTAGGGTCAGTTTCTTACCAAACACGTCTATCATTGCTTTAGCCGTGTTTAAGAATGGTCTTCCTAATATGAGATGAACTTGAGAATCTTCTTCCATGTCCAGAACAACAAAATCTACTGGAAATACTAAAGTACCAACTTTAACTAGCATGTTCTCCATTATCCCTCTAGGATATTTTATTGATCGATCGGCTAGTTGTATACTTATTCTTGTTGGTTTCAATTCTCCAAGGTCTAGTTTAGTGTATAGTGAATACGGCATTAAATTTATACTTGCACCTAAGTCTGCCAATGCTTCTATTGAACTAAGACTACCCAGAAAACATGGAATTGTGAAACTTCCTGGATCAGATAATTTTTCTGGTATCTTATTCAACAGCACTGCTGAACAATTAGCATTCATAGTAACGGCCGAGAGTTCTTCCATTTTCTTTCTATTTGTGATTAGATCTTTCAGAAATTTAGCATATCTAGGCATTCCTAAAATTACATCAATGAAAGGAAGATTTACATTTATTTGTTTAAACATATCCAAGAATTTGGATTGCTCGGCTTCAAGTTTCTCTTTTTTCATTTTACTCGGGTAAGGAAGTGGTGGTTGGTATGGTTTAACATAAGGTTTAGCCTTAACTGTGTTATCTTCATTAATATTTTCAACTACCAGTTCTTTTTCCTTATCTTGATCAGGTTGTGGTTCTTGTGGAGTAGGAATAGCTTCATCAGAAGTTACAGGTATTTCAGGTGGTTTAAGTGTTGTACCACTTCTTGTGGTAATGGCTTTAGCTGTTTCATTCCGGGGGTTAGCATTTGTATCACTAGGTAAACTTTCCGGTTTTCTTTCACCTATTAACCTTGCTAGGTTACTTACTTCTTGTTCCAAGTTTTGAATAGAAGCTTGTTGATTTCTAAATGCTTGAGCATTTTGTTCATTGGTTTGTTTTTGAGATGTGAAAAACTGCGTTTGAGTTTCAACTAACTTTGTCATCATATCTTCTAAATTCGGCTTTTTATCATCGGTTTGTGGTGGTTTGTTTTGAAAATTAGGTCTTTGCTGATTGTAAGTATTTTTGGATACTTGTTGATTACTAGGACCTTGTTGGTTGTTGTATGGAATATTTCGGTTATAATTCTGGTTTTGATTGTAAATCGGTCTTGGCGGTTGATAATTATTCTGATAATTATTTCAAGGCCTTTGGTTTAGATATGAAACATTCTCTCTTTGTTCCATTGTTAATTCAATACTGAGACAATCTTTTGTCAAATGTGGTCCTCCACACTGCTCACAACTAATTCGTATTGAGTGGATATCTTTAGTCATCTTTTCCATTCGTCTCTCGACATCATCTATCTTTGCGGAAATGGAATCTAAGTCATGGCTAGAATCGGCTCTAGCTGCTTTAGATGATCTAACGATATCTTTTTCTTGGTGCCACTCATGTGAGTGGGAAGCAGTGTTATCAATAATTTTATAAGCATCAGTTTCGGTTTTCTTCATAATAGAACCACCAGCTGCTATATCGATGTCTTTCCTTGTAGTGATGTCGCATCCTTGGTAGAATATTTGTACTATTTGACAGGTGTCTAAACCATGTTGCAGACATCCTCTTAATAACTTTCCAAATCTAGTCCACGCCTCATATAGAGTTTCATTCGGTTTCTGTGTGAACGTAACAATTTCTCCTTGAAGTCTTACGGCTTTAGATGCCGGAAAGAATTGTCTAAGAAATTTTTCAACTAAAACATCCCATGTATCAATCGCCCCTTCAGGTAACGATTCCAACCAATCTTTGGCTTCTCCCTTTAAAGTCCAGGGAAATAACATGAGATATATCTGTTCATCCTCCACTTCTCGGATTTTAAATAGTGTGCAGATCCTATTAAAGGTACGAAGATGTTCGTTTGGATCTTCCTTCGGCGCACCACTAAATTGGCATTGATTAGTCACCATATGTAGAATTTGTCCTTTGATTTCATAATCTGGCGCATTAATGTCTGGATGAGTAATTGCGTGACCTTGGCCAGTGCGTTTAGCTCTCATTCGGTCTTCCATACTTAAAGGTTCCAGATTCTCCATAATTGAATTTGTTGAATCTGAATCACTAGAGGATTCTGATTTAATGGTTCGTTCCTCAACAATCTCTGTTTGAATGATTGGTGGTTCCGGAGGAAAAATTAATGGTTCAGGATCTATGAATTGTCCCTGAATATTCTCCGGATTATCAATTGTGAGGTCGGATTCAAAAAATGGCTTATCGAAAATTTGACTTGGAGTACTTGGTCGACTGGATGATGATTCTAAAGAAAAATCAACGACGGTAATATTTGCTAGATGTCTTGATCTAGTTACAGGTGGTGAACGTACAAAAGGTGGTGAACGTCTTGCTCGGTGAATGAATATCCTATTAGTTTTTAAAAGGAAAGAAAAATTATATAAGTTATCCAAATAATAGACTTTTCTGATTTTGCCCACGTTTCGAATAGCCAAAAGATGCAGCAGAGGGGCAGGATTCGTTTGGTCTCAATATAATTGAGGACTGTTTGGCTCCAATAACCCGGTCCACGTACAAATCCAACTATTACTACGAACCAGAAAATTTTGATGTCTATCAATTTAACCACTTAAAACAATTTTTCGTAATTTTAAGAAATATTAGATAAGAAGTAGAATAAAAATCTATGTCCTAAAAACTAGAATGGCGAGAAATAAGAAAGAAAAAGAGCGCGTCGAAAAAGGTCGAAAAATAAAAAAAATTGAAAAAGGCGTCGAAAAATGAAAGAAATAGAGAATGACTATAAAACTTAAAAACACTCGACTAACCCAACCTTATTACTACCACTAACTTAAAATTATAATCGCAAATTGAGATTACTAATTGGAATGATAATTGATACATAGGTAAAAGGCGTCTAAAAATATTAAAGCTTACAGGTAAAACTATATCCCAAATGGCAATATCTAAAAAGGCGCTAAAACTTAAAAAGGCGTTGCAAAATTCTAAAGCACCTAAATCTTAGTCTAAAGAAAAAGCACTTAAGGAATTTTACAGCTAAGCCTAAAAAAAAAAATCTAGAAGTAAAAATAACTATGGCAAAAACTATGTCTTAAAAACTAAATACGAGCGGAAAATACAAAAGTTACGCTAAAAACAAATAAAAAGGGACAAAATATAAAAATATACTAAAAGTTGTAAAAATTACAATTTTTATAAAAATATTATTTTTATATTATTTAATTTATAAAACTATTAATTTTATATTTTAATTAAACTAATTTAACTAAATAATACAAATAATAAAATAAAACTAAATTAATTAATATAATATAAATAACCTAATTATTAGGTTTAAAGTTAATAATAATAATAATAACCCCGTATTAATTGCGATTAGGGTTTCTGGTCACGTGTGTCAGGGCGGCTTCGCGAGTTGCGGTGCCCGAAGCTGGAAAACTCCGCGAGTCGCGGGGTTCGAAAATTCAGATTAGGTAGCTTCGTTTGACAGGTTTCGGTTTTTTTTATTTATTTATATATATATTTTTTATTTTTCTGTTTTTAATTTAATTAAAATATTTATATAATTTAAATAAAACTTATATTTTAAAAACTAGAATAGAAATAAAAATATGTTACAATTTTATAAATAAAAATCTTAAAACTAGATTTATATATAAATTTTTTTTTTCGGTTTTTAATTTTATGTTTTAAATAAAAACAAAATATTTAAATAAAACTTATATTTTTATAAAATAAAAATAAAGAAACTTTATAAAACTTAAATATTTCACAAACTCTTAAAAATATTTATATTTTTGTTTTCTTTTTATGTTTTCGAATATTTAAAACGTATTTTTACAAAAACGTATTTTTTTATTATGTGTGGCGTTTCGCTTCGGCGATCCCCGGCAGCGGCGCCAAAAATACTTGATGCTCTCGCTAGGTGTATATAAAATAGCTTATATTTTACAAGGAAATACTATTAAATACGATACAATTTTACACAAGATATTTATTTATTTATAGAATGGATATACTTAAACCTTGCTACAACACTTTTAGCAGTGTACCTAATCGTACAGTAGTGTAGTTTTTAGTAAGTCCGGTTCGTTCCACAGGGAATCTTTTAATCAAAGCTTAACGCTATATTAGTTTAATTTATAAAAATACAAATATATATATAAGTAATATTATTATACCTATATACTAATATGCATGGGAGAATTTGTAGTTTCAGTTGTATCCGGATGTCGTTTTGAGTTTGCGTTCACACTACACCCGGCCCCTCAAATTCGACCTCATATACACAACGACCCCCCAACTTTTTACTATTTCAGGGGTAAAAAGCGTAACTATATAATTTAAAAAAAAAAAAATGATTCCACCCGTATTTTTAACGGGCCCTATCTTCTCGCTCGGTCCGAGTTAAATTTTTTCGAAACCACCGTTCAACTCGAAAAAATCAGACGGACACAACGGGACTAATTATGCGCGAAACAGACATCGTTAAAAAAACACTAAATAACGGATCCTATATTCTCGCTCGGTGCGAGCTAAATTTTTCCGAGACCACCTTCAACTCAATATTATTTTACGAACACAACGCGACTAACTATACGCGAAACGGACATCGTCAAAAAAACACTAAATATTTCGAGCTATATTTCATACATATACGTACACATCCAACAAACAACCCAATCTACTAGATATATTAGGTACCAAACAACGTATATACAAATATGACCGCGCGTTGAATACAACCGCAGCAACGCGCGGTCGAATTTTTTCTAGTTATTATAAAGGGGGGTTTTTACCGTTTAATGACCGGTTTGTCGATTTTAAAAACTTTAGTTGCAGTTAAAACAAAATGTAAAATATTAAATAAATAAAAGACTTAATTTAAAGCGTAAAGTAAATAACGATAATGAAATTGCGATAAATAAAAGTGCGATAAAATAAACTTGCGATAATTAAAAAGTACGATAATTAAAAGTGCAATTAAATACAATAACAATAAATAAAAGTGCGATAATTAGAAGTGCAATTAAATATAAAATAAAGGAAATTAAATATGAAATAAAAGAATTATGCTTATTTAAACTTCCGTAATCATGATGTTTGACGTGTTGATTTTAGTTTTATGCCCATGGGTTAATTGTCCTTTGTCCTGGATTATTCAATATGTCCGTCTGGTTTTTGTCCATAACAGTCCATCAGTCATAAATATAAAGTGCGAGTATCCTCGTCAAATTATCGTTATACCCGAAGTTAAATATTCCAACTAATTGGGGACTTAAACTGTAACAAGATTTTAATACTTTGTTTAATAATTACACCAGGTTATCGACTGCGTGTAACCCAAGGTTTTAATACTTTGTTAACAATTATGCCAAGTGTCCTTGTACATAATTTCACCCCTGTTTTAATAGTTCCATAGACTATTAATCCATTCCCGTGTCCGGTTAAATGAACGATTATTCGTACATATAAATACCCCGCCCATCGTGTCCGATCGAGTGTATATGGTTATTTATAGGGACGTCCAATTGTAAATCTTTATATTAAAATTAACAAATTATCATTTAGTTAAACAAATATAAAGCCCATTAATAGCCATAGTCTAATTTCCACAAGTGTCGTTCTTTTGTCCAAACTCCAATTATAGTACAAAGCCCAATTACCCAATTTTAATATTTTTAGCCCAACATCATGATTACTTCGGATTAAATAAGCATAATAATAACTTAGCTACGAGACGTTAATGTCAAAAGGTTGAACATAACTTACAATGATTAAAAATAGCGTAGCGTTACACGGATAGAATTTCGACTTACACCCTTACAACATTCGCTAACATACCCTTATTATTAGGATTAAAATTAAAATTAAAATTAAAATATAAAATATAAATATAAATATTACGTATACATATATAGAGAGAGATTGATTTATGATATTAAAACTCGTCGAACTGCGTTGGCTTTTATAGGGAATTGAGTCCAGGGGAACTCCGCGACTTGTGGCCTTTTTCTTCTTCAAACTCCGCGAGTCGCGGAGATATCAAATCCAGCTCACAAAGCCTTGGCTCCTAGCTTGTCGACGGATTATATAAATAAATATAATATATAAATAATTTTAGTAATTATTTAAATATTATATTATATTTATGTGCATAGTTGACTTGTAATTTTTAGTCCGTTGCGTCGAGCGTTGAGAGTTGACTCTGGTCCCGGTTCCGGATTTTCGAACGTCCTTGCGTACAATTTAATATCTTGTACTTTGCGTTTTGAATCTTGTACTCTTGTAATTTCGAGACGTTTCTTATCAATAATTGGAACCTCTTTGATTGTACTTTGTACTTTTGAGCTTTTTGGTCATTTGCGTCTTCAATTAGTCGAATCTGTCTTTTGTCTTCACCTTTTATTATTTAAACGAATATCACTTGTAAATAGAACAATTGCAACTAAAAGCTTGTCTTTCTTGAGGAATAATGCTATGAAATATATGTCCGTTTTTAGCATTATCAACTTTATTGTGTATGCGCGTTATGCGGGACTTGTAGGATACGGGTCGGACCGGGGATTGGTTAGTGCCTAGTTTTAGGTGAACTAACTATGCGCTAATTGTTTTGTGTTATGTTTTTGCAATCATCGAGCGAAATAGACGTTCTACTAGCGAGTTAATGCGACGTGCTCACGTAATAACGATTAGCTACCGTTGTTACGGGTGCAGATCGTGTTAAACAAGCGATGTACAACGATTGTTGAGCGAGATGGAGTAGTGTGGCATATATGTGTATACATATGTAAATTGTCCTTTCGTTTTTGTGGTTTAACCTATTTCGTTTTATAGAATGAAGACGAGAAACGGTCCCGATAATGATAATGGAAGTACGAGCGAGGACGTCGAGTTTTCGGCCAAGGTTGAGGCCATCTTTAAAAAGTTAAAAGCGGATTTTTTTGTGGACGTTCGAAAGGTTTTTCAAGATTCAGTTGATGAGCAAATAACCGATCTAATTAATGAACGAATGAAGGCCACTATCGAAGAGGTACTTGACGCTAGAAACATTTATCCTCGTCGTGAAGGAGGTGAAGGAAGGCGGGACTTCCACTATAAGAATTTCAAGGACGCTCAACCCCCGATGTTTAATGGGGTGCGAGATCCTTTAAAAAGTACATGTTGGATCTTCGACATCGAGGGAGCTTTCCGTACCTCGGAATGTCCTCCCGAGAAGAAGGTGAGTTATGGTTCTAGCATGCTACGAGAAGAGACTAAGTTATGGTGGGATGATAAAATCAACTTGTATGGTGAGGAACAATGTATGGGCTTGACGTGGGAAGAGTTTAAGAAGGAGTTTTTCAAGGAATACCGAACTTCTTCCGATCTCGATAGAATCCGGGACGAGTTGCACCATTTGCAACAAGGTTCAATGGACTTAGTTACTCTTAAGTCTACCTTCTTGGCAAAGACTCATTTTTGCCCGGAGTATGTTGGTGATGATCACAAGCTAATGAAGGATTTCTACCGCACTTTAAATGATGAGTACCAGGGTAAGATTAGTTGGGGTATGGCTAAGTCTTTTGACGAGTTATTTAAACTGGCTCGGGGTTTTGAGCCGGAGGTGCCAAGAAAGAGCGATTTTACCTTTTCAAAGAGGAAGTTTGAGGGTTCAAGTCATTCGAACTTTTCAAACAAGAATTCCAAGAAAGGCTCCGAAAGCTTTAATAGTGTGAAGAAGGGTGCTTCCGGGGGTTTCGGGCCCACGTGTTATAATTGTAATCGAAGAGGACACATGGCCCGTGATTGCACCAAGGCGTCGACCAAAATCACTTGCTTTAATTGTGGTAAAGAGGGGCATAAGAGGCCGGAATGTCCCGATTTGAATAATGATAATGTTAAACGGTTAGAGAAAGCGGCGGGCACGGCTAGGGGTCGCAACTATTTGATGACCAATGACGAAGCCAAACAATCAAACGAAGTAGTCTCAGGTACTTTCATGGTTAATTCTAATCCGGCGAGAATTCTATTTGATAGCGGTGCAAATTTGTCGTTTGTGTCTCCTAAATTGGTGCCTAAACTTGATAGACCGTTAGCTAAGTTAAGTCGTCTGGTAGAAGCCGAAATAGCGGACGGCAAGACGGTGCTAGTGGTTGATGTGTGTGAAAATTTTGATGTTGTTTTCGGTGCCGAAACCTTTAAAATTGATCTCATTCCAATGACCTTGGGCGATATTGATATTTTCGTTGATATGGATTGGCTCGATCGTTATAGAGCTGATATTGCATGCCATGATAATTTTATTCGTGTGAAGACCCCAAGTGGGGGAGAGTTGATTATTCATGGTGATAAGCGAAGGAGACCGGTGCCGATATGCACTTTTGGACGGGCACGTTGTCTCGTTGTTACCGGTGGCATGGCTTTCCTTACTCATGTTATTGATACTCGTAATGAGCCACCACCCATTCGTAAAATTCCGGTGGTTAATGAATTTGAAGACGTTTTTCCGGATGAGTTACCGGGTGTTCCGGTGGAAAGACAAGTTGAATTTCGCATTGAGTTGGTTCCGGGGGCTACCCCCATTGCTAAAACTCCTTATCGTTTAGCGCCGACGGAAATGCAAGAGTTGTTAGATCAAACCCAAGAGCTACTTGAAAAGGGTTTCATTCAACCGAGTGCTTCGCCATGGGGCGCTCCGGTTTTATTCGTAAAGAAGAAGGATGGTAGTATGCGGATGTGCATCGATTATCGGGAGTTGAATAAAGTGACGATCAAGAATCGTTATCCATTGCCTCGGATTGACGATTTGTTTGACTAATTCCAAGGTGCGACGTATTTCTCGAAGATTGACCTACGGTCCGGCTATCACCAAATGCGGGTCCGTGAGGAAGATATCGAGAAAACGGCTTTTCGAACGCGTTATGGGCATTTTGAGTTTGTAGTTATGACTTTCGGTCTTACGAATGCACCGGCGGCATTCATGGATCTTATGAACCGAGTGTCCCAACCTATGTTGGACAAGTCGGTAATAGTGTTCATTGACGACATACTAGTCTACTCGAAAAGTATGAACGAACATGAACGTCATTTGCGTGAAGTATTGAAGACGCTACGAAAGGAGAAGTTGTATGCGAAGTTCTCCAAATGTGAATTTTGGCTAAGGGAAGTTCAATTCCTTGGTCATATTGTGAACGAAAACGGTATTCAAGTAGATCCGGGGAAGATCGAGATGGTGAAGAGTTGGGGACGACCGACTACGCCTACGGAAATCCGAAGTTTTCTCGGATTGGCCGGTTATTATCGTCGGTTTATCCAAGACTTTTCTAAGATCGCTTCTCCATTGACGAAATTGACAAGAAAGAATGCAAGATTTAATTGGGAGAACGAGCAAGAAATTGCTTTTCAATTATTAAAAGAGAAGTTGTGTCAAGCTCCTGTATTAGTGTTGCCGGAAGGGGTAGAAGACATGACGGTTTATTGTGATGCTTCTCTAAATGGTCTCGGGTGTGTTCTAATGCAAAGTGGTAAAGTCATCGCTTATGCCTCTCGACAATTAAAGGAACATGAAACGAGATATCCGACTCATGATCTCGAGTTGGCGGCGGTTGTGCATGCGTTGAAAATTTGGAGCCACTACTTGTATGGTGTCAAATGTACGATTTATTCGGATCACAAGAATTTAAAACATCTTTTCACTCAACGAGATTTGAATTATCGTCAACCTAGATGGATGGATGTGGTGAAAGACTATGATTGTGAGATACTTTATCATCTGGGTAAGGCGAACGTTGTCATGGATGCGTTGAGTCAAAAGAGTCAACATCCGGTGATACGAGTAGGATCGTTACGTTTGATTATTACTAATGATTTTCTTGTGAAGCTTGGTGAGATTCAAATAGGGGCTTACGTTCACAACAAGCATACGGAGCGAATCATGGGCCAATCAGAGTTTATTACTATGGGTTCGCGTGGGTTGTTGTCTTTTCAAGGAAGGGTGTGGGTGCCTAAGATGGGTGATTACCGACGGGTGCTACTTGATGAAGCACATAAGTCAAAATATTCCATTCACCCGGGCGCGACTAAAATGTATCTTGACTTGAAGAAAGATTATTGGTGGCCGGGCATGAAGCGTGATGTTGTAAAATATGTTGAGCGATGTGTTACTTGTTTATAAGTTAAAGCCGAGCACCAAAAGCCGTATGGTAAGTTGCAACCGTTAGAAATCCCGAAATGGAAATGGGAGCACATTACCATGGATTTCATAACAAAGTTACCTAAGACGGCGAGAACCCAATTTGACACGATTTGGGTAATAGTTGATAGATTGACGAAAAGTGCTTTGTTTCTTCCCATTAAAGAAGCAATATCTTCGGAGGCCTTAGCTAAGTTGTTTATCAAGGAAGTGGTCTCGCGACATGGGGTTCCTATATCTATTATTTCGGATCGAGATACCCGTTTTACATCTCGGTTTTGGGAAAAGTTTCACGAAGAAATGAGAATGTAATTGAAATTGAGCACGGCGTATCATCCTCAAACGGACGGTCAAACCGAACGTACGAATCAAACTTTGGAAGATATGTTGCGGGCGTGCATTATTGATTTCGGTGGTAGTTGGGATGAGCATTTGCCTTTGGTGGAATTCTCGTACAACAATAGTTATCATACTAGTATCGGGATGCCACCTTATGAGATGCTTTACGGGCGAAGGTGTCGAACTCCAATTTGTTGTGGTGAAGTGGGTCAAAGGGAAATCGGGAGTACCGATTTAGTTTTGGAGACGAATAACAAGATTGATATTATTCGGGAACATTTGAAGAAGGCTCAAGATAGACAAAAGTCGTATGCCGATAAACGTAGACGAACGATCGAATTTCAAGAAGGTGATATGGTGATGCTTAAGGTTTCGCCTTGGAAGGGTATTATTCGATTTCGAAAATGGCGAAAGTTAGCTCCTCGATTTATTGGGCCATTCAAAGTTTTAGCTCGTGTTGGCGAAGTTGCTTATCGTTTGGAATTACCCGAAGAACTTGCGGGGATCCATAATACATTTCATGTTTCCCATCTCCGTAAGTGTCTTACGGATGATTCTTCTTGGGTGTCGTTAGAGTATGTTGAGGAGCCGGTTGCTATACTTGATGAAAAGGTTAAGAAATTGAGAAATAAGGAGGTGAGGACTTTTAAAGTCCAATGGCGTCGAAGTATAGGCTCCGAGTTTACTTGGGAGCCCGAAGAGTTTGTCTTGGTTTATCTTCCTGCTTGTCATGCGGCGTGGATTGCGAGGTCGCAATCCGGTTCAAGTGGGGGAGAGTTGTAAGATCCTGTTTTCTTTTTGGCTTGGACGTCGTCCAAACATCTGGGATGCCGTCCCATTATGAAGGCCTGGACGCCGTCCAGAAATCTGGACGCCGTCCAGATGATCTGTCGAGCCAGAATTGGGTTTTTAAATATTTTAGATGGGTAAATTGGTAATTTCACTTAGTGGACGAATTAAAGGCCCTAGATCAGTTTGGTTGAGCCTCATTACTCCATTTCTAACCACCAAACTTCATCCACTTAAATCCTAGTGAGAGAGTGTGATTCAAGTGTGAGAAAGCTCAAATCGGAGAAGAAGAAGCTTGTTTCGGGTTCTAGCTCGAGCATTAAAGTTATTCATCTCCTCGTTAGCTTCGTTTTGATTGTGGTGGTAAGCCCTAAACTTGATTACCTTAGTTTAATGTGTTTAAGGGTTAGGGTTTGGGTTAGTGCTGCACATAAAACCCATTTGTGAGTAATTTGGGGGGTTTTGGGTAAGTTGGGTCATGAAGACCCAAATGGTGACTAACCTAGGGTTTTGAAAGGGTAAATGGGTCTTAAAGGCCTAGCAAATCACTAGTACACTTATAGTTAATGTTAGTGGGTGTCATTTGGGTTGTGGATGACCCAAATGGGTGTGTTGACCTTGAAATGGGTCAAATGGGTCTTTAATGACCTAAGTGGTCTTGCATGTGTGAAAATGAGTTAAATTGGTGATTTAAAAATGTAATAAGACCATATTTGACTAGAGTTAGGGTTTTTGGTGAAGTTGACCCATTATTAGGGTTAATGGTGCAAAATGGGTCGGGATTGCACTTTGGGTCAAAATGACTTAGGAATGGTGAAAGAATTGGTTGACCGACTTGAGTTTGAGTTTGATAATATGTATAACGTGATAGGTAC
Organism: Rutidosis leptorrhynchoides; assembly: GCF_046630445.1. Lineage (NCBI taxonomy): Eukaryota > Viridiplantae > Streptophyta > Magnoliopsida > Asterales > Asteraceae > Rutidosis > Rutidosis leptorrhynchoides. Next base: position 86,529,328 of record NC_092335.1, on the reverse strand, counting down.
GTTAATTTGAGGTTTCGCAAGCTCGGGTATCTTTTCACGAAGACTCTAAGGTGAGTGGAGTAATTATACGTATGTGTATATGACGTATTTATTTGTGGGTGTTATGGTATGAACCATCGAGCCGGTAGTGCCATAACATGTGTGTGATCGAGTGTGAACCACGAGCCGGTAGCACTATAAACTAAGATGTGAACGACGATCCGGTAGTATCGAGTGTGAACCACGAGCCGGTAGCACTATAAACTAAGATGTGAACCACGAGCCGGTAGCATCGAGTGTGAACCACGAGCGGTAGCACTTTAAAAGAGTATGACTCAATTGCGTATGGTGTGAACCACGAGCCGGTAGCACCATAGCGTTATGGTTAACCATATTGAGATTGTTGATTGTTTAGCATATTGTTTAAATATATTGTGTTGAGTATATGCTAATGCGGTTTTGTGATAATGTGCAACTTGTTAAGTATTTCGGGTATGATGTTATGCTATTTTGGGTTTCAAGTTCGTACGAGGTATTCGGTAATTGTGTTTGCTAATAGATGGGTTATATATATGTATGTATAATTATTCCATTCACTAAGCGTTAGCTTACCCTCTCGTTGTTTACCTTTTTAGGCTCGGGTGCGGACAAAGGAAAAGGTATTCGGTGGGATTAGTTCTCCCGCTTGATTTGGTAGGGGATGCTTTCAGGTTAGCTTTTGGAAGCTCGGTCAAGCTTTGGGTAGTTTAACCCCAAACACCATGCTCTAGGGTCGTTTGGAAATTAAACTTGTATTTGGTCGAAACTTCTATTTTTGGAATGAAACTCGTAAAATGGACGATGTGGGCCCGATGTTGTAAAACTTGATTTGATGATGAAAACTTCTTAGTTTATCATATTGTGTTATGTTGTGAAAAGGCTTTCGTGTAAAAGTGTCGGGAAGCGGGTTTTCCGCTCACGTGAGTTGGACCCGTGATCAGTAGCTGGCAGTTCATTGGGACGCCGTCCCAATAACTTAGACGCCGTCCTAGTTGTGTTGAGCTGGACGTCGTCCCAAACTTTGGACGCCGTCCCACATTTCTGAGCTGGACGCCGTCCAGGATTCTGGACGCCGTCCAGATGCACTGACATACAAAATTTTTTTTTTTTGGTACGCGTTTTGAGTTTATGAAGTCGGGTTGTTACATTTCGACCCCGACAGCTTTGCACTTTCGAACCTCAATCCAAGTGTTAAGTCGCGCCGCAGCTTGAGGAGCCGCATCGTGGCTTAAAGCTGATGCGAAATTCTTCTTTGTTTTTGATATTCTTCACACATCCAACAATCTCCCACTTGAAGGATGATCTAAACACAGCCCATTTTATCAACCCATCAACTATGTTCTTTCAAAACACCCACCACAATAACTCCATATTAGCCGATTACCAACTCCTTTTGATACCGTAGGATGAGACACCCGAATCACGCAGCACTTCACTCGTTAGCCTTCAAGAAAGTGAAGTCTTTCGACACCAAAAAACACCGTCGAGCGATAATCCAATCTCTTAGTTACTAGCTCGGGCCATCTATCGCCACCATCTTCTAACACGAAGATCATCTTGTTACACCAGAAGACTAATTGAAGTATTTGACTTTTCAATTATAGGATTCTTCATGAGACTACACCGCCTCACCGATCACTCTAGACATATCCAATACCGAATACACAAGTCAATGATCACCCTCGTACAGGATTTCACCGTCTATCTATGATTTTCCTTCCCAGCAATCAAAAAAACCAGCAGACGCTGAAATGTCCCGTTCTTATTGATTAAAAATGTTCCATATTAATTGATTTCGTTGCGAGGTTTTGACCTCTATATGAGACGTTTTTCAAAGACTGCATTCATTTTTAAAACAAACCATAACCTTTATTTCATAAATAAAGGTTTAAAAAGCTTTACGTAGATTATCAAATAATGATAATCTAAAATATCTTGTTTACACACGACCATTACATAATGGTTTACAATACAAATATGTTACATCGAAATCACTTTCTTGAATGCAGTTTTTACACAATATCATACAAACATGGACTCCAAATCTTGTCCTTATTTTAGTATGCAACAGCGGAAGCTCTTAGTATTCACCTGAGAATAAACATGCTTTAAATGTAAACAAAAATGTTGGTGAGTTATAGGTTTAACCTATATATATCAAATCGTAACAATAAACCACAAGATTTCATATTTCAATACACATCCCATACATAGAGATAAAAATCATTCATATGGTGAACACCTGGTAACCGACATTAACAAGATGCATATATAAGAATATCCCCATCATTCCGGGACACCCTTCGGATATGATATAAATTTCAAAGTACTAAAGCATCCGGTACTTTGGATGGGGTTTGTTAGGCTCAATAGATCTATCTTTAGGATTCGCGTCAATTAGGGTGTCTGTTCCCTAATTCTTAGATTACCAGACTTAATAAAAAGGGGCATATTCGATTTCGATAATTCAACCATAGAATGTAGTTTCACGTACTTGTGTCTATTTTGTAAATCATTTATAAAACCTGCATGTATTCTCATCCCAAAAATATTAGATTTTAAAAGTGGCACTATAACTCACTTTCACATATTTTTACTTCGTCGGGAAGTAAGACTTGGCCACTGGTTGATTCATGAACCTATAACAATATATACATATATATCAAAGTATGTTCAAAATATATTTACAACACTTTTAATATATTTTGATGTTTTAAGTTTATTAAGTCAGCTGTCCTCGTTAGTAACCTACAACTAGTTGTCCACAGTTAGATGTACAGAAATAAATCGATAAATATTATCTTGAATCAATCCACGACCCAGTGTATACGTATCTCAGTATGGATCACAACTCAAACTATATATATTTTGGAATCAACCTCAACCATGTATAGCTAACTCCAACATTCACATATAGAGTGTCTATGGTTGTTCCGAAATATATATAGATGTGTCGACATGATAGGTCAAAACATTGTATACGTGTCTATGGTATCTCAAGATTACATAATATACAATACAAGTTGATTAAGTTATAGTTGGAATAGATTTGTTACCAATTTTCACGTAGCTAAAATGAGAAAAATTATTCAATCTTGTTTTACCCATAACTTCTTCATTTTAAATCCGTTTTGAGTGAATCAAATTGCTATGGTTTCATATTGAACTCTATTTTATGAATCTAAATAGAAAAAGTATAGGTTTATAGTCGGAAAAATAAGTTACAAGTCGTTTTTGTAAAGGTAGTCATTTCAGTCGAAAGAACGACGTCTAGATGACCATTTTAGAAAACATACTTCCACTTTGAGTTTAATCATAATTTTTGGATATAGTTTCATGTTCATAATAAAAATCATTTTTCCAGAATAACAACTTTTAAATCAAAGTTTATCATAGTTTTTAATTAACTAACCCAAAACAGCCCGCGGTGTTACTACGACGGCGTAAATCTGGTTTTACGGTGTTTTTCGTGTTTCCAGGTTTTAAATCATTAAGTTAGCATATCATATAGATATAAAACATGTGTTTAGTTGATTTTAAAAGTCAAGTTAGAAGGATTAACTTTTATTTGCGAACAAGTTTAGAATTAACTAAACTATGTTCTAGTGATTACAAGTTTAAACCTTCGAATAAGATAGCTTTATATGTATGAATCGAATGATGTTATGAACATCATTACTACCTAAAGTTCCTTGGATAAACTTACTAGAAATGAGAAAAATAGATCTAGCTTCAAAGGATCCTTGGATGGCTTGAAAGTTCTTGAAGCAGAATCATGACACGAAAACAATTTCAAGTAAGATTTCCACTCGAAATAAGATTGTTATAGTTATAGAAATTGAATTAAAGTTTGAATATGATTATTACCTTGTATTAGAAAGATAACCTACTGTAAGTAACAAAGGTTTCTTGATCTTGAATGATTACTTGGAATGGATTAAGAAAACTTGGAAGTAAACTTGCAATCTTGGAAGTATTCTTGATTTTATGAAACTAGAACTTTTGGAATTTATGAAGAACACTTAGAACTTGAAGATAGAACTTGAGAGAGATCAATTAGATGAAGAAAATTGAAGAATGAAAGTATTTGTAGGTGTTTTTGGTCGTTGGTGTATGGATTAGATATAAAGGATATGTAATTTTGTTTTCATGTAAATAAGTCATGAATGATTACTCATATTTTTGTAATTTTATGAGATATTTCATGCTAGTTGCCAAATGATGGTTCCCACATGTGTTATCTGACTCACATGGGCTGCTAAGAGCTGATCATTGGAGTGTATATACCAATAGTACATACATCTAAAAGATGTGTATTGTACGAGTACGAATACGGGTACATACGAGTAGAATTGTTGATGAAACTAAACGAGGATGTAATTGTAAGCATTTTTGTTAAGTAGAAGTATTTTGATAAGTGTCTTGAATTCTTTCAAAAGTGTATGAATACATATTAAAACACTACATGTATATACATTTTAACTGAGTCGTTAAGTCATCGTTAGTCGTTACATGTAAATGTTGTTTTGAAACCTTTAGGTTAACGATCTTGTTGAATGTTGTTAACCCATTGTTTATTATAACAAATGAGATGTTAAATTGTTATATTATCATGATATTATGATATATAATATATCTTAGTATGATATATATACAGTTAAATGTCGTTACAACGATAATCGTTACATATATGTCTCGTTTCGAAATCATTAAGTTAGTAGTCTTATTTTTACATATGTATTTCATTGTTAATACACTTAATAATATATTTACTTATCATTTAACATAATTAACCAAGTGTATCAATATCTTAATATGATTCATATGTACCTAGTAAGACGTTGTTATAACAATAATCGTTATATATATCGTTTTCGAGTTTCTTAAATTAATAGTCTCATTTTTATGTATATAACTCATTGTTAAAATACCTAATGAGATACATACTTATAATAAAATCATGTTAACTATATATATAACCATATATATGTCATTGTATAGTTTTTACAATTTTTAACGTTCGTGAATCACCGGTCAACATGGGTGGTCAATTGTCTATATGAAACCTATTTCAATTAATCAAGTCTTAACAAGTTTGATTGTTTAACATGTTGGAAACACTTAATCATGTAAATAACAATTTCATTTAATATATATATAAACATGGAAAAGTTCGGGTCACTACAGTACCTACCCGTTAAATAAATTTCGTCCCGAAATTTTAAGCAGTTGGAGGTGTTGACGTATCTTCTTGAAATAAATGCGTGTATTTCTTCTTCATCTGATCTTCACACTCCCAGATGAACTCGGGTCCTCTACGAGCATTCCATCGAACCTTAACAATCAGTATCTTGTTTTGTTTAAGTCTCTTAACCTCACGATCCATTATTTCGACGGGTTCTTCAATGAATTGAAGTTTTTCATTGATTTGGATTTCGTCAAACGGAATAGTGAGATCTTCTTTAGCAAAACATTTCTTCAAATTTGAGACGTGGAAAGTGTTATGTACAGCCGCGAGTTGTTGAGGTAGCTCCAGTTGGTAAGCTACTGGTCCGACACGATCTATAATCTTGAATGGTCCAATGTACCTTGGATTTAGTTTCCCCCGTTTACCAAATCGAACAACGCCTTTCCAAGGTGAAACCTTAAGCATGACCGTTTCTCCAATTTCAAACTCTATATCTTTTCTTTTACTGTCCGCGTAGCTCTTTTGTCGACTCTGGGCGGTTTTCAATCTTTGTTGAATTTGGATGATTTTCTCGGTAGTTTCTTGTATTATCTCCGGACCCGTAATCTGTCTATCCCCCACTTCACTCCAACAAATCGGAGACCTGCACTTTCTACCATAAAGTGCTTCAAACGACGCCATCTCAATGCTTGAATGGTAGCTGTTGTTGTAGGAAAATTCTGCTAACGGTAGATGTCGATCCCAACTGTTTCCGAAATCAATAACACAAGCTCGTAGCATGTCTTCAAGCGTTTGTATCGTTCTTTCGCTCTGCCCATCAGTTTGTGGATGATAGGCAGTACTCATGTCTAGACGAGTTCCTAATGCTTGCTGTAATGTCTGCCAGAATCTTGAAATAAATCTGCCATCCCTATCAGAGATAATAGAGATTGGTACTCCATGTCTGGAGACGACTTCCTTCAAATACAGTCGTTCTAACTTCTCCATCATGTCATCTTCTCTTATTGACAGGAAGTGTGCTGACTTGGTGAGACGATCAACTATTACCCAAATAGTATCAAAACCACTTGCAGTCCTTGGCAATTTAGTGATGAAATCCATGGTAATGTTTTCCCATTTCCATTCAGGGATTTCGGGTTGTTGAAGTAGACCTGATGGTTTCTGATGCTCAGCTTTGACCTTACATTCTCCTACGTATTTAGCAACATCGGCTTTCATACCCGGCCACCAAAAATGTTTCTTGAGATCCTTGTACATCTTCCCCGTTCCAGGATGTATTGAGTATCTGGTTTTATGAGCTTCTCTAAGTACCATTTCTCTCATATCTCCAAATTTTGGTACCCAAATTCTTTCAGCCCTATACCGGGTTCCGTCTTCCCGAATATTAAGATGCTTCTCCGATCCTTTGGGTATTCATCCTTTAATTTTCCCTCTTTTAAAACTCCTTGTTGCGCCTCTTTTATTTGAGTAGTAAGGTTAGTGTGAATCATTATATTCAAAGATTTTACTCGAATGGGTTCTCTGTCCTTTCTGCTCAAGGCGTCGGCTACCACATTTGCCTTCCCCGGGTGGTAATGAATCTCAAAGTCGTAATCATTCAACAATTCAATCCACCTACGCTGCCTCATATTCAGTTGTTTCTGATTAAATATGTGTTGAAGACTTTTGTGGTCGGTATATATAATACTTTTGACCCCATATAAGTAGTGCCTCCAAGTCTTTAATGCAAAAACAACCGCGCCTAATTCCAAATCATGCGTCGTATAATTTTGCTCGTGAATCTTCAATTGTCTAGACGCATAAACAATCACCTTCGTCCGTTGCATTAATACACAATCGAGACCTTACTTTGATGCATCACAATAAATCACAAAATCATCATTCCCTTCAGGAAATGACAGTATAGGTGCCGTAGTTAGCTTTTTCTTCAATAATTGAAACGCTTTCTCTTGTTCATCCCTCCATTCAAATTTCTTCCCTTTATGCGTTAATGTAGTCAAGGGTTTTGCTATTCTGGAAAAGTCTTGGATGAATCTTCTGTAGTAACCAGCCAATCCTAAAAATTGACGTATATGCTTCAGAGTTTTTGGGGTTTCCCACTTTTCAACGGTTTCGATCTTTGACGGGTCCACCTGGATACCTTCTTTGTTCACTATGTGACCGAGGAATTGAACTTCTTCCAACCAAAATGTACACTTTGAAAACTTAGCGTACAGTTTTTCTTTCCTCAATACTTCTAGCACTTTTCTCAAATGTTCTTCGTGCTCTTGATCATTCTTTGAGTAAATAAGTATGTCATCGATGAAAACAATGACAAACTTGTCAAGATATGGCCCACAAACTCGGTTCATAAGGTCCATGAACACAGCTGGTGCGTTAGTCAATCCAAACGGCATAACCATAAACTCGTAATGACCATAACGCGTCCTAAAAGCAGTTTTTGGAATATCATCCTCCTTTACTCGCATTTGATGATATCCAGATCGTAAATCGATCTTCGAATAAACCGATGAGCATTGTAGTTGATCAAATAAGTCGTCAATTCTCGGCAGTGGATAACAGTTTTTGATGGTAAGTTTGTTCAACTCTCTGTAGTCAATACACAACCTAAATGTACCATCCTTCTTCTTGACAGACAAAACAGGAGCTCCCCATGGTGATGTGCTTGGTCGAATGAAACAACGTTCTAACAGTTCTTGCAGTTGGCTTTGCAGTTCTTTCATCTCACTGGGTGCGAGTCTATAAGGAGCACGAGCTATTGGTGCAGCTCCTGGTACAAGATCTATTTGAAATTCAACAGATCGATGTGGAGGTAGTCCCGGTAATTCTTTCAGGAATACATCGGGAAATTCTTTTGCGACGGGAACATCATTGATGCTCTTTTCTTCAGTTTGTACTTTCTCGACGTGTGCTAGAACAGCATAGCAACCTTTTCTTATTAGTTTTTGTGCCTTCAAATTACTAATAAGATGTAGCGTCATGTTGTCCTTTTCTCCGTATACCATTAAGGGTTCTCCTTCTTCTCGTACAATGCAAATTGCATTTTTATAACATACGATCTCTGCTTTCACCTTCTTCAGCCAGTCCATGCCAACTATTACATCAAAACTCCCTAACTCTACTGGTATCAAATCAATCTTAAATATTTCGCTACCCAGTTTAATTTCTCGATTCCGGCATATATTATCTGCTGAAATTAATTTACCGTTTGCTAATTCGAGTAAAAATTTACTATCCAACGGCGTCAATGGACAACTTAATTTAGCACAAAAATCTCTACTCATATAGCTTCTATCCGCACCCGAATCAAATAAAACGTAAGCAGATTTATTGTCAATAAGAAACGTACCCGTAACAAGCTCCGGGTCTTCCTGTGCCTCTGCAGCATTAATATTGAAAACTCTTCCGCGGCCTTGTCCATTCGTGTTCTCCTGGTTCGGGCAATTTCTAATAATGTGGCCCAGTTTTCCACATTTATAACAAACTACATTGGCATAACTTGCTCCGACACTACTTGCTCCGCCATTACTCGTTCTGACACCATTTATTCCTTTCGTTCTGTTAACCCCTGGTCCATAGACCTCACACTTCGCCGCGCTATGACCATTTCTTTTACACTTGTTGCAAAATTTGGTGCAGAACCCCGAGTGATACTTTTCACACCTTTGGTATAGCTGCTTCTGATTGTTGTTGTTGTTGCGGTTGTTATTGTTGTTGGGATGATTGTTGTAGTTGCTATTGTTGTTGTTGTTGTTGTTGTTGTTGTTGTTGTTGTTGTTGTTGTTGTTGTTGTTGTTGTTGTTGGGCCATTTGTTGTAGTTGCGATTGATGTTGCGATTGTTGGGATAATTGTTGCGATTATTATTGTAATTGTTGTTGTTGTTGTATTGGTGATTCTTATCACCGTTTTCCTCCCACTTTCTTTTGACTTGCTTCACATTGGCCTCTTCAGCCGTCTGTTCTTTAATTCTTTCCTCAATCTGGTTCACTAGTTTGTGAGCCATTCTACATGCCTGTTGTATGGAGGCGGGCTCGTGTGAACTTATATCTTCTTGGATTCTTTCCGGTAATCCTTTCACAAACGCGTCGATCTTCTCTTCCTCATCTTCGAACACTCCCGGACACAATAGGCACAGTTCTGTGAATCGTCTTTCGTACGTGGTAATATCAAATCCTTGGGTTCGTAACCCTCTAAGTTCTGTCTTGAGCTTATTGACCTCGGTTCTGGGACGGTACTTCTCGTTCATCAAGTGCTTGAATGCTGACCACGGTAGTGCGTACGCATCATCTTGTCCCATTTGCTCTAGATAGGTATTCCACCATGTTAACGCAGAACCTGTGAAGGTATGCGTAGCGTACTTCAATTTGTCCTCTTCAGTACACTTACTTATGGCAAACACCGATTCGACCTTCTCGGTCCACCGTTTCAATCCGATCGGTCCTTCGGTTCCATCAAATTCCAAAGGTTTGCAGGCAGTGAATTCTTTGTAGGTGCATCCTACACGATTTCCTATACTGCTAGATCCAAGGTTATTGTTGGTATGTAGCGCAGCCTGTACTGCAGCTATGTTTGAAGCTAGAAAAGTACGGAATTCCTCTTCATTCATATTCACGGTGTGTCGACTAGTCGGTGCCATTTCCTTCAAAATAGTCAAATGGAACAAGTTAATCATACAGAATATTAAGAGTAGTTAATAGTATTTCGTAGCATAATATGAACTCATTTATAAAAGCTTTTTCTTCATATTAGCGTTTTATAAGTTTAAATTCGGGTAGTACCTACCCGTTAAGTTCATACTTAGTAGCTAATATACAATTCAACTACTACAATTCTATATGAAAAACTGATTATAATAATATTTCGCGTTCAAACTTTTATACAATATATTACAAACTTACAATACCGCTTATTTTACATAAAGCATGAAATATAGCACACAATAACTTTGATACGATATAGTTGTGAAGATAATTCTAGCTAGTACACAAGTCGTTCAGCAAAGGCAATAAAGACACGTAATTCATACGTCCAGAAACAAGTCATGCATTCTGGTTTTACTAGGACTACTTCCCATCCTTGGTCTTGTGGAACATAACCGTTATGGCCGTTGATAAGACAGCGTGTTGTAACGTCGTCAAAGGGATGAGGGTTACGTAATGACCAACAGTCTCGTAATAACCTAAAAACCTCATTTCTTACCCCAATTACCGACTCCGTCACTTGTGGGAACGTTTTGTTTAATAGTTGTAGCCCGATATTCTTTTTCTCACTTTGGTGAGAAGCGACATTACTAACCCGTAAGCATAGCATGCTTCTTTATGTTGCATGTTAGCCGCTTTTTCTAAATCATGAAGTCCTATATTCGGATACATTGAGTCAAAATAATTTCTTAACCCGTTGCGTAAAATAGCATTTGGGTTCCCCGCAATATATGCGTCAAAGTAAACACATCGTAACTTATGGGTTTCCCAATGTGATATCCCCCATCTTTCAAACGAAAGTCTCTTATAAACCAAGACATTCTTGGAACGTTCTTCGAATGTCTTACAAACTGATTTCACCGTAAATAGTTGTGCCGAAGAATTCTGACCGACTCTAGACAAGATTTCATCAATCATGTCTCCGGGTAGGTCTCTTAAAATATTAAGTTGTCTATCCATTTTTGTGTTTTTATACTGTAAAATAGACAAGAGTTAGATTCATAAAAAAAAATACTTATTAATACAAGCAATTTTTACATATATCATAAAGCATAAGCACACTATATTACATATATTACACCACACGAATACAACTATCTTATTCCGACTCGCTCGTTTCTTCTTCTCCGGTTTTGGTTCGTTTTGCCAAGTTTCTAGGGATATATGATGTTCCCCTAATACGAGTTGTCGTTTTCCACAACGGTTTAGAAAAACCTGGTGGTTTAGAGGTTCCCGGGTCATTGTTACAACTTAAGGGCTTCGGGGGTTGACGATACATATTGATAATGCTAAAAACAAACATATATTTCATAGCATTATTCCTCAAGAAAGACAAGCTTTTAGTTGCAAATGTTCTATTTACAAGTGATATTTGTTTAAATAATAAAAGGTGAAGATAAAAGACAGATTCGACGAATTGAAGACGCAAACGACCAAAAAGCTCAAAAGTACAAAAGACAATAAAAAAGGTTCCAATTATTGACAAGAAACGTCTCGAAATTAAAAAAGTACAAGATTCAAAACGCAAAGTACAAGATATTAAATTGTACGCAAGTACAAAAGTCAACTCTCAACGCTCGACGCAACGGACTAAAAATTACAAGTCAACTATGCACATAAATATAATATAATATTTAAATAATTCTTATAATTATTTAATATATTATATTTATATTTAAAACCGTCGGTAAACAAAGAGCCAAGCTTGTGTGAGCTGTAAAAGTAAACTCCGCGACTCGCGGAGTTTGAAGGCCAAAATGGCCGCGAGTCGCGGAGCCCCAAAATGAGAAACTGCCTATAAAGCCAACCGAATTCTGATCATTTTAATCATCTTTTTCTTCTTCTCTCATAATACTACGTAAATATTTATATTTATATTTTAATTTTAATTTTAATTATAATTCTAATAATAAGGGTATGTTAGCGAATGTTGTAAGGGTGTAAGTCGAAATTCTGTCCGTGTAACGCTACGCTATTTTTAATCATTGTAAGTTATGTTCAACCTTTTTACATTAATGTCTCGTAGCTAAGTTATTATTATGCTTATTTAAAACGAAGTAATCATGATGTTGGGCTAATTATTAAAATTGGGTAATTGGGCTTTGTACCATAATTGGGGTTTGGACAAAAGAACGACACTTGTGGAAATTAGACTATGAGCTATTAATGGGCTTTATATTTGTTTAACTAAATGATAGTTTGTTAATGTTAATATAAAGATTTACAATTGGGCGTCCCTATAAATTACCATACACTCAATCGGACACGATGGGCGGGGTATTTATATGTACGAATAATCGTTCATTTAACCGGACACGGGAATGGATTAATAGCCACTAGAATAATTAAAACAGGGGTGAAATTATGTACAAGGACACTTGGTATAATTGATAACAAAATATTAAAACCTTGGGTTACACTCAGTCGACATCCTGGTGTAATTATTAAACAAAGTATTAAAATCTTGTTACAGTTTAAGTCCCCAATTAGTTGGAATATTTAACTTCGAGTATAAGAATAATTTGACGAGGACACTCGCACTTTATATTTATGACTGATGGACTGTTATGGACAAAAACCAGACGGATATATTAAATAATCCAGGACAAAGGACAATTAACCCATGGGCATAAAACTAAAATCAACACGTCAAACATCATGATTACGGAAGTTTAAATAAGCATAATTCTTTTATTTCATATTTAATTTCCTTTATTTTATATTTAATTGCACTTCTAATTATCGCATTTTTATTGTTATTGTATTTAATTGCACTTTTAATTATCGTACTTTTTAATTATCGCAAGTTTATTTTATCGCACTTTTATTATTCGCAATTTCATTATCGTTATTTACTTTATGCTTTAATTTAAAGTCTTGTATTTATTTGGTTTTAACTGCGACTAAAGTTTTAAAATCGACAAACCGGTCATTAAACGGTAAAACCCCCCCTTTATAATAATAATATTACTTATATATATATATATATATATATATATATATATATATATATATATATATATATATATATATATATATATATATATATATATATATATATATATATATATATATATATTTGTATTTTTATAAAAGTAAACTAATATAGCGTTAAGCTTTGTTTAAAAAGATTCCCTGTGGAACGAACCGGACTTACTAAAAACTACACTACTGTACGATTAGGTACACTGCCTATAAGTGTTGTAGCAAGGTTTAAGTATATCCATTCTATAAATAAATAAATATCTTGTGTAAAATTGTATCGTATTTAATAGTATTTTCTGTAAAAATAAGCTATTTTATATACTACTCTGCTAAAACATCAAGTATTTTTGGCGCCGCTGCCGGGGAAAACTCTTAAACGCCGGAAGCGCAACGCTAATATATAAAAAAAAAGGATTTTTTTTGAATTTACTTTTATTAAAATTCGTTTTTATAAAAATACGTTTTAAAAATTCGAAAATATAAAAAGAAAAAAAAAGTATTTTTAAGATTTTCTAAAAATATTTAAGTTTTATAAAGTTTCTTTATTTTTATATAAGTTTTATTTAATTATTTTGTTTTAATTTAAAACATAAAAAAATAAAAATAAAAAACCAAAAAAATAAAAAAAAATTTATTATATATAAATCTATTTTTAAGATATTTTTAAAAATTATAAAGTAAGTTCTATTTTTATTTAAGTTTTTAATTATAAGTTTTTATTATACAATATAAACAGAAAATATAAAAAAAGAAAAAAAAAAAAAAAAACGCGTCAGTTTTAAACTGTTCCAGGTTTGAATTTCTGAACCCCGCGACTCGCGGGGTTTGATGCTTTGAATACCGCAACTCGCGGAGTAAACCTGACACGCTGACAGAAACCCTAATTCAGTATTAATTACGAGTAATTATTAATAATTATTATTTTAAACCCTAATTAATTATTATTATTATTATAATTAGTTTTATTATAATTAGTTTTACTTTTTATTTAATTTGTTTTATTTAGTTAAATTAGTTTAATTAAATTGTAAAATTAGTAGTTTTATTAAATAAATAATATAAAAATAATATTTTTATAAAAATTGTACTTTTTACAACTTTTTGTATATTTTTATATTTTATCCCTTTTTAATTGTTTTAGCGTAATATTTGTATATTTAGCTCATATTTAGTTTTAAACTTAGTTTTTGCCATAGTTATTTTTACTTCTAGATTTTTAGGCTTTGCCGTAAAATCCCTTAAGTGCTTTTTATTTAGACTAAGATTTAGGTGCTTTAGAATTTTGCGACGCCTTTTTAAGTTTTAGTTTCTTTTTAAGTTATTTCCATTTGGGATATAGGTTTTCCTGTAAGCTTTAATATTTTTAGACACCTTTTACTATGTACCAATTATCATTCCAATTAGTTATCTCAATTTGCGATTATAATTTTAAGTTAGTTGTAGTAATAAGGTTAGGTTAGTCAAGTACTTTTAAGTTTTATAAGTTTCTTTAATTTTTCCGTCACCTTTTATTTTTCAACCATTTTTCCTTTTCCGACGAACTCTTTTTCTTTCTTATTTCTCGCTATTCTAGTTTTTAGGACATAGATTTTTATTCTACTTCTTATCTAATTTTCTTAAAATTACGAAAATTTATTTTAAGTGGTTAAATTGATAGACATCAAAATTTTCTGGTTCGTAGTAATAGTTGGATTTGTACGTGGACCGGGTTATTAGAGCCAAACAGTCCTCAATTATATTGAGACCAAACGAATCCTGCCCCTCTGCTGCATCTTTTGGCTATTCAAAACGTGGGCAAAATCAGAAAAGTCTATTAATTGGATAACTTATTATAATTTTTCTTTCCTTTTAAAAACTAATAGGATATTCAGTGAATGCACCGAGCAAGACAATCACCACCTTTTGTACGTTCACCACCTGTAACTAGATCAAGACATTTAGCAAATATAACCGCCGTTGATTTTTCTTTAGAATCGTCATCCAGTCAACCAAGTACTTCAGTTCAAATTTCCAATAATCCATTTTTTGAACCCGACCTCACAATTGAGAATCCAGAGAATATTCAGGAACGGTTCGTAGATCCTGAACCACTAAACTTTTCTCCGGAACCACCAATCATTCAAACAGAGATTGTTGAGGAACGAACCATTAAATCAGAATCCTCTAGTGATTCCGATTTAACAAATTCAATTATGGAGAATCTGGAATCTTTAAGTATGGAAGACCGAATGAGAGCTAAACGCACTGGCCAAGGTCACGCAATTACTCATCCAGACATTAATGCGCCAGATTATGAAATCAAAGGACAAATTCTACACATGGTGACTAATCAATGCCAATTTAGCGGTGCGCCGAAGGAAGATCCAAATGAACATCTACGTACCTTTAATAGGATCTGCACACTATTTAAAATCCGAGAAGTGGAGGATGAACAGATATATCTCATGTTATTTCCCTGGACTTTAAAGGGAGAAGCCAAAGATTGGTTGGAATCATTACCTGAAGGGGCGATCGATACATGGGATGTTTTAGTTGACAAATTTCTTAAACAATTCTTTCCTGCATCTAAAGCCGTAAGACTTCAAGCAGAAATTGTTACGTTTACACAGAAACCGATTGAAAATCTATATGAGGCATGGACTAGATATGGAAAGTTGTTAAGAGGATGTCCGCAACATGGTTTAGACACCTGTCAAATAGTACAAATATTCTACCAAGGATGCGACATCACTATAAGGAAAGACATAGATATAGCAGCTGGTGGTTCTATTATGAAGAAAACCGAAACTGATGCTTACAAAATTATTGATAACACTGCTTCCCACTCACATGAGTGGCACCAAGAAAAAGACATCGTTAGATCATCTAAAGCAGCTAGAGCCGATTCTAGCCATGACTTAGATTCCATTTCCGCAAAGATAGATGTTGTGGAGAGACGAATGGAAAAGATGACTAAAGATATTCACTCAATACGAATTAGTTGTGAGCAATGTGGAGGACCACATTTGACAAAAGATTGTCTCAGTATTGAATTAACAATGGAACAAAGAGAGAATATTTCATACATAAACCAAAGGCCTGGAAATAATTATCAGAATAATTATCAACCGCCAAGACCGATTTACAATCAAAACCAGAATTATAACCGAAATATTCCATACAACAACCAACAAGGTCCTAGCAATCAACAAGTATCCAATAATACTTACAATCAGCAAAGA
Organism: Rutidosis leptorrhynchoides; assembly: GCF_046630445.1. Lineage (NCBI taxonomy): Eukaryota > Viridiplantae > Streptophyta > Magnoliopsida > Asterales > Asteraceae > Rutidosis > Rutidosis leptorrhynchoides. Next base: position 86,513,215 of record NC_092335.1, on the reverse strand, counting down.
CCTAATTTTCAAAACAAACCACCACAACAAACCGATGATAAAAAGCCAAATTTAGAAGATATGATGACGAAGCTAGTTGAAACTCAAACGCAGTTTTTCACATCTCAAAAACAAACCAATGAACAAAATGCTCAAGCATTTAGAAATCAACAAGCTTCTATTCAAAATCTGGAACAAGAAGTAAGTAACCTAGCAAGGTTAATAGGTGAAAGAAAGCCAGGAAGTCTACCTAGTGATACAAATGCTAACCCCCGGAATGAAACAGCTAAAGCCATTACCACAAGAAGTGGTACAACACTTAAACCACCTGAAATACCTGTAACTTCTGATGAAACTATTCCTACTCCACAAGAACCACAACCTGATCAAGATAAGGAAAAAGAACCGGTAGTTGAAAAGGTTAATGAAGATAACACAGTTAAGGATAAACCTTATGTTAAACCATACCAACCACCACTTCCTTACCCGAGTAAAATGAAGAAAGAGAAACTTGAAGCCGAGCAATCCAAATTCTTGGATATGTTTAAACAGATAAATGTAAATCTTCCTTTCATTGATGTGATTTCAGGAATGCCTAGATATACTAAATTCTTGAAAGATCTAATCTCAAATAGAAAGAAAATGGAAGAACTCTCGGCTGTTACTATGAATGCTAATTGTTCAGCAGTGCTGTTGAATAAGATACCAGAAAAACTATCTGATCCAGGAAGTTTCACAATTCCATGTTTTCTGGGTAGTCTTAGTTCAATAGAAGCATTGGCAGACTTAGGTGCTAGTATAAATCTAATGCCATACAACTAGCCGATAGATCAATAAAATATCCTAGAGGGATAATGGAGAACATGCTAGTTAAAGTTGGTACTTTAGTATTTCCAGTAGATTTTGTTGTTCTGGACATGGAAGAAGATTCTCAAGTTCCTCTCATATTAGGAAGACCATTCTTAAACACGGATAAAGCAATGATAGACGTGTTCGGTAAAAAACTGACCCTAAGTATAGAGGATGAGAGTGTTACCTTTTCAGTTGATAGAGCAATGCAACAATCACAATCTGCAGATGATACATGTTATTATATTCAAACTATAGATGCACATGCAGAATTATTAGAAGAATTTCCAGAATTACAAGGAACAGGAGAATGTTCTTTAGGAGAAGGTAATGAACCAATTGATGAAGCTGAAATGTTAGCTACACTTATAGCTAATGGATATGAACCAACAACAGAAGAAATCCAAATGCTAAAAGAAGAAGACAGATATCGATACAAATCATCGATAGAAGAACCTCCGAAATTAGAGTTAAAGCCACTTCCAAACCATTTGGAATACGCTTATTTACAAGGTGAATCTGAATTACCTGTAATAATATCGTCTTCTCTTACTGAAAATGAGAAATCACAACTCATTTCTGTGTTGAAAGCTCATAAACCAGCCATTGCATGGAAGATTCATGATATTAAAGGAATAAGTCCTTCGTATTGCACACATAAAATCCTTATGGAAGAAGGTCATAAAACGTATGTGCAACGCCAACGAAGACTAAATCCTAATATGCAAGATGTAGTTAAGAAAGAGATTATTAAACTGCTAGATGCAGGTTTAATTTATCCAATCTCTGATAGTCCATGGGTAAGCCCAGTTCAATGCGTGCCTAAGAAGGGTGGCATGACTGTCATTACAAATGAGAAAAATGAGCTTATTCCTACTAGGACTGTAACAGGATGGCGTGTATGTATTGATTATAGAAAATTAAATGATGCCACCAGAAAAGATCACTTTCCCTTACCTTTCATTGATCAAATGTTGGAAAGATTAGCCGGAAATAGTTACTATTGTTTTCTAGATGGATTTTCCGGATATTTTCAAATTCCAATAGCACCCAAAGATCAAGAGAAAATCACATTCACGTGCCCTTATGGTACTTTTGCTTACAAACGCATGCCATTTGGACTTTGTAACGCTCCTGCAACCTTTCAAAGGTGTATGATGACGATTTTTCACGACATGATAGAAGAATGCATGGAAGTATTCATGGATGACTTTTCAGTCTTCGGTGATACATTTGAATCATGTCTAGTTAATCTTGAACGAATGCTAATTAGATGCGAAAAATCAAATCTAGTACTTAATTGGGAAAAATGCCATTTCATGGTTAAAGAAGGCATCGTTCTTGGTCATAAAATTTCAAAAGAAGGAATTGAAGTGGATAGAGCTAAAGTAGATGTAATTGCTAAACTTCCACATCCCACCAATGTTAGAGGAGTTAGGAGTTTTCTAGGGCATGCCAGTTTTTACCGACGTTTCATAAAAGATTTTTCAAAAATTGTCACTCCTATGAATAAACTCCTAGAAAAGGATGCTCCATTCATCTTTTCAGATGAGTGTATCAAATCTTTTAATATTCTTAAAGAAAAACTTACTAATGCGCCGATCATGATAACACCAAATTGGAATCTACCATTTGAACTAATGTGCGATGCAAGTGATTTTGCAATGGGAGCCGTTTTAGGACAAAGGATTGAAAAACGATTTCAACCTATATATTATGCTAGTAAGACATTACAAGGAGCACAAACGAACTATACAACTACTGAAAAAGAACTCCTTGCTATTGTCTTTGCTTTTGACAAATTTCGATCATATCTCGTTCTAGCGAAAACGGTGGTCTATACCGACCATTCTGCTCTTAGATACCTATTTTCGAAACAAGATGCTAAACCAAGATTAATCCGTTGGATCTTACTCTTACAAGAGTTTGATATTGAAATCCGAGATAAAAGAGGAGCAGAAAATCTCGCCGCTGATCATCTTTCTCGTCTTGAAAATCCCGAATTAGAAGTTCTAAATGAATCAGCCATACAAGACAACTTTCCCGATGAATATCTATTGAAGATAGATTATAAAGAAATACCATGGTTTGCAGACTATGCAAACTATTTAGTATGTGGATTCCTTGAAAAAGGATTATCGTACCAAAGACGAAAGAAATTCTTCAGTGATATAAAACACTATTTTTGGGAAGATCCACATCTGTTTAAAAGTTGTCCAGATGGAATAATACGCCGATGTGTATTTGGAGATGAAGCTAGTAAAATTTTAAACCATTGTCACACAGGACCAACTGGAGGGCATTATGGGCCTCAACTAACAGCAAGAAAAGTTTATGATGCTGGATTCTATTGGCCTACAATTTACAAAGACGCACACCTTCTTTGCAAATCCTGTGATGCTTGTCAAAGGGCCGAAAAAATAAGTCAACGTGATCATCCAAGTATGTGAAGTATTTGACATTTGGGGTATAGACTTTATGGGTCCATTTCCAAAATCTCATAATAATCTTTATATACTCGTAGCCATTGATTATGTATCTAAATGGGCGGAAGCACAAGCTCTCCCAACTAACGATGCACGAGTTGTAGTCAACTTTTTAAAACGTCTTTTTGCAAGGTTTGGAACACCGAAAGCTTTAATAAGTGATCAGGGTACTCATTTCTGTAATAATCAACTTGAGAAAGTTCTTAAAAGATATGGAGTAACTCATAAAATCTCCACCGCATATCATCCACAAACAAGTGGACAAGTTGAAAATACCAACCGAGCTTTAAAACGTATTCTAGAGAAAACCGTAGGATCAAATCCGAAGGAATGGTCCATTAAATTGGAGGATGCACTCTGGGCTTTTAGAACAGCCTACAAAACTCCAATTGGAACCACACCTTTTAGACTTGTTTATGGAAAAGCATGTCATCTTCCAGTAGAAATTGAACACAAAGCATTTTGGGCTTTGAAGACATGTAATCTTGATTTACATGAAGCCAGACGTCTACGATTAAGTCAACTTAACGAATTAGAAGAATTAAGACATGAAGCATACGATAATTCGTTAATCTATAAAGAAAGAACGAAGAAATGGCATGATAAAAGAATCAGAAGTTCAAAAGAATTTAAAGAAGGAGACAGAGTTCTTCTTTTCAATTCACGATTCAAGCTATTTCCTGGAAAATTGAAATCAAGATGGTCTGGACCATTCATAGTCAAAAGAGTTTTCCCATACGGAACGATAGAATTAATAAATTCAAATGGGATTGAATTTAAAGTTAATGGTCACAGAGTTAAACATTACATACATGGTCCGATGGAAGTCGACAACAAAGTTAATCACAATTTCGACACCACAGCTAACTAAGTGTGGGGAGAATCAAGTCTTTAAAGGATAATATGTATTTCTGTTAGAGTTAGATTGTCTGTTTTCGTGTAGTTCACGAAAATGGAACCCGAATGGTCTTTCCCTAGCAGACCCTAAAGAACTAGTCTTCTCCCCCCATTCTGAATTTTTATTTTTTTTAGGTTTTTACGAAATGAAGACTGCCTGTGAACTAAACCATGGTCTAATGCTACACGCTTTGATCACTAAACGTAATAATGACATACTACCGAGTGAATTAGTATCAGTAATCAGAGAAAGAATGGACGGAGTTAGAAAAGAATCCAGATGCGAAGATAATAAGTTACAATTTGGTAAAGGAAAATCAAAATCCGCAGCAAAAAGAAGAGCACGACACCTAGAACGATGTCACAAATGCGGAAAATGGTCACATGGAGGTAAATGTTCAAATAATCAAACCTATTCAAATACCGAATTTGTTACTTTATGCAGAGACGGACCGTTCATATGTTTAGAAGAAAAGACACTGAATGCTCGAGGTTACGCCTATGTAGCCATGGAAAACCAATTAAACCGACTATCTTATGAATGGGATAGATCCTATAACTAAGAAATCTATTTCACAGGTAAGTCTGTACAGTTTTTATTTTATTATTTTTTTTTTAACCTTTTGATAATAAACGCTAATTTGTTCGCTAAAAAGTATTAAATTGGTATTAAATAAAATTAGGTTTGGCGACCGAAATTATTGATATCATACAAAAATTTATTACATCACTGCGAAATTTAACGTTTATTCTTTAGGTATAAATATCTTTAATCAATCAACCCAAAATATTTCAAAAATTCATCATGAGTTAAATTAGGTCTTAGAACCGAAATTACTTTACCGAAAAGAGGGGCGCATATTTTTGATAATATTTGATTGATTAAAGTGGGATAAAAAGTCAAAAAGATTTTTAATTTTATTTTTACCATGTTTTTAAAATTAATATATAAATCTTAAATTAATATTGCAAACTTTGTAAAAACAATATTTGTAAAATTGTAAATATTTGAAAAATTAATATTAGTTTGGTGTAAATTTATAATATGAATTTCTAAAATTAAGATTGGTGTGAATTTTTTATTTTATGAATTTTTAATTTTATGCATTTTAAATTTTAGGTTTGGTGTGAATTTTTAATATTAATTTTGAATTTTATATTTAAATTGTGTGAATTTAAAAACAAAAATTTACTTTATCTCATTAAGTAAAAAAATATGATTTTTAAAATTCATCGTAAGTTGAAGACTAGGTCTTTGAACCGAAATTGCTTTACCCAAGGGAGGGACGAGAACTTTTATTATCATTATTTTTAATCTTATTGAATTAAAGTATGCCAAAAACATTAAAAAACCCCAAAAATCTTAGCTTTTAAAACAATCGCTACAAAAAGACAAATTTTAAAATTTTGTCGAAGGACGGACTAGGACATCGATCCGAAACGACCTCGTCCTAAATAACAAGGGAAACAAAATTTTAAAATTAATTACTTAATTGTTTTATAAGTTAAAGATTATAATAAAAAAAAAATAAACTCCGCGACTCACGGAGTTTGAAGGGTCTAAACACCGCGAGTCGCGGGAGGACCAAAATACAGAAAAAAATATAAACGCACAAACTGATCAGTCCACACCCCCAAAACAGAAAACACTGCGAAATACTCCGAAAAAAACACCCAAAAACACCCCCAAAATCACAATTTTTAACCGTTAATCACCAAATCTTTTACTAAAATCATGTTGAGAAGGATGCTATCTAGGAATTACTCAAGAAAAACGGTAAATTTCTACACCTAAACACCATTTAATCCGAAATTTGGTGTTCTTGAGCAATTTTTTCCCCAATTTGATTTTGATTTTTTTAGTGTAATTAGGCTTAAATTGTTTATGTATTATGCTTGTATAACCTAGATTGATGCTGTTTAACATGATTAGAAGCCTTAAACTTCAAATTTAGAGTAATCTAGGGTTTGTGTTCTTGAGCAAATTTGGGGCTTTTTGATATAAACAGGTTATGGCCAATTTTTGTCATGAATTGTTGCTAAATTAAGTAGTGTAACATGTCTAGGTAGTTAAATGATCCAAACTTTGAGCCTAAACATGATTTTGAGAATTAAAGTGGACTTTTTCAAGTCTAAAATTCATGAACTTGATTTTTGAAAGATAATGCCATTTGAAACTTGTTTAATTGCTAGTAATGATTATTTTGACATGTTATTTGAGTTGAATGCTTATGAACTTGACGAACATTTTCGTATATGCTTATTTGAAAAAGTGTAGATTTGATGAAAATATGAAAATGAGCTTAAGTTTGATATAAATTGATCATGTCATTGTAATTATTTTGATTGATGATTTTGCTGACACTAATGCATATTTGGATGCACAAAAATTGTGTTTGATGTGTTTTGCAGACTGAAAGGGGTGAATCTTCATCCCAAGCCCGCAATGCTCCTGCTGAGAATGCGGAATAACAGGAGGTGGATAACTACTACAAGCAGGATATACCTCATCCAGTCATGACCTTTTCTGATATGCACTTGGAAGAGTTGCACCCGAACCTGAGATTTGACAGACTTTGGATAGATTATCCAAAATATCAAAGGGGTTTGCATACTCTTCATTCTAAGGTTGTTGTGGTACCGAGGGTCATAGAATGGGGACCCTTAGAAGCTGTAGAATTGGCTGGGACAATTAGGGAATTACTTGTACAGAGGTATTGTAATTCTACTTTTAATGACTGGGTACGTTTATTCACCATGCGTAGACCTGTATATAAAGTATGGTGTGAAGAATTGTTATGTAGTATAGAATTAAATGATCGGGTAGCTAGTTTAACCGACCGATCATTTATTAGATTTTTGTTAGGAGGTTCGATGCGCCACATGTCTTTACTAGACATGGCTCAGGCTTTACGTATATATACGCCTGAGGAGTTAGCATCTGCCGATTGTAGAGGGTTGATACTAAATGGTAGAAAGATAGATGAAAATTTTGATACACACGGTGTGTGGAGTCAAATGACAAGCCATCACCGTTTCAAAGGGGGAAATTACTCTTATTTGGATATAGATAGAGCCGAATTAAGAGTGATTCATAGGTTTTTAGCTAATTCGATTACACAAAGAGGTAAGAACAAGGAAAAGGTAAATGAACAGGATTTGTTTTACCATATGTGTATTCGAGACCCACAAAGCGCTGTAAGTATACCATATTGTGTGGGTTATTATTTATCAGCTATGGTTAGGGGGATGCGACCGCATAGCATAATAGGAGGTGGTATTTTTATTACTTTGATTGGTGAATATCTCGGTGTGGATATAAGTCGGGGGGGATTATTAGTAGAAGAACCAGAACCCCGCGATACTATAGGTTTAAATGTATACCATGGTGCGAAAGTTTTGAAGAGGCGAAATAACGCCGCAGTACCATACCATGGTAGACATCCACAGGTTGAGAGAAACCAACAGCAAGGTAATGTAGGAGGGGGGAATGAGATGCAAGAAATGCAAAGGTTTATAGCTTCACAGGAGTACGAAAATGCTAGACAGAGATCATTTGAAGATTGGCAAGTTCATCAGAACCAAATCATAGCTCATTGCCAACATATAGGTCGAAACTATATTCCTACACCAAAACCCATCTTCCCTCCCTGGTCTATAGAGATGCAACCACCTTATCCTACGTATAACCCTGCCGAAGCATTCTATAGCACCTATGGTTATGCTTGGAACCCCTATTGGTACCAGTATCATCCCTAGTATACTTAGTTTTATTTATTTTGTAATTTGTAATGATTGATACGTTTAATACTTTTGTTAATATTGTAATAGTTTTTATAATTGTCTAACTTTTATTCTTAGATTTTAATAATTTTTGAATGTGGGGTAATATACCAAACTTCAAAAATATGTATATATGTTTGCAGTTTATCTTATGTACACAACAGGGTAAAACAACGCATTTTCAAAGACTGGCATTAAGTTCAGCAAAAGCAACTAATTTTGACGACAAGATGCAAAATATATGTGAAATAACAACAAGACGGAATGAACAAATGATGTGCACCATTTATCATTCAGCAAACAAACGCCAATATATTTGGAATCTTTGGTAAAAATTTAATCATTTTCACACAAATCACCCTCAATAATTTAAATTATTACTGATTTCTTGCAAATGAGGGCATTGCAAGATCTTAAGTGTGGGAAGGGGTTAAATTCTTTCGGATTTTAAAATTTTTTTTACTTTATACACTTGGTTACCATTAAAAATACTAGTAAAGCAGTAGTTGTATTAGAATCTAGTGCTCTCTGATAATAAAGAACAGCCCTAGTCTTATATACTGACTACCCAATTCTAGTAAAATTTTTAAAAATTTTCAATTAAATGAACTCAAATTCATGTTTATACATATTTATGAACGATAAAACTAGGTGTTAACACCGAAATTATTGTTACCTCGGAAAGGACATAAATTGAGAAACAAACTAAAATGTTAAAATTCATTTAAAATGGAATAGAGGATGATAAAAAGGAAAATAAAAGCCAAGTGTGGGAAAATTTACCAAGTTATCTTAAACATATGTCACATATATCTGTAACAAATAACTAAAAATACTTTTGCTTTGGACTAAACTAAACTGTTTTACCCGATGAAAGAAAAGAAGAGATGGATCTACACGATGAATCAATTCCATCATTAAAAGGAAGTAAAGTCTTCCGAAAAAGAAACGCGCTTCTTGATTTAGGTCATGAAGTTGTCGTCCAGACCAGCTGTAGGTTGACGAAAAATCCAGAAAAGTCATCACTAAAATCAGCAGGAAATCCACGGACCTCAGCATTAAACAGGGTCACCAAGTGGTCAGATTTATCCTAACCATGAGAAGGATTTATCTTGTACAATGGGGGGGCACCATACAAATTAGCTGGATAAGACTAATGAATCAGATCTCCAGAAAGGATAATCTCCTTAAAGATTAAAAATCAGCTTTTAAGACTGATATTACTCAATCCTTGAGATTGACCTTAAAGATTGAGAATTACAAACTCATGGAATTCAATGATATCTAAACTCGAGCTTGAACGAGAAAATATTTTGATCAAAAATTACAAACCGATTTGTTTTCTGAAAACCCTATTTTCAATGCGTTCATTACCATTGAACGTAAAATCCTAGGAATTCACCTGGAATTCATTAGGTCACCTGAACCAAATCGGGTGTCAACCGTAAGAACAGTGGTTGCATAGTGGTCAAAGACAGGACCTTGTGCCAGACCGAAAAATTATAAGGGTGAGCCTTACTATTGCTCCTACCAAGGATAGTAATTGCGTCCGACACGTTATAGACCATAATTAAAAGCATGTCAGGGGACATTGCCTTAACAGTTGCTTGTTCAACGCTTTCCTTTACAACCGGACGGTAGTTTACCAAAAGGTAATATACGGGACAAATAAACTGGACATGTTGCTTTCCAAATACAAGGTTAGCAAGTGGGTGACACAAAACCGCAAGTTTTGAGCTAAAATTTTCAAATCTGAAACCCACCAAACCCACAAAAATATTTTGCAAACACCGGTAAAGGGTTATTCCGGAAAACTTATCTAGGGTAAAAACTAGATTTAATTTTCAAAAGATCAAATGTTTTCATAAAGATCCAATTTCCTTAATGGATCTAAATTTTTATAGTCATGTGGGACTGTAAACCATATCGTTACTACCATTGTTTATACCGCCGTATAGAAATCACTGTTGTACAAAGTGTGAAGAATAAAGAAGTGATTCTAGTATTGCAAGATGATATTGCTTGAGGACAAGCAACGCTCAAGTGTGGGAATATTTGATAATGCTAAAAACAAACATATATTTCATAGCATTATTCCTCAAGAAAGACAAGCTTTTAGTTGCAAATGTTCTATTTACAAGTGATATTCGTTTAAATAATAAAAGGTGAAGACAAAAGACAGATTCGACGAATTGAAGACGCAAACGACCAAAAAGCTCAAAAGTACAAAAGACAATAAAAAAGGTTCCAATTATTGACAAGAAACGTCTCGAAATTAAAAAAGTACAAGATTCAAAACGCAAAGTACAAGATATTAAATTGTACGCAAGGACGTTCGAAAATCCGGAACCGGGACCAGAGTCAACTCTCAACGCTCGATGCAACGGACTAAAAATTACAAGTCAACTATGCACATAAATATAATATAATATTTAAATAATTCTTATAATTATTTAATATATTATATTTATATTTAAAACCGTCGGTAAACAAAGATCCAAGCTTGTGTGAGCTGTAAAAGTAAACTCCGCGACTCGCGGAGTTTGAAGGCCAAAATGGCCGCGAGTCGCGGAGCCCCAAAATGAGAAACTGCCTATAAAGCCAACCGAATTCTGATCATTTTAATCATCTTTTTCTTCTTTTCTCATAATACTACGTAAATATTTATATTTATATTTTAATTTTAATTTTAATTTTAATTATAATTCTAATAATAAGGGTATGTTAGCGAATGTTGTAAGGGTGTAAGTCGAAATTCTGTCCGTGTAACGCTACGCTATTTTTAATCATTGTAAGTTATATTCAACCTTTTTACATTAATGTCTCGTAGCTAAGTTATTATTATGCTTATTTAAAACGAAGTAATCATGATGTTGGGCTAATTATTAAAATTGGGTAATTGGGCTTTGTACCATAATTGGGGTTTGGACAAAAGAATGACACTTGTGGAAATTAGACTATGAGCTATTAATGGGCTTTATATTTGTTTAACTAAATGATAGTTTGTTAATGTTAATATAAAGATTTACAATTGGGCGTCCCTATAAATTACCATATACACTCAATCGGACAGGATGGGCGGGGTATTTATATGTACGAATAATCGTTCATTTAACCGGACACGGGAATGGATTAATAGCCACTAGAATAATTAAAACAGGGGTGAAATTATGTACAAGGACACTTGGTATAATTGATAACAAAATATTAAAACCTTGGGTTACACTCAGTCGACATCCTGGTGTAATTATTAAACAAAGTATTAAAATCTTGTTACAGTTTAAGTCCCCAATTAGTTGGAATATTTAACTTCGGGTATAAGAATAATTTGACGAGGACACTCGCACTTTATATTTATGACTGATGGACTGTTATGGATAAAAACCAGACGGACATATTAAATAATCCAGGACAAAGGACAATTAACCCATGGGCATAAAACTAAAATCAACACGTCAAACATCATGATTACGGAAGTTTAAATAAGCATAATTCTTTTATTTCATATTTAATTTCCTTTATTTTATATTTAATTGCACTTCTAATTATCGCATTTTTATTGTTATTGTATTTAATTGCACTTTTAATTATCGTACTTTTTAATTATCGCAAGTTTATTTTATCGCACTTTTATTATTCGCAATTTCATTATCGTTATTTACTTTATGCTTTAATTTAAAGTCTTGTATTTATTTGGTTTTAACTGCGACTAAAGTTTTAAAATCGACAAACCGGTCATTAAACGGTAAAAACCCCCCTTTATAATAATAATATTACTTATATATATATATATATATATATATATATATATATATATATATATATATATATATATATATATATATATATATATATATATATATATATATATATATATATTTGTATTTTTATAAAAGTAAACTAATATAGCGTTAAGCTTTGTTTAAAAAGATTCCCCGTGGAACGAACCGGACTTACTAAAAACTACACTACTGTACGATTAGGTACACTGCCTATAAGTGTTGTAGCAAGGTTTAAGTATATCCATTCTATAAATAAATAAATATCTTGTGTAAAATTGTATCGTATTTAATAGTATTTTCTGTAAAAATAAGCTATTTTATATACTACTCTGCTAAAACATCACATATAAAGTTCATCGGGGTTGGAATTAGATTTCTCTATTTTTATGCCCTTTCCCTTATTATTTTTCTTTGCCTTTTTAAATTCAGTTGGGGTAATTTCTATAACATCATCGGAATTCTCGTCGGAATCCGATTCATCGGAGAATTGGTAATCCTCCCAATATTTTGCTTCCTTGGCGGAAACACCCTTGACCATAATTAACCTTGGTCGGTTGGTTGAGGATTTTCTTTTACTTAACCGTTTTATTATTTCCCCCACCGGTTCTATTTCCTTCTCCGGTTCCTCCTCTTCCAGTTCTGATTCTTCTTCCGGTTCTGATTCTTCTTCCGGTTCTTCTTCGGGAACTTGTGAATCAGTCCAATATATATTCTACTCTTCGTTATTATTAGGTGAGTCAATGGGATTTGTGCTAGAGGTAGACATCTATCACACAATATCAAACATGTTAAGAGATTAATATATCACATAATATATACATGTTAATAATATATAGTTTCCAACAAAAATGTTAAGCAATCATTTTTAAAGAAAACACGATCGAAGTCCAGACTCACTAATGCATCCTAACAAACTCGATAAGGCACACTAATGCAAATTTTCTGGTTCTCTAAGACCAACGCTCGGATACCAACTGAAATGTCCCGTTCTTATTGATTAAAAACGTTCCATATTAATTGATTTCGTTGCGAGGTTTTGACCTCTATATGAGACGTTTTTCAAAGACTGCATTCATTTTTAAAACAAACCATAACCTTTATTTCATAAATAAAGGTTTAAAAAGCTTTACGTAGATTATCAAATAATGATAATCTAAAATATCTTGTTTACACACGACCATTACATAATGGTTTACAATACAAATATGTTACATCGAAATCAGTTTCTTGAATGCAGTTTTTACACAATATCATACAAACATGGACTCCAAATCTTGTCCTTATTTTAGTATGCAACAGCGGAAGCTCTTAGTATTCACCTGAGAATAAACATGCTTTAAACGTCAACAAAAATGTTGGTGAGTTATAGGTTTAACCTATATATATATCAAATCGTAACAATAGACCACAAGATTTCATATTTCAATACACATCCCATACATAGAGATAAAAATCATTCATATGGTGAACACCTGGTAACCGACATTAACAAGATGCATATATAAGAATATCCCCATCATTCCGGGACACCCTTCGGATATGATATAAATTTCGAAGTACTAAAGCATCCGGTACTTTGGATGGGGTTTGTTAGTCCCAATAGATCTATCTTTAGGATTCGCGTCAATTAGGGTGTCTGTTCCCTAATTCTTAGATTACCAGACTTAATAAAAAGGGGCATATTCGATTTCGATAATTCAACCATAGAATGTAGTTTCACGTACTTGTGTCTATTTTGTAAATCATTTATAAAACCTGCATGTATTCTCATCCCAAAAATATTAGATTTTAAAAGTGGGACTATAACTCACTTTCACAGATGTTTACTTCGTCGGGAAGTAAGACTTGGCCACTGGTTGATTCACGAACCTATAACAATATATACATATATATCAAAGTATGTTCAAAATATATTTACAACACTTTTAATATATTTTGATGTTTTAAGTTTATTAAGTCAGCTGTCCTTGTTAGTAACCTACAACCAGTTGTCCACAGTTAGATGTACAGAAATAAATCGATAAATATTATCTTGAATCAATCCACTACCCAGTGTATACGTATCTCAGTATTGATCACAACTCAAACTATATATATTTTGGAATCAACCTCAACCCTGTATAGCTAACTCCAACATTCACATATAGAGTGTCTATAGTTGTTCCAAAATATATATAGATGTGTCGACATGATAGGTCGAAACATTGTATACGTGTCTATGGTATCTCAAGATTACATAATATACAATACAAGTTGATTAAGTTATGGTTGGAATAGATTTGTTACCAATTTTCACGTAGCTAAAATGAGAAAAATTATTCAATCTTGTTTTACCCATAACTTCTTCATTTTAAATCCGTTTTGAGTGAATCAAATTGCTATGGTTTCATATTGAACTCTATTTTATGAATCTAAACAGAAAAGGTATAGTTTTATAGTCGTAAAAATAAGTTACAAGTTATTTTTGTAAAGGTAGTCATTTCAGTCGAAAGAACGACGTCTAGATGACCATTTTAGAAAACATACTTCCACTTTGAGTTTAACCATAATTTTTGGATATAGTTTCATGTTCATAATAAAAATCATTTTCCCATAATAACAACTTTTAAATCAAAGTTTATCATAGTTTTTAATTAACTAACCCAAAACAGCCCGCGGTGTTACTACGACGGCGTAAATCCGGTTTTACGGTATTTTTCGTGTTTCCAGGTTTTAAATCATTAAGTTAGCATATCATATAGATATAAAACATGTGTTTAGTTGATTTTAAAAGTCAAGTTAGAAGGATTAACTTTTATTTGCGAACAAGTTTAGAATTAACTAAACTATGTTCCAGTGATTACAAGTTTAAACCTTCGAATAAGATAGCTTTATATGTATGAATCGAATGATGTTATGCACATCATTACTACCTCAAGTTCATTGAATAAACCTACTGGAAATGAGAAAAATAGATCTAGCTTCAAAGGATCCTTGGATGGCTTGAAAGTTCTTGAAGCAAAATCATGACACGAAAACAATTTCAAGTAAGATTTCCACTCGAAATAAGATTGTTATAGTTATAGAAATTGAATTAAAGTTTGAATATGATTATTACCTTGTATTAGAAATATAACCTACTGTAATTAACAAAGGTTTCTTGATCTTGAATGATTACTTGGAATGGATTAAGAAAACTTGGAAGTAAACTTGCAATCTTGAAAGTATTCTTGATTTTATGAAACTAGAACTTTTGGAATTTATGAAGAACACTTAGAACTTGAAGATAGAACTTGAGAGAGATCAATTAGATGAAGAAAATTGAAGAATGAAAGTGTTTGTAGGTGTTTTTGGTCGTTGGTGTATGGATTAGATATAAAGGATATGTAATTTTGTTTTCATGTAAATAAGTCATGAATGATTACTCATATTTTTGTAATTTTATGAGATATTTCATGCTAGTTGCCAAATAATGGTTCCCACATGTATTAGGTGACTCACATGGGCTGCTAAGAGCTGATCATTGGAGTGTATATACCAATAGTACATACATCTAAAAGATGTGTATTGTACGAGTACGAATAAGGGTGCATACGAGTAGAATTGTTGATGAAACTGAACGAGGATGTAATTGTAAGCATTTTTGTTAAGTAGAAGTATTTTGATAAGTGTCTTGAAGTCTTTCAAAAGTGTATGAATACATATTAAAACACTACATGTATATACATTTTAACTGAGTCGTTAAGTCATCGTTAGTCGTTACATGTAAATGTTGTTTTGAAACCTTTAGGTTAACGATCTTGTTGAATGTTGTTAACCCATTATTTATTATAACAAATGAGATGTTAAATTGTTATATTATCATGATATTATGATATATAATATATCTTAGTATGATATATATACAGTTAAATGTCGTTACAACGATAATCGTTACATATATGTCTCGTTTCGAAATCATTAAGTTAGTAGTCTTATTTTTACATATGTATTTCATTGTTAATACACTTAATAATATATTTACTTATCATTTAACATAATTAACCAAGTGTATCAATATCTTAATATGATTCATATGTACCTAGTAAGACGTTGTTATAACGATAATCGTTATATATATCGTTTTCGAGTTTCTTAAATTAATAGTCTCATTTTTATGTATATAACTCATTGTTAAAATACCTAATGAGATACATACTTATAATAAAATCATGTTAACTATATATATAACCATATATATGTCATCGTATAGTTTTTACAAGTTTTAACGTTCGTGAATCACCGGTCAATATGGGTGGTCAATTGTCTATATGAAACCTATTTCAATTAATCAAGTCTTAACAAGTTTGATTGTTTAACATGTTGGAAATACTTAATCATGTAAATAACAATTTCATTTAATATATATATAAACATGGAAAAGTTCGGGTCACTACAGACGCCCTCATAGACTCTTCAGTAAGTCTCCAGTGAGAACGCAGTCACAACCTCGAAATCTACTAACTTTTCAACTTCCTGCTTTCTCGCTGGTTCACTAACCTCCTCATAGCTATGAATATCACAAACCCATCTTCTCATCCCAAGCATGCTCCCGTTGTACGAGTAAGAAATAAAACCGCGGCTACTCGAGAAGAAACTTGGTTCCTACCACCAGTCAGTCACAAAATGTTTGCCATCGGAGAGTAAAAAAAAGTACTCGAAGCCCTAGTGTTAACCGGAATCATCCACTAATATTGAGAACATTAGAAAACAACGTCGTATAATTATCTCCACAACTGTCAACTAACTCCCACTAGCTCTATAACTTCTGTCGGTTACTAAACTCACTATCATGTTCCCGACACCCTTAACGATCCTAGAAAGCTCAAGTTCCGGGACTTACAAGATTATCTGCCCCTCTTCCATCACCTAAAGACTCCTAATTGATCACCCTCGAAGAAACTGCTCCTTTTGTTGAAACATCAACCAAACCCGAGCAACCGTCGAACGAGTTCTATCCGACACCCTTCGACAATCAATCTTCCTTAGTGACTAGGAACTCTAATCCGCCCGTATATTCTATAAACCCTAGAATATTCACCAAACACCACTGGTCATCTCGTTTCCAAACCCCGCGAGCACCAAACTTTCCCGATAACTCCCACTATCGACTTTCAACCCAATGCATCTTGTTCGCTACAACAACCGCTTTAAACCGAGAGAAAAAATCAACCTCCTGAGCTTCCATAACAAACCCACATCTTTGTAAACATAGCTTATATCGCTTGAAGTTGCACGAGACAAAACCATCTCCCACTCACGTCTTCAAACCCGAAAAATTCATCCTGAAAACTGCCCAGATTTGAAAAATCGTATCTCAAAATCCAACGGTCGGATCGGCCTCAAAATTTTACAGCATCTAGACCTATACGTCTTTTACTTACAATACAATTTTCAAGGAGATCCAATGGTTAATGAACCTGATATGAATTTTATTCTGCAGCTACGCATGAATATCCGAATTTTGCTCAATCGTTCCTTCGTACGGGATAACTAGGAACAAGAAACTGACCCATCACCTGGATCTTTCAGAAAATATCTCCATGTATCTTTTGAAACAAAACCCTATCGAACCGACCCCTTAGAATCCGTAACCCTTCCCGAGTAAATCACCATCAGAATGCAACCATGCAGTTGGCTCATTTAAACCCGCTAGGATCAGACCAACCATGCTGTGATCAACTTACATGGATACATAGACATACCCTAAGTTAACCGCGATCAACTAAGTCTCTAGATCTCGACACAAGTTGCAAGACACACAACCCTGTCGTTTGATTTAACCTTGATGAAAAACCGAATCATCAACCATTTTGAACACCTTGCTTTTCAAATCGTCATCGTGAACAAACTCGAACCTTGAGCTCTGATACCACTTGTTAGGATTTAGGACCCAAACAAGAACATGTGATTGTGGTATCGTCAATCACAAAGAACCCACGAACGACAAACGAATAATCTAAAAGCATAAACGATAAATATAAAGCATAACGACACGAGATTTAACGTGGTTATATCCTAACTCCAAAACATGGACAAGGGTTTAGTCCACGGACGCAAACCTGAGATTTTTCACTATTAATTTTGTGCATATATGTTAGGGTTACAATAGGGTGTTTATACAGGCAAATCTAAACAAGGAAACAACTTAAAGAGCAAGAAAATGCGTTTTTCCTCGTCAGGCTCCCGGATAGGCTTAAGTTACGCCGCGGCTAAAGGAGTCATGTCGTGGCTTAAGGCATGATTTCGACCCCGACAACTTTGCACTTTCGAACCTCAATCCAAGTGTTAAGCCACGCCGCAGCTTGAGGAGCTGCACCGTGGCCTAAAGCTGCTACGAAATTCTTCTTTGTTTTTTATATCCGTCACACATCCAACATATGCAACAACCAAAAAAATGAAAATGAAAGTTACCCTAGAACATCATAACAAACAAATGCAGCAGTAACCTCAAATAAGAACCCAAAACTAACAGCAACCTCATAACCAAAACGTAAAGTAAATGAAAAAATTATACAATTGATGATGAAATTGACATGAATATTATAATCAATTTGAATAATATCAAAAATCGCGTCTGTAATTACCGAGTGTAGTTAATGATACACATCTATTCTGAAAATCATAATGCAAATCATTATCAGAAGATTCTATTAATGATTTTTATAGCTATATGATTTAGAACATACATTGTGATTAGAATATCAACATATAAATTAGTGATAACATGTAACTAAACCCGGGCTAGTTGTAAGTGGACTATTTTGTCCTTAAGGTTTGTGTCGAGTCTTATGCGCTTTTATTTTAATTAAGTGCTTTATATTATTTAAATATTATGTTGAGAACAGTTTGTGATAAGGGTCTCAGAACAGGTTCGTTTAATTAATTTGAACTTCGTTAGGGCCGCCTAACGAAGTACGTAAGATTTCAGATTACTTATAAATACTCGTGTGATGTTGGGTATAGGTTTCAAACCCAAATAAGTGTATGTATATGTTTCATTTCTCTTTTTGTTTCCAGAAGTTTCACACACACATACACCACACCTAACTTCTTCCTCTTGAACCCTAACTCATCAAATCTCGTTTTTATGTTTGATTCGAGTTAGAAATCTGTTGCAAGTGATTTCTAGAGTCTAAACAAGGTAAGAATCGTGCATATGCATGTCCAAATTAGTGTTTAAATGGGTTGTTTGAGTTAGGTTTTGTTAAAGTGTGTTATAGTATCAAATTGGTGCAAACTTGTTATTGTTTGTGTGTAAAATTTGTGGGTTTATGTCTCAAAACATTTAGTATCCAAGATTCGGTTGGTTTTGAAGAATTACCCTCGGCCGATGGTCGGGACCCTCTACCCGATGGTCAGACCCTCTACCCGATGGTCAGGACCCTCTACCCAATGGTCGGGACCCTCTACCCGATGGTTGAACCCTCTACCCGATGGTCAGGACCCTCTACCCTAAGGTCGCATTTTGTGAAAAATTTTACCATGTGTCAGTTTTTAGCCGTTATGTTGCCCGTGTGTCTAATTTTGATTAGAGCACTATATTGACTTAGTTTATATTGTTCTCGAGCTTGATTGTTAAATGGTCTCTAACTTGTGCTCGAGCTCGAACTCAAGGACGGATCTTCGGGGGGCAGGGGTGAGCAGTGGCCCTTCCAAAAAATTTTGTGGTCTTAGTGTAATTTTTACTTTTTAAAAATTAATAATATAAATATTTTATATGATGGTCCTTCCAAAATTAAAGAAAAAAAGTATACACTTCGTAATTAGCAAAATTGAAATTTACGATTATCTCTCCAAGGGTTTGGGTGTCTAGACATTAAAAAAAGTTATATTGACCCTCCTATTAAAGTCGTTCAAGATCCGTTCCTCTTTGTGCTCGAGCTCGTTTGGACTTGACCTGATTCGAGTTTTCAACGAGCCGATCTCGAGTAGCTCACATGTAGTTGGCTCATTTAAAGCTCTAACTTAACTTGAAATTGGCTTTTCGGTAAGTTTATTACAGTCTAATTAATATTTATTATTATTATTATTGTTATTATTATTGTTATTATTATTATTATTATTATATTATTATTATTATTATTATTATTATTATTATTATTATTATTATTATTATTATTATTATTATTATTATTATGAGTTATAATTTATTTTATTATTGAAGACACTTATTAAATAAAATATTTAGTATTATAATAATAAAAATTATTTATCAAATAAAACATTTTTTAATAATAACATGAGTATCAAATAAAACATTTATTAATAATTTTTTTATTAAATATATAGAACCCAGATTTTCATGTGGTAATTCCTCACTTGACATGGGCTTTTGGGTAGTTAATTCCTCATTCGATCGGCGTTACTACTGTAATGGTTTGTACATAAAAATGATCAGATGGTGAGTTCTTATATCACGTTTATACATACGTCACTGCATATTTATTCCTAACCAACGAATTTTGTTATTAACAAGCTTAAAAAAAGGATACCTCGTATATGACAATTTATTTGATGATGTTTGTCCTTATAGTACCAATAATTAAAATCAACGAATCTTCGACTACTATGTATACATGATCATAGTGAAAATACGTGCTCTCTCCTTTCTATGCCAGATATAGGGTTTCATCTCAATAATCAGCTGTCACTTCTCATTTCTTCAACCTTTTCTACCTTGTTTTCACCGATCTCCAGGTTTGTAGACTTCTACGCCACTTCTTCTTTCGACCTTCCGCATCTCGCCGATGGTCCGGACCTTTTTGTGTTTTTTTCGTAAGTGAATAAGAGTAATACCTCTTTTTGATCTCCCGACGTCGTATGCACCTCTGTTATCTCCTTCGTCTATTTTTCCAGAAAACACACGATGATCCGGTGGTTTTTTAACCGGATATGTGATCCAGTTTGGTTTGCGGAGTGGTTTATGTGACAACCCGGAAATTTCCAACCAAATTTAAACTTTATCTTTATATTATTCCGACAAGATAAGCAAAGTTTGTTAAGTTAAATCTCAAGAATTTTAAATTGTGTTCATACATTCATTATAACCTCGACCAAATTCCGACGATTCACGAACCGTTATATATAAATAAATATGTATATATATGTATATATATATTATAACTTGAGAATATTAATAAATTATTAAACGTATAATACTTTACATGAACGTATTTGTTTCAATATGTTTATCGATGGAATTAGAAGATAATATCAAATGATTGATTTATCAGATACATTATGATATGATTACGGGTCTATGTTATGAGGTCCACTGTGATTTAAGAAATCTATTCTTTTTGACAACATTCGGAAAATGGTAAAGTGATTTATAAGTAAGAACGTGAAGTGTAAATAACTTAGATGTTGGATATCGACAAGTTATGTAACTCGACATTTTTCATTAAGATGATTTCATACGTTTATTTAACCTTTGAACTTTATCACATGCTTCACCAACAAACTGTAATTTAAAAACTTGAAACCTATTATGAATATATATGATTCTACTTTTCTAAAACATTTTATGATATAACGATTTCCATTATTTTAACCTTTAAACAAAATGATTCTTAAAAATATATTTGGTTTTGGAAAACAAAATTATTATATTTATTTGATTTAGTTTCAAACGTACAAAAACGTTTTCAGTTTAAAAAGAACTTTATTATTAAAACGTATATAACTTTTATAAATATCTAGAACCACTTTTGAGAACTCATTACTTAACCAGTATGATAAAGATAACGATATTTATATTTTATTTTATTAAATATATATAACGATTTAAATTAATATTATATATATTTATACGCGTATTATACGTACATAGTTTTATACTTTTACTATACTTAAACTTTATCTTTACTTTATTTTTACTTTACTTTAACTTTAATAATTCACTTTAATAATTCATACTTTAATAATTCACTTTAATAATTCATACTTTAATAATTCACTTTAATAATTCATACTTTAATAATTCACTTTAATAATTTATACTTTAATAATTCACTTTAATAATTCATACTTTAATAATTCACTTTAATAATTTAAAAATCTATTATAAATAGAATTCAATAGGTTTCATTATTTCATAAGAAACTTGAAAATATTTTTCTCTAAACTCTCTCAATCGATTTACATATATATATTTACTCCGTATTATTTCAAGATATTATTAGTATACATAAAATATTACGTCAGAGTGCTGTCCTAGTGATTTCAAAATTGTTTTTCGAGTGGGATTGGATTAAGGAAATTATGGGTTATAGCTATGGAGGTGATTGGGTATGGTTCATGGGTATGCTCGTGAGATCAATATAGTGTTTATCATCTCCGTTGCGTCTACGTACATTTCCTGCAATATTGAATCTCAATATTGATACGTGAGTACTCATAATTTAACTTTTACATACTAATAGTGTATCCCTGACTAGTGCTCGAGTATATAGGATTATGCATGTTTGTACTTTTGATATTGCCTTTAGTTAGGTTATGTTGAATCCTGAATTAGTTATATATGCAACTGAGATAAGGTATAAGATATGCATGTCGTTGGAAAGCTAGCGAAAAATTAAGAACTTTTCATTTAGATATCGAATGATTTCGATGAACGGATTTGAAGTTATAGTCCATCGAATTTTTGTATTATTATTAAAAATTATTATTATTATCGTCGTTATTATCGTCGTTCTAGTTTTATCTTATTATTATTATTATTATCTTTATCAATAAAAGGATTTATCATTAAAAATTGTTATTTTTTTTATTATTACTATCGTTATTATCGTTAAAGTTATAATTAGTATTATTATTATTATTATTATCCAATTATTATTATTATTATTATTATTATTATTATTGGTATTATTATTATTATTATCATTATTAATATATATATCATTATTTAAAAATGGTTATTGTTATTGTTATTATTATTATTACTATATTATCATTAAGATAATTATTAGTATTATCGTTAATAATGTTATAGTAACTATCATTATTAATATTAGTGTAATTAAAACAAATATTTGTAACACCTAATTATTTTGATTACTATTATTATCATTATTACGAACACGATATAAAAGACGATCAAAAGCTATTAAACGAAACGATTAGGAAATAATGGGTAAGAGTATCATGATGAAATTAAAATATTATAAGATATTGATTTAGATAAAATTATCGTTCTTATTATTTTTATCATTACTATTATTATTAAAATTATCGTTAGTATTAAAACTATCATTTTAACAAAAATTATCATTTTAATAGAAATGTCATTGTTACTATAAAATATCATTATTATTATTATTATTATTATTATTTTAAATAGAATTATTATTTTAAAGATAATATTAAAAATTATCGTAAATATTAAAGTTATCATAATTAGAATTATCGTTTTATCATAATGTCATCTTAGTAATTATAAATATTGATATTTTTATAATAATAATTATTATTACAAAATAATACAACTTTTACTTATTATCATTATAGATATTATTTTATCAAATAAATATTTGATACAAACATATTTTACTACGTGTAATAACTTACTTTAATAATACCTATCATATTATCTTTATAATATTAAATGAACCCTATAAATTTTATTACTTAATATATATAAAAGTATATTTTATTATATAAATATAATATAAAATTTTATTTATTAATAAATAAATTATATTATTTACTCTAATAAATCTTTTAAAAATATTTAAAAATATAAAAACGACGATATTTAAACTATATATTAATCATGTATAGATTTTTGGAAATTATTTTGAGTCAAATTTATTTTGTTGACTTTTGCATATTAGTCTCGAGCATTAGGATTGTGGTACACTATGACTTGACCTAATTTGTTAGACAAATATTGATCAACACATAAATATATATAATTAATTTAGGTTCGTGAATCCGAGGCCAACCTTGCACTTGTTCAATGACGTTATATGTATTTTTACTACGAAATACAGTATGGTGAGTTTCATTTACCTTTTTACCCTTTATATTTTTGGGACTGAGAATACATGCGCTTTTATAAATGTTTGACGAAATAGACACAAGTAATTGAAACTACATTCTATGGTTGAATTATCGAAATCGAATATGCCCCTTTTTATTAAAGTCTGGTAATCTAAGAATTAGGGAACAGACACCCTAATTGACGCGAATCCTAAAGATAGATCTATTGGGCCTAACAAACCCCATCCAAAGTACCGGATGCTTTAGTACTTCGAAATTATATCATGTCCGAAGGAGGATCCCGGAATGATAGGGGATATTCTTATATGTATCTAGTTAATGTCGGTTACCAGGTGTTCACCATATGAATGATTATTTTTTGTCTCTATGCATGGGACGTATATTTATGAGAACTGGAAATGAAATTCCTGTGGTCTATTAAAATGATGGAAATAAATGATTATGATAAACTAATGAACTCACCAACCTCTTGGTTGACACTTTAAAGCATGTTTATTCTCAGGTGTTAAAGAAATCTTCCGCTGTGCATTTGCTCATTTTAAAGATATTACTTGGAGTCTTTCATAGCATATTTTGAAGAACGTTGCATTCGAGTCATTGAGTTCATCAAAGATTATTATTAAATCAATTTATAGTTAGATAGTGGATATTATGAAATGGTATGCATGCCTGTCAATTTTTTATGTAAAGAAAGATTGTCTTTTAAAAAAGAATGCAATGTTTGTAGAATGTATCATATAGAGGTCAAATACCTCGCAATGTAATCAACTATTGTGAATCGTTTATAATGTATATGAACGGGTCCTTTCAGTTGGTATCAGAGCGGTGATCTTAGCGAACCAGTTCTGCATTAGTGTGTCTAACTGATAAGTCGTTAGGATGCATTAGTGAGTCTGGACTTCGACCGTGTCTGCATGTCAAAAGTTTTGCTTATCATTTCTAGTCGGAAATCATCTGCTTATCATCCATAGGAAATTACCTGCTTATCATTATTAGTCTAGACACATCTTTCTACATTAATTGCATGAGTAGTGTATAGACAAAATTCATATCTTAGCGTATCTGCTAAATCATATCTTATCGTATCTGTTACTTAAACTTTGCCTGACATATCCCGCAAATTCCTCTGTAATCTATGAAATCTTTTGATCTCTATATATACATATCCTATGTAAATAGAATACCACCCGATAGCCGAAAAATCATTTTATATCGAAAATCCTTTATCCAATCGTACGAAATGGAATTTGTCATCAGTTCAAGTCACTCGGATTCCGAAATGGAATCTCACTCAAGCTCTGAAAGCAGTGGGACAGAAATGGATCAACCAATCAGTCATCACCTATTCTGGATGAATTGGGGATGGGTTCGTAGCCTCCTCAATCATTGGAAACAAGAAGAAGGCGATCCTTTCCATCCACCACATTGCCCTCTTGGCGAAGAACCTGAAGCACTTACCGGCGAACCTATTCGAGACACCATTTTCTCTCTCATTTCCAGGGTATCTCGTCATGATTATATACTACATCAAATTCTAGATTTTATTTATCCGCTCGTTCCGATCGACAATCATCCTGGAATAATAGAAGAAGTCAACGAACTTCGCGCTCGGGTAGTGGCTTTGGAGAATATGGTGCAGAGATTACAAACACCAGCAGCAGCACCAGCAGCATAACCAGTACCACCATCATCAACGCCAACAGTACCATTACCACCTCCAACCACAACCGCGTTGTAAACCTCAACTTCACAATCTGTCCCACGAGCATCAACGTCATACGCACCATAGATACCATGGAGTACCAACAACAATAACTGACGAAGTATTAATTCATAACTTCATTGGAGAAACATTCCGCAGCGATTATATAATCTCTAAAGTCTTAGAGATTATCTAATCTAGCCCTAACCATAAATCAGTTAAGCGAACCAAAATGATAGAAGGAAGAGTAGAAACCCAGACAAAAATGGTGTGTGATTAACAAGTTAAAATTGTTTTACCAACAGCATCAACAGTACCGTCAACGTCACCAGCATCGTCAGTACAGTCAACACCAGAATTAACAACACCTATAACATCACAAACTCCGTCAGTTCAAGAATCACTGTGGACATCATTACGAATCAATAACGTGTATATTGTATCAACAAGTTATGAAGAATTAACTCATTCCCTCTGAAGAAATTATATATATATATATATATATATATATATATATATATATATATATATATATATATATATATATATATATATATATATATATATATTTTGAAATAAAAAAATAAATCTTTCCGTGCTAAGCTATTGTGTGTGAATCTTAACTACTCGGTTAATTCATATTACAAATATGCAATAATGTACGTCCCTCGCCCGCAACTTAACCATCGTTAACTACAATCTCTGTCTCAATTCAACAAGTTCCAATTCCTAATAAATCAAGTATATATTTGATTTTACACTTCATCATTGATGTAACCGAAACTTTTCAGATAACATCATTCGTACTTTGCGAAGTTCACAAGAATTTAACGAAAACCAACATCACATCTCAACAAATAACGAAGTATTGATTCATAATTTCAATATTATTGAAGAAATACTTATGTAACCTCTAAAGCCTTCAAGGAATTATTCAATTCTAGTTCCAACCATAAATCGAATGAGTTTAATTTAGTATTAACTCATTAAAATCTATGTTACATCTGAGGAGAATATATACATATATATTTTCATAAATACTGTAATAAAATTCTTATGTACAAAATATTAATTGTGAAAATTTTTTAACGGGTAGGTAATACCCGAGAGAGATATATAAATTCACAATTAATATGTTACATTCTTCGAATCAGATTAAGCAAATTATCAATTATACTTCCTACTTTCACAATAATATACATTCTTTCATAGAAATCAAAACAACCATACTCATTCAAACCCAATTACATATTCTGATTTTAAAATCTCAGAATTCAATTCGAGATATAACCGGTACCATCACTTTTAGATTCCTACATCTTTCAAAGCTATACTTTGACTTCAAAAGTGTGTTAGAACATCAAATATATACAAACGATTACAATCTGTGTTCAAACCCTTCGAAAATCTCTGAAGACACTTCAAATAATGAGCAATCGAGATGATGATCCAACCACATATTACCCACAGTTATGTACTTAAAAAGCTCTCGACACCAAAGTCATAATTCAACACATATCTGTGTCAGATCTTTTGGCATTTATTTGCCAAAATAACCTTGCAATTCCTTTGCAAAGTAGCAAATTATATTACAGCTCCAGCAAGACAACTTCGATTTTTTCATTCGGAGTAGCCTTATCATAATTTTGATATATTTGATTACCCTTTTGTTACCGGAGAACCTTTCATATTCCACCACATTAGCAATAAACTTACCAACAACTTCACTGATCTTGGGCATTCCGAAGAATCTTTATATTTATCGAAACCTCATCATTTACTCATCTGCCTCTTGTAACGAGAATTGCCATACGAATCATTGGGAATTAGCAATCAGTATTTTGAAATCTCACAGCATGTTGACGCCAACAGTTATACATAACGTCTATTTCCAAGGCTTACATACTTCGAATGTGAAGTTTCTGAAAAACACTCTGAACCGCGAACTAGTTCTCGAAATGCTGATGAAGCAACAAAAACTGTAAACGACCTTAGCAGTAAAAAGTTTGATGATAAAGATTATTGTATTAACAAAGCTCAGAAATAGAGAAGTTTTGGAACTGGAAAACGGATTGAGCAAAGTATGAAGGAGGCTGTGGACAAATCACAAAGACTAAACCTGCCTTCAAAGAATCCAAATGATTCAGTGTCTGCTGAAGTCATTAACGAATACCTTGCTCCTGACACTAAACCCTTACAGACAATATTCTTCATCATCCTCTGATATTAGAAATTCTAAGATATCATCGTATCTTTCATTATAAATATCCTACATATTTCTGAAGATATTTCCATAACTATTCTTATCTGGAATCATTTATCTCTTTGCGCTATCTGTATTACATCAAAAAGGAAACTGTTTAGTTCCTATACTCTGTAAACCTTTGAGTTTAAAATATGAATGTTTTTGAAGTAGTGTTGGAAACTGAAGCATGAGTTAGTATAATATAATGACACTTGATCAACGTGATTATATTACAGTAATTCATGCTGAGTTTCTAAATGGAACGTGATGATTCACAGATCATAACATCATCATGTGCCATGTTATACGACTATTGTATTCTATTTAACCTCTAAAATATCAAGAAAATATTTCCTGATGATTTGGCCTTTTACAAGGTATTCTAGTAATTTGACAAGTCAAGATCGTGCCATCACAATTTCCTTCCTAGAACATTAACAATGTTCATTCCGAAATTCATATCTGTGAATTCTGGACCATTACAAGCGGTGCTTAATCGCAAGAAGAAGAAACGAAAGGACAAAACTCCGAAATAGAAATTGGGGTATAAATTGCAGCAAATAAAAGAGAGCATTAACTGTGAATGACAATGATTATAGAAGATAGAAACAGAGACTTTGAAATATAAGGGAAGATATAAAGCTCAACGACAAACTAAAAATTATAAACCATATATATATCGATGCATATAGCAATATAAAGACACGGGAGAACTAGAAACACTATAAACCCAAGAGTATAGTAGAAGTAAATAGATTCTTCTGGCGGTAGATGAAAAAGAAGAATGACTGATATGAAAGTTATAAGTATATCGAGAATCAGAACTGGATGGAGCATATTGATGAATACTTTAAAATATGAGTTGAGGGGGAAAGAATAGAAGGTGATGAAACATGACTAGGAACTTAGAAATCAACAGATTTAACACACACAATGACGGAATAAGTAAATCAAACCCTCTAGTGAATAGGTTAAGCTTTTTGGGATCAATTTAGTCATACCACAACTAAATCAAGTGTAATTAGATCAACACCTAGAGCTATTATTCACCACCTGGGTGATTTGGGTTGAGAGAGAATCGGAGGAGCTCACCAGATCTGAGTGTGTGTAACAAATGAGAGGCTTAACCTAAAATGAAGAACATAAGACTTTATATACCCCTACTGTTGACTCACCCGTACGATTCATCCATCACACATACGAGTTGGCTTCATCAGCCATACGGGTGATCACTCACTCGTGTCTTCTCATTTAGGTTGTAATTGTGACTTAGCTCAGCATCAACCGTGTGTATGAGCCTGTCAGCCATACGAGTGAGGCTTCACTCGGACGTCTGACTAAGTCTAACATAGTCAAACATCCAAATCTCGTTCCTGCAGTTGCTGTAACCACATACAAACACGGATAGGATAATAACGAACGATCATGGTAGCCTGTAAACTGTTGTACCTGCAATGGACATGGGTAGATGTCTAGGGACTTGCGTAAAATGCATCAACAGAAGGTGTGAGTTGTAAGAAAACGAAGGAGGTGAATTTATAAGAAAATCTCCGACAGAAGAATTAAAATGGACGATCGCATTTAAAGCGGATCCTAATTCCTTTTGTTACCGGAGAATCAAATCTTATTACAAAGATTTTCTTCAAATCCCTTGAAATCTGGAAATCAATCATATCTATGTCAAATGAAAAGATGAATCTACACTTACTCATTTCACTCTTCTATGTTAGCTTCATTCGTACTCTTCATATAAATGGATTGTTTATCCAAATTATTTGCTGATGATAAAACTCTAATTTTTAGCCTGTATGCATCATGAAAACATACTTATTATCATTCGCGACCTTTTCACTCAAATTTCGGGACGAAATTTCTTTAACGGGTAGGTACTGTGACAACCCGGAAATTTCCAACCAAATTTAAACTTTATCTTTATATTATTCCGACAAGATAAGCAAAGTTTGTTAAGTTAAATCTCAAGAATTTTAAATTGTGTTCATACATTCATTATAACCTCGACCAAATTCCGACGATTCACGAACCGTTATATATAAATAAATATGTATATATATGTATATATATATTATAACTTGAGAATATTAATAAAGTATTAAACGTATAATACTTTACATGAACGTATTTATTTCAATATGTTTATCGATGGAATTAGAAGATAATATCAAATGATTGATTTATCAGATACATTATGATATGATTACGGGTCTATGTTATGCCGTCCACTGTGATTTAAGAAATCTATTCTTTTTGACAACATTCGGAAAATGGTAAAGTGATTTATAAGTAAGAACGTGAAGTGTAAATAACTTAGATGTTGGATATCGACAAGTTATGTAACTCGACATTTTTCATTAAGATGATTTCATACGTTTATTTAACCTTTGAACTTTATCCCATGCTTCACCAACAAACTGTAATTTAAAAACTTGAAACCTATTATGAATATATATGATTCTACTTTTCTAAAACATTTTATGATATAACGATTTCCATTATTTTAACCTTTAAACAAAATGATTCTTAAAAATATATTTGGTTTTGGAAAACAAAATTATTATATTTATTTGATTTAGTTTCAAACGTACAAAAACGTTTTCAGTTTAAAAAGAACTTTATTATTAAAACGTATATAACTTTTATAAATATCTAGAACCACTTTTGACAACTCATTACTTAACCAGTATGATAAAGATAACGATATTTATATTTTATTTTATTAAATATATATAACGATTTAAATTAATATTATATATATTTATACGCGTATTATACGTACATAGTTTTATACTTTTACTATACTTAAACTTTACCTTTACTTTATTTTTACTTTACTTTAACTTTAATAATTCACTTTAATAATTCATACTTTAATAATTCACTTTAATAATTCATACTTTAATAATTCACTTTAATAATTCATACTTTAATAATTCACTTTAATAATTTATATTTTAATAATTCACTTTAATAATTCATACTTTAATAATTCACTTTAATAATTTAAAAATCTATTATAAATAGAATTCAATAGGTTTCATTATTTCATAAGAAACTTGAAAATATTTTTCTCTAAACTCTCTCAATCGATTTACATATATATATTTACTCCGTATTATTTCAAGATATTATTAGTATACATAAAATATTACGTCAGAGTGCTGTCCTAGTGATTTCGAAATTGTTTTTCGAGTGGGATTGGATTAAGGAAATTATGGGTTATAGCTATGGAGGTGATTGGGTATGGTTCATGGGTATGCTCGTGAGATCAATATAGTGTTTATCATCTCCGTTGCGTCTACGTACATTTCCTGCAATATTGAATCTCAATATTGATACGTGAGTACTCATAATTTAACTTTTACATACTAATAGTGTATCCCTGACTAGTGCTCGAGTATATAGGATTATGCATGTTTGTACTTTTGATATTGCCTTTAGTTAGGTTATGTTGAATCCTGAATTAGTTATATATGCAACTGAGATAAGGTATAAGATATGCATGTCGTTGGAAAGCTAGCGAAAAATTAAGAACTTTTCATTTAGATATCGAATGATTTCGATGAACGGATTTGAAGTTATAGTCCATCGAATTTTTGTATTATTATTAAAAATGATTATTATTATCGTTGTTATTATCGTCATTCTAGTTTTATCTTATTATTATTATTATTATCTTTATCAATAAAAGGATTTATCATTAAAAATTGATATTTTTTTTATTATTACTATCGTTATTATCGTTAAAGTTATAATTAGTATTATTATTATTATTATTATTATTATCCAATTATTATTATTATTATTATTATTATTATTGGTATTATTATTATTATTATCATTATTAATATATATATCATTATTTAAAAATGGTTATTGTTATTGTTATTATTATTATTACTATATTATCATTAAGATAATTATTAGTATTATTGTTAATAATGTTATAGTAACTATCATTATTAATATTAGTGTAATTAAAACAAATATTTGTAACACCTAATTATTTTGATTACTATTATTATCATTATTACGAACACGATATAAAAGACGATTAAAAGCTATTAAACGAAACGATTAGGAAATAATGGGTAAGAGTATCATGATGAAATTAAAATATTATAAGATATTGATTTAGATAAAATTATCGTTCTTATTATTTTTATCATTACTATTATTATTAAAATTATCGTTAGTATTAAAACTATCATTTTAACAAAAATTATCATTTTAATAGAAATGTCATTGTTACTATAAAATATCATTATTATTATTATTATTATTATTATTATTTTAAATAGAATTATTATTTTAAAGATAATATTAAAAATTATCGTAAATATTAAAGTTATCATAATTAGAATTATCGTTTTATCATAATGTCATCTTAGTAATTATAAATATTGATATTTTTATAATAATAATTATTATTACAAAATAATACAACTTTTACTTACTATCATTATAGATATTATTTTATCAAATAAATATTTGATACAAACATATTTTACTACGTGTAATAACTTACTTTAATAATACCTATCATATTATCTTTATAATATTAAATGAACCCTATAAATTTTATTACTTAATATATATAAAAGTATATTTTATTATATAAATATAATATAAAATTTTATTTATTAATAAATAAATTATATTATTTACTCTAATAAATCTTTTAAAAATATTTAAAAATATAAAAACTACGATATTTAAACTATATATTAATCATGTATAGATTTTTGGAAATTATTTTGAGTCAAATTTACTTTTGTTGACTTTTGCATATTAGTCTCGAGCATTAGGATTGTGGTACACTATGACTTGACCTAATTTGTTAGACAAATATTGACCAACACATAAATATATATAATTAATTTAGGTTCGTGAATCCGAGGCCAACCTTGCACTTGTTCAATGACGTTATATGTATTTTTACTACGAAATACAGTATGGTGAGTTTCATTTACCTTTTTACCCTTTATATTTTTGGGACTGAGAATACATGCGCTTTTATAAATGTTTGACGAAATAGACACAAGTAATTGAAACTACATTCTATGGTTGAATTATCGAAATCGAATATGCCCCTTTTTATTAAAGTCTGGTAATCTAAGAATTAGGGAACATACACCCTAATTGACGCGAATCCTAAAGATAGATCTATTGGGCCTAACAAACCCCATCCAAAGTACCGGATGCTTTAGTACTTCGAAATTATATCATGTCCGAAGGAGGATCCCGGAATGATAGGGGATATTCTTATATGTATCTAGTTAATGTCGGTTACCAGGTGTTCACCATATGAATGATTATTTTTTGTCTCTATGCATGGGACGTATATTTATGAGAACTGGAAATGAAATTCCTGTGGTCTATTAAAATGATGGAAATAAATGATTATGATAAACTAATGAACTCACCAACCTCTTGGTTGACACTTTAAAGCATGTTTATTCTCAGGTGTTAAAGAAATCTTCCGCTGTGCATTTGCTCATTTTAAAGATATTACTTGGAGTCTTTCATAGCATATTTCGAAGAACGTTGCATTCGAGTCATTGAGTTCATCAAAGATTATTATTAAATCAATTTATAGTTAGATAGTGGATATTATGAAATGGTATGCATGCCTGTCAATTTTTTATGTAAAGAAAGATTGTCTTTTAAAAATGAATGCAATGTTTGTAAAATGTATCATATAGAGGTCAAATACCTCGCAATGTAATCAACTATTGTGAATCGTTTATAATGTATATGAACGGGTCCTTTCAGTTTAGGTTAGGTGCTCCTTTTTGGGTGGTTTTTGCCCTGAGTTTTGTGTTATGTTGTCTCTCATATCGTTACCGATCCTAGATGGTTGTAGGCGGCGAGTTCCTGTCAGAAGTCTATGACTACCGTGGTTTGGTGCCGATATATTTTTGAGAACGACTTTTTATGTGGCCTGAGGTGTATACAGATGCTCTGGTACCTATGCCTCTGACGGATGCTAACGGCTGCTAGCGGTCGTTGGCAGTTGCTAGCGAAAGCTGGCATTGACAGGGGCCCGACGGCAGAAGCTGGCGGCTATTGGAGGCTATGATCAGGTTTGACGGGTTGTTGATGGTACTGGCTGTTTTTGTGGTGTAAAGTTGCTATAGGCAGCTACTGGCTGGCATTGGCTGCTGGCGGTGGTTGTCGGTGGCAACTAGAGACTACTATTGTGGTTAATGACTGTCGGCGACTGTTGGTGGCTGATCGGTGTTGGGGTTGTGGTTGTTTCAGATTATTCAGAGAATTTGGCGATTATGGTCTTGATCTCTTTATGGTCGGGCTTTGCGGATGATTATGGTTGGGTGTTGCACGGTTGCGCTCGTTCTTTCCATTTTTCTCGTCATTGTGTTTGTTTAGGTGGGTGCGATGTTTTTGTCGACGTAGCTGACTTTCTTGGCTTCGGAAAATTAGGCCGCGAGATTAGTGTTCTTGTGTTGCCCGATGGGCATGGCTGAAGTGTAATTCTCGATGTGTGTTGGAAGCGAAGTTTGGTTTTGGGGTCGGGTGTTTGTATATGTATGTTTAGATCCAGTGAGGTTAGTGTAGTGGTGTTTGTTTTAGCTCTCTAATGTGGATGGACTCAATTTAATTGTTGGAGTCTGTATAAAATTCATCAGAACTGTTTTAATGTTGTAATTCTGGATCATTTAATCTTTATATATATATATATATATATATATATATATATATATATATATATATACACACACACACACACACACTAATATATTAGGATCATTTAATATATATATATATATATATATATATATATATATATATATATATATATATATATATATACACACTACTATATTAGGATCATTTATATATATATATATATATATATATATATATATATATATATATATATATATATATATATATATATATATATATATATATATATATATATATATATATATATATATATATATATATATATATATATATATATATATATATATATATATATATAATTCTCGTATTCCTACTGAAGTTGCAATTCATATGGTGCAGCCTGTGTCGGATGAAGAGGTTCGAAGTGTTGTGTTCGCTATTGGTGATTTTAAATCGCCTGGCCCGG